>NW_025335922.1:5990644-6261339 GCF_004798865.1 Varanus komodoensis
CTCTCTCTCTCTCTCTCTCTCTCTCTCTCTCTCTCTCTCTCTCCCTCTTCAACTCCCTCTCCCTCAGTTTAACAAAATTTAGGCGAGCAAGTGTGATACACTATATTAGCACTATCCTTTACTGAAGAAGTTCATCTACTTACAGGCAACGGTAAAGCAGAATCAAGTGGGTTAACAGAAGTAGTTCTTGTTGAAGGCCCCACAGTCTCCTTAGCTAGAATAAAAACATTTTAAAACCATAATTGAGTTAGGGGGAAAAAGTCAGCAAAACAAGCTTTTGAACAGCTGCCGTTTAAATGCATCTTGGAAATAAAGTTTCACCACTTTGATGTACAAAGCTCATATGACTAAACTCTCATTTCCAGTTTAGAAAGAAATCCTAAAAGTGCCAGGGTCTCAAGTACAGCTACACCATGAATATATGCTGAGTGGAACAAACAGGCATTCATCATGAATGAACATGCATTACTAAACTGCTCTGGTACACGTTGTATGTGATGAATTTAAAATGGCCATTTTAGGTACATGGTAATGATTAGAACTTATTGAAAACACTTAACAACTTTAATCAACATATACCAAGAACATACCGGCACCAATATTTAAGTTTTCATGGAGCAGTATCCAATAGACCCTGCTCATGAATGGACAGCGGTGGATACTGCCCAGAGTACTTCTATGCCAGAGATCGTGACACTTAGCAAGAAAGAAGGATTAACATACTAAAAGCATCATGTCATGTGATCCCCAAGAATGGTATCTACATCTGTAGTCCTTAGTGCTAATCTCCAACACAGAGAATGTGTTCAGATCATGGTGCAACTTAGTAAACTCAGAATGGAACAGGCCTTTTGCCTGTGCATTCAGCCCATTTGCTCAAACTGGTAACCATAGTTTCCAAAGCTTGACAATACAGGAAAATGTAGTTAACTGAAGAGCTCTGGTTTGTTTGCTGAACTGAACAGAAGGGCTGCATGGACACAGGCAAAAACCTATTTCACATCTTCAGCTTATTAAGCTGTGATATGACTATCTGTTTCGGATTCTGTGCAAGAATGAGAAGTCTACGGTCACAATGAAAAGACAGAAAGACTGACTGGCAGGCAGGCAGGCAGGCAGGGCTCAAAATACAGTATGTGAAACATTTCAAACCTTCAGGATTTGAACTGACTGTTGTTAATGATGCTTCATCTTTTACAACTGCCCCATTTGTACTTGATGACTCAGTTTTAACAGCCTGCTGGGTTCCTGCATTTTGCGTGGTGGAGACAATACTGGATGCAGAAGTGTCAAGTTTTGAAGTTCTTGTATCGAAGTCGAGTAAGTCATTTACATTTGCTGAGATTTGTGGACCTAAAAACAGGGGAAGGAAAAATCACACCACATATCAGAAGAACGCCCTTGAGCACAGTGACGTCTACAAGGGATAGCAATGAATTGTGGCTCCCTTTTCTCTTTCAGATCACAGCCTGATCTACATGAGCAGCAGACTGAGGTGGCAGCATGGACTAGATCACCTCAGGAGGCAACTGATGCCTTTTTAGATACCAACTCAATCTGAAATCTTTTTAAAAACAGTAACAACCTCCCAAAGAGTCATAGAGTAAAAAGACAGTGACTACTTCTACCCTATTCCTATGATGTTAGTTATTCAGTTGGAAAGAGGTTTTGTGTTTCTACAATGCAGGGGAACATTTGAAAGAATGCGGTCCCTGCAGCTGCAGCTTCAAGGGGTACAATCCATTCTACCACCTCAGTCTACTGCAACTACTGACCAGGCCTTCTATAAGGACTTGTCCATGTATAACAGGAACAAGGGGAAGGAGAATGAATTCTGCTCAAGACAAGGTAAGCCAGCTCTACTAGGTCATCATGTCACAGCAACTGTTCCCAGCCAGGTATTTATAAGACAGGTAAGTTCCAGTCAAGTTCTTTGATACTCTCTCATTTTGTCTAACCAAAGAACTCTAAAGAGAAACCTTATTTTGAACCTACAGCCCTGTGATGGAAATGTCCCCCATTTCCCTGGCTGATGGGCTATTTTACTCCTCATAGCTATTGAAAACCCATCGGCCAAAGAGCCATCTCACTTTGTGTCAATAGTGTTTTCACTCAGCTCAGACTTGGTTTACATTCATTGACTAATCAGAAAGCACAAGCACTTGCTCTTGCCCTATATATACCTGCGAGTGCATCTCACAGTCATGTTTCCATTTGCATCTGAGACATGCATTCTTCTTACCTAAAGTGCTAGCAGGCAAACATGCAGGGGCATTGGACTCTTTGGAAATGGAATGGTTTTTCTTTGTATTCTCAAGTTCCTTTGATTTAGTCTCTGAAATGGAAATTTGCACCTAGACAGTAGGAAAATGCAAGTATTAGTTTGCAATTATGGTTTTCCATCTTGCTTTCAGCATTACGGCCTCAGCCATTCAAGACACAGCCAAAAGACGTCCTTTCCAGAGCAGACAACAGCAACAGTTAAGGTGCCATTCCTCATTTCAATTTATTTCTGACCACTTTACTCCCTCTGTATCTCACACAGCAGCTAAGATACATAAGGGGAAAGCACTACCAAAGCCCTGTTGCTGTCCAAAGTAAGGAGGAAGGCCTTTTCATTGACACTGCAAAACAATAAATCCATGACTGGGGTCAGCGCTCTTCCACTTTGGCCAATGCCCACATGGAATCTAAGGCTCACGTTACTGCATTCTCCCACATGCTGCATTTGTGGGGTGAATTTGCTTGTTCAGGTGCATGAGGCAAAAAGGCAGAGCTACAGCAGGGATAGAGAATCTGCAGCCCTAAAGAGGCTTTGGATTCCAACACCCATCAGCTATAGCTAGCATGGCTAGTGGTCAGGGATGACAGGGGCTAGAGGTCAGAGACTTATTGGTTCCCCAACCATTATGCAACCCAGAGGGAGAGAGTGAGTTTGCACCACCTCTGTGCTTGTTCCCTGCAGCATCTTCCCTCCATCCTTCTACCTTCATGTTAGGAAAACCAGTTGCCTTTGGGATAAAGCAGTCATGCTGCAGGGGACTGAAATCACTGATTGGCTTTGAAGATGGGAGTTCTTTCTTTCTTTTGCCTGCTCTGTCATGCAAGTGTAGGGAAACTGCCATGATTCAGCCTGGTCACTGGCTAGGTCTTAACTAGATGGCAGCAGCAGGGACAGTGCAGCAAGGTAGAAAAGCACAGGGTAGACTGATGAGCATCTCAAGAAGCCAAACGAAGGAGAGCAGGAATTCCCAAAGTAACCTCTCAAGGTTCTCCGGCCATGGAGGAAGTGGAATGTGGAAAACCTTTGTGGCCTAGCAGCTTCACTAGTACCCAAGGCTTGATCAGCTGGGGCGGGAGCCAGGTCCTGCATCCTCCTTGGCCAGGTCCGTCTTGACACATCTTAAGATGTTAGCAAGGAAAAGTGACCAATATGCTGAGCACAAGCTGAAGCTTTCACCCAGGGTGAGTTCTCTCACACTTGGGTGATAACAGGGACTTTCTCCATGTCTCAGCTCAGCACTAGTTAATCTTTACTAATTATGATAAAGTAGACATGTAAGGACTCTTCTTTAATAAACAGTCATGACTTAGTTTACCCAGTGTTAGCGTCTTATATCAGTATTCTTGGATGTACTTGAAAAAATATTACCTGCTGACCAAAATCTTAGAAGAACTAACTTGTAATAAGTAATGTTTGTTAGCTGATAATCACACAGAGCACTTTGAATATTTTATTCCTTCTGTATAAATAATTACAAAAATCATATTAATCCTGAGAGCTTGTATAACAGAGCATACAAAAGCTTTTAATAAACAAACAAACAAACATCTTTCTTAACCACTTACATTGTTTGGGACTTTACTTGGAGTTTGGCTTTGAAGATCTAGCTTGATTCCTGGAGGAAGGATGATATTCATTAATTGTAGGTTTTGCTGCGAGAAGAACCATCTTTCATGTCAATGTAAACACAATTAACAATAGAAGTTCACACAGAGCATTTAGATACTCTGATATCTATTATGCCTTTTAGATGTCACACAAAATTAGTTTCTTTCCATATTGCTATCAGAAAGACACGAGACACAAGTCTACTGAAAACGGCCCAATTTCTCAAGACAACAATATATTGAAAAATAAAATATATTGTAAGTAATGGAGAGGTTCCACACCTATTTCAAACTGGATGATCAGCTTATCTTGGGTCAGGCACATTTACATCCCAGAGTCAATTATATACTAGACAACAACAGCACCTATTGAACAAGTAGGATTCAAACAGGATTCAGTGAAGCCAAGAACTAAAGCACAACAATATTGTGATGACATTTTCATAATGAGCTTGTTCAGGAGACTAGTATTTTCATCTCAAGGTTTGCCCTCACCCAACTTTTCCTAGCATACTTCTTCATGTGCATTAGAGTTAGTAAAGGTGCAATTGTAACAATTCAGAGTTTACTAATACTTTAGGAAAGGGAATCCAAAATCTGGAATTCTAGGAGGAATAAAAGATTGGTTGTGTGAAATGTAGGTCTAGTTATGGTGACATAATGAAATGAAAACTTTGGGTGCTTTTCAATAGCAGTCCTACATAAAATGTGTGAGAATCATTGAATCAAGAGGTTAGTAAAGCTTGAACAATGAGGCCTGATCAGTCTTTTTAGAAGGGTGTAAACTGTTGTACCACCCAAAGCTGAGAAAAAAACATTCCACATCACCTGGGCATCTGACAGTAGTGATGGATCAAGGAGACCACACAACCTGTGAATCTGCACTTAACAAAAGAACACAACTCTATCCATCACAGACTGGACACTTAAATGTGGATTAATTGCTACCCCATCAATAGTACTTCTATTTTATTTGGATTAAGTGATGTATTTCCATATTCTGGTTAAAAAGTTCACAGGCAAAAAAGGGAGGAGAGAAAGAGAATGGAATGGCTAATAGGGACAGAACTGATTATGAAAGTACTCTTTTTGCCCTTGTGAAAGACAGTGTAAATTGAGTTTCAAAGCCATTTTCCAAAGAAAACAAGCAAATGCTTACAAAAGTTCTTAAGTGTGTTAACTGTGGTCCCCTCTCAAGGTTTACTTGGCTATTGCTCAAAACTGGTAGGGTTAGGCTATAAATGCAATACTTTATTGAATTTTTCCTTGAATCCTTGTGATCTTTCCTTCATTTTTGTGGTGCTGTGGGCTCTTCCCAAACATTCAAAAATAAGCAGATTTAACACTGCTGTTCACCACAGAAGTGTCCAAGGAATATGCAGTTTCTTGCTCAGCTAGCATGAAATGAAACTAAGCAAGGGTGACATGGTGGTTAGTCATTTTTTCCCAGTTGTACTGTCCTTAGAATCTGATTTCATGGGGAAAGTTCTGCTCTCAGTGTGCTTGCAGGACTTTAAGAAAAGTGACTTTACTTTCTCATTGCCTTCAATTTAACATTCTCTCTCTCTCTCTCTCTAGAGTGGAGTGTGAGAGAGGGAGAGGGAGAGGGAGAGGGAGAGGGAGAGAGAACGAACATTCTAGGAACTAATTTGCCTATCTTCTTAAAACAAAAACATTTTTTTTAAATGTGGCTATCTTACCTTGCACATTTGGTGATGATGCCTCAGGTAGCACAGTACTGGGTACTTCAGCTGGTGCTGGCATATCCAAACTTAACTGAAGAAGATAACCTTCAACTGTAGGAACTTCATCCCATTTCACTTGAAATGAATTAGTAGTAGCTCGGATCAGCTGCACCTGTGATGGTGCTGGGGGTTTCTCTGAAAGGAGAACAGTGAGCTCTATTGGCTTTGTGATTTCCGAACTATTTTTTCTGTAGTTTTTTGCATAAATGATGTATTTGCTCTAAAAAGTCATTAAAAGAAGCAAAAGTACATTCCTGCAACAGTTCTAATGGTTTCTCCAAATTTACACATTACTGCTCCCCCATGCACCCCACAAAAAGAAAAGCACTTGCAGGATTTCATGTGTTGGATTGAAGTGGCTTCCCTGGCCAGCTGACCCAATAATAATAATGAAAGAGGACAACTGCGCAGTGCATAGGAGCCAGATTCTCCAAGCAAGCAAACAGCAATGGTCCACCTGTCATCCAGCCCACGAACAGCCACAGGTTGGCCCACAACATGGTATATTCTGTTCCAGCTGGTCTCTGCAGATCTGGTATCAGGACTGCCAGGGACACCCAGGGCTTCATGATTCACACATTTCCTACACATTTCCTACAATCTCCAGATCCCTGCCCCCAGGCAGAAAACACAGCAGTCTAAGATTTGTACCTGTGTCATCTGGAGCTGCTCTGAGAGTGGCAAGTGATTAAAGGGGGAATGGACTTTGTTTTGCTCCTGAGGTCTGCCTAGATGACTATCCATTTTAACTGCTTATCACTGCTCTGCATAGATATATTCTATGAATGAGACAGGTGACCTAAGGCCCTTCATCTACTTTGGACCACAACTCCCTCAGTCACTGACCACTTGGACATATGGACTGGGGCTTATGGGAGTTGTAGTCCAAATCATGAGGAGGGCAGCAGACCACCTATCCCTTTAGGCTGC
Source organism: Varanus komodoensis (assembly GCF_004798865.1). Classification (NCBI taxonomy): domain Eukaryota; kingdom Metazoa; phylum Chordata; class Lepidosauria; order Squamata; family Varanidae; genus Varanus; species Varanus komodoensis. The sequence continues at coordinate 5,997,211 of NW_025335922.1, forward strand.
TATGTATTACTCTGTACCAGAGCAATTCTTAAAACCAAAATGGATCATCACTAGCTGAAATCAGATAAACTTTTTAATGTATTTTAAAGACAACCTAACTGGACATGGTTTTAAGTTTCATTGGTTTACAAGCAGATCCTTCCGCAAGTCAGTTATGCTTGCCTTTTACTAGATTTATAAAATGTACTTAAGGCACAATCCTGTGCATATTTAAACAGAAAAAAGTCATGCAATTCCTAACTGGCTCAGAACTGTAGGATTTTTTCTGTCGAAGCATGCATAAGATTGCACCCTTACTGTGCGCAAAACCACTTCTTTTCTCCACTAGGTCATGGTAGTGTGCATATTTTCAGTCATGTGAATGAACAAGGTCAAAAACAGATGACATTACAAGACTCAGGAGACTGGAAAATTTGTCTCTGAATCCTCACAGAACCCTTGAGATAAAGGTATGTTTAAATTGGCTACCCGATAACTCAAGAGCTATGCTGTAATAGGCTTTTTAGAGGCCAACATAGCTCAAAACCCATGAAGATACTACTATCCACTGATGTTTAATGTTGGGAGGGAAAACGCTTTTCATCTACACAACTGCCTGATTGTGTTACTTGACTTGTGTGTACACAGCTTCCTCAGAACCTTGTTCAGAGTGCTCTGCTTCACACAATTAAGAACACATATCACTCTCAGAGTCAGTGGAAGGTAATGTTCCTGCTTCTCCAAACTGAGTGCTCCATCCTATGCTCTCCTCTCATCTGGTCAGATGCTTTCCCTCTCTCCCTTCTTTGTTTGTGCAAGCTGTGGTTTGCCTCCAAATCAACGATACAAGGAAATACGTCTCAAATCTAGCAAACTCTGATTTGGTAGAGTTTGACGCCTAGGTTGACCTGATGGGATGTGATAGCAAATAATGATTTGCCAGAAAAAAAGGAAGGATAGAATCAGAGGGGAGAAAGCAGTGCACAAGCCTGTAACATGCTCCCAATCCTTCAAAATATGGGCTGGAATTCTGGGAATGCTGCATCTGAATCAGATGTAAATGGGTAGACCCAGAACAAAAGTGATCCTTACACATTTCAAATGCATAAACATAGAGATTTTTTAAAAAATAAGTGCATACAAGATTTATATACTTCACAGTGGACATCTATAATGTTATCAAAAACATTATGTGCTCGCTCACCAGTATCTAGGTACCAAAGATCTTTACAGCAAACTTGATTGTTCCAAGCTTTTCGGTAGCCATCTCTGCCACTCCATATATACAAGCGAGTGCCCACTATTACGGCACAGTGGCCTGCCCTTGGGCCCGGCAACAAGTTATTTTTGTCTTCTTGGCAATCTGAGATCAGACTGACCCATTCTGCAGTATCTAATAAGTCGAATGCATCAGCAAAATCATTGTTTGAACACATGATGGTTTTCAAAATTTAAAAACATTACCATTACTTAAATTCCACATGATTAAACATAGGTATGATATAAACTTCATGTACAAGTCTCCACACTGAACAGAGATGGTTCAGAATCCACGAATCAGTAAATTCCTTTGAATTTGAAGCATGAATCAGAGATAACCTACTACAAGTCGAGGAACCCATATGGCTTCTCTCTAACTGCATTGTTCATGGATACTGCATAGACAGCTCTGGATCTGGCAGGAGTTAGATGTCCTAGCTAACTGTATGGCAAAATATTGTAGTCACACCCATATATTATAAAACCAAAAGTTCCAAAGTATAGTTACTGATCTAAAATTGGTTGCAACTTCCCAGTATCTCTTTGAAATGTGCTCATTTCTCCCCACTGAAAACCTGAGCATTTAATGGTGCCATCTCATGTTTGGGATCCTCAGAACAAGGAGCTATAGGAGTTGGTCAAAGCTCCTTTACTTGAATGGGGTGTGAAATGTCCACTGCAGTGACAGAGATGCTGGTAAAACACCCCGGAGACATGGGTGCGACACTTGGCACAGTGGCAGGCAGCATACCTCTCCACCCCCACTGATGCCCAAACCTGCAGTGTAACTGGTATACAGGATTGCTCTAAGTTAACAACAAAACTGTAGGCATAACTAACCTAAATTTAAGTAAGAAAATGAGCCGGTACATTTCCATTCTCCATCTTGAGAAGGCAGGTTATTGTCTGTGTTCTGTGGGACCCATCCACCAAAAATGTACATTCTGCAAATATGAGGGAACAGCAGGGGAGGGAAGTTAGGGAAAGAATGTGGGAAAGAGACAAGCAAATTATTTTCTGGGGGTTATTTTGCCATGCTAGTTTTCCAGTAAAGGAAACTGTGTTTCCCTTACTTTTACTAAAACTCGCACTTTCTTCCTTGTTTTCCCCTTCCAACCCTCTCATGCCATATTGCAAGCTGTTTTTGAAGGCGCTCTGGTAACAACCTGCAATATTGGTGAATATTGTTTCCTTGTTAGACCACAACATTATATCTAACATGTAATATTATTACAAATAACAACAACAGTTGCTTTACAGGCTACATTGAAGTCCCTTAATATTTTAAGATTATTTATCTAAATGTCAATGGGTTAATCCTGAAAAGAAAATATCTTATCTTATCCCCACCAAGGGATTTTCTGCCAATTTCATATGCTGAATATTAACAGTTACATAAGCTACAAATAGCTTTCACAAACAAATTAAAAGCACTATAATGGTTGGAGGGAAAGGTTTAATAGACTCTGGTTAGGATAGCTGTGCCTGAGACTTCACACATTTCTTAATGGCTCATTGTGAATGATCTTTCCACATCACTTTTGCTTCAGAAAAAAAATGAGGCAGATGCTGTCCCAGCCCCTGGCCTTGCATGGACTTCCCTGCACTTACTGAAGGAAAGAAAGGGGTTCTCCAAATTGCTCTGGCATTCAGAACTTAGAGCAGCCTCTTGAAATGGAGGAGAAGTTTAAACAGCTGCAAATCTTTCCAGTTTTCTTTCATACTGGCAAAAAGATATGCTGGGTCTATCCATAGTATCCAAGAGGATTGTGTTGTACGACCAGCAGTAGGAAAATCAGATTTCACTGACCAAATGAGAACCCATTTTCCACACAGAATTAAAAAAACTCCATTTACATAGGGCTCCAGTGACAAGCTATCCCAAAATTTAAAAAGTGGTTGCCAACTATCAGAATTATCTGCATTTTGTATAAACACAATCTGAAAATTTTCTCAGGAACAAGGGATAAGTATAGACAGACATTTATTATATTGCCAGTAACTGTTATGAATACTGAATCATATTTGGAAGCTGATCTTTCATAGCAGCCAACCACACAGTAAGACAAGTGAACCAAAGCAACAAAGAATTGTAGAACTTCTCCCACCAGGTGGCATCACAGCAAGTAAACACAAATAAAGAGGTTTCCTGAAGCCATCGATTATGAGGCATTAGAAAGAATCACCATATACATTCCCACAGGACAAAGTTGTTGAGTTAGCGTAGCAAAATGAGATGGGACTGTAATCCACAAGACAAGATACCGGGACTCAGTGAAAGGCATGAGGGCATCAGCTAATCCACCCCTCAGATCCAACCCATCATCTTGAGCCTTAGTGAAGCTTAGAAATCAGCAGGACTTGAGTAAGCCATGACTAAGTTGTCCGCTGATTCCAGTGGATATGCTTTAAGTACGATTAAGTCTGGACACAAACCTATATAAGCATTTCAGGAATTTATAAGGATATGACCTTGCCTAACAGAAGCCCTTGGCTCATCTTCAATTTATCACAGTAATAAGGAAGTTGGAAGCTTGTCCATCCAGTATCTGATGTCTAAATATCAGAATTCATTTCTGATGCATGCATAAGTGGCATACAAATCACACGGTTCAAGCCTACACACACAGGCACTTATGCAAATGTGACATCCAATGTGTGGATGTTTGAGAGATGATGATCAGGTGGACACAGTGGGGAGTGGCAACAAAATCTCCTGCCACAATCCTGATCATAACCCTGCATTGGATCAAAAGTCTGCATAGGACTACATCTGTAACATACAAGGTTTGGTTAGCAGTGATAGCATCTGTAGCAATTAAAGGTACTTATTCAAGTTCTCCTCTACAGTACGCAGCTCTTCTTACACACCTCAAACAAACTGATTTTAGCTATTTTTTTATTTTGGAATCACAAATTATTAGTAATATTGTAGGATTCTCTCTTCTAATTTATTGGCGTACTATACGCAGAAAGTGCTCTAGAATTATTATTTTCTAATGAAGTCACAGATATTAAGATTAATTCAAAGGAAGCCTTGTTCTCAAAGGTAGAATGCTACAGCTCTCAATATTAAGGTTTTGCCTTCCCCCTCCTAATAGATGCCCTACGCTTTCTACTTAATTTTAGAGTGTAATAATTAACTATCTCCAAAGGCAAAGCAGAGGATTCACTGTCTCCAAAGAAAGTGTTTCTAGATATTCACAACATTTAGGCAGTATATTTCAACTTCCTGGAGTCCCACATTTAAGTCCTTTAGTCTGTGAGAGAGCTTTTTAGAAGGCTGAAAGTGTTTGCATTTGACACAGTCAGGTTCCCTAAATACAAGCACTAGAGTAACAGTCTCCTACTAGGTGTACCTTTCTATAGGTGAGCTTTTAACAACAGACATACTTGTTTCCTATTACACTGGCTGTATGGAGACTACGGGGAAGTGGCAGTGTCCCTTTAGTTTCTGGTTTCGACCAAGTCATTGTTTCTATTAAGAAAAAAAACAGAGAAAGAATATAGAAGGAATTATTTCCTTGCACATTTACCAACTCCCCCCCCCCAGCAAACTATTGTTAAGTGTCATTTCTTAGATTTCAGAAAACTGAACATGCATAGATGGGAGGAGCCCTTTGAAATACATATTTGCATATTATAAAACATGTGATACGGGTTGTTTCCAGCAGCGCCATTCAATTTATTGCAAATGACATTGCAGCACTGGAAAGCATTTTCTGAACTATGGAATGCAGCTGAAGCCCCCCTCCCCTTGTACAACTGCTTGCACAAAGGTGTTGCACAGGTGCACACAGATCTTAGCTTTGCAAGGTGAGCCAGTAGCACTTGTGCAAATTTTTGAGCAATGGGAAAAAGGAGCAGAGCTCTGCATAGCACAGCAATCTCTTCTGCCAACAGTATGCTAGGTAAGTATATACAGATAAACATGTCAGTATTTATACCTACTTAATAGAATGTCATCTTAAACACTGAAATTCCTTTCCACTGTTATGTGCTATGGAAGAATACAATCTTTCACAAACTTTTCAGGTCTGAAGAGTGCTGGACTGGGACTCAGGAGATCTGAGTTCCCATCCTCACTCTGCCAAGCAACTCCTGGGGCAGAGTCACAAACTCTCAGTCTGACCTACCTAACAGGATTGTTGCTGTACGGATAAAATGCAGAGGAGAACTTTGTAAGCCACTCTCAAGAGGAAGATAAGTGGAGTATAAATAGAATAATATATTATTCATAGTTATAATAGAGAGCAGCAGATCTTGCTCCAAGGCAGTTTATGGAAGATTACAGTCAAAATGCCCTGTAAATTTGGTACTTGCTCATCTTCTATTGAAATGGATTTTCAGGTATAGGTTCTACTGATTTTCACAGGGTCTCTGCTCATGTAATATAAGGACAGCACATTAACCTAAATATATGCACCATAATCATCTGTCTACAGTTCTGGAGGAATGGCTTATGGTTGTTGATGAGGTAGATTCTAAGGAATGCTGTACTTGGAAAAACATTTTAGAACAAACTAAAATTACCTATAAAGCCCTAAACGGCTTGGGACCAGGATACCTAAAGGAATGCCTCTTTCCTTATATGCCCTCCCACCCCCTAAGATCGGCAGCAGAGGCCCTCCTACGGGAACCCTCTTTGAAATAGGTTAGGAGACAAAGTACTTGGAGGAGGGCCTTCTCTGTGGTGGCGCCCCAACTATGGAATGTGCTCCCTAGAGAGGTCCGCCTGGCACCGTCATTACATGCTTTTCGGCGCCAGGTCAAGACCTTTTTATTTAACCAATATTTCAAAGTTAATTAATTTTAATTGTACATTTATTTATTTAATTCATTTTAACCATGTCATTTTATACTCAGTTGTGGTGTAGCCAATTTATTTATTTGTTTAGGATTGGTTGGAGTTTTAATGTTTGTAAACCACCCAGAGAGCCCTCTGGGCCATTGGGGTGGTACATAAATGCAATAAATAAATAAACAAATAAAAATTAACAAACCCATAACAGCCTCTGCTAAAGCTTGAATCAAGATTATTCTGTTTTAGTGACCCAGGTGAACAAAGACACTGTGCTGTTGTACATGATCAGATAACTACTGAATAGTTATCACAAGCAAAAGACAAACGCACCTTTCTGAATGGTAAGGAGAGTGCCCCCCTGCGCTAATTTTTAAAGTGTACACCTAAAATTAGGCGTGAATGCAGCAAGCATTTTAAAAATGCAGTACCATACACGTACATCTGAGAGAGACCCAGAACTGGTTGCAGCTCTGTGTTTGGAAACACAAGGTGGAAAAGCTGGGTGCTTTGCTCTGCTATGTGTTAAAGAGCGCCCAGGTGATGTGCAGGCTGCATAATGAGCTCTAAGCTTCCACAGGGCAAGAGTGGGCAACCAAGATGGCCATACCCCTTCCCCAAGCCCCATCCCCTTACCCTGACCATTAATTGTTTGGTGGCTTCCTGGCTTTTGTGCAGTTTTTTCCCCAAAGGCTGAAATGTCTCTCCCAGGGCTTAGCCATTAGCAAGAAGAGCTTTAATCTAAAATATGTTGGTATTTTTTGCCCCCAGCACTTTTTATTTTGACCCTGTCCTCTTTGCTCCTACTAACTACTAGAATGCAGCCTTGAGAGCTTTCCCTAAACTGAATTGGTCCATCAGGCTGAAAGAAGTTCCCCACCACTTTCACACAGCAAGAAAATTACAGATCCTTCAGTATTAGCCATTGCTCCATGTGTAAAAAACACAGCAAAACTTCGCCTGCTATATGAGTGCACTCACCTATGTCAAGCTCCCAAAGGTCATTAAGTCGACAGCCAGACATCCCTCCAAAAATAAACATCTTTGGGTTGCCCGAGTCTTTTCTACAGTATATAATGGCTGTGTGAGATTCTCGGGGTGAAGGCAGAACACCTTTGGTCACTGGAATGCTCCAGCCCATGACTCCTGAACCATGCTGTAGCTCCAGTTCATAGAAATCATTTAAATATCTGGTAGATAATTAAGAAATACAAAAAAGGATCATTGGACTTTATATAGAATGACTCTAAGGAAACTTTCCTATCAATATATATACATCTACAACACTGTCTGCTGCCAACAGTATATGCATTTTTGTAAGACCAGTCAGATTTGAGAGATATATCACATTACTTGGGAGTGCTCTTCTCCTGGAGACTTGCCAACTCAGAGCTTATGCACCTCCGTGAAGTTCCAGAAGGCAGGTTCTACGTGGCCAATGCAATAGAAATACCCACCCTTAATGCTTAGGCTAGGACTGGCTATCAGTCCAATTAACTTTCAAAACTAAATGTATACAAATGCAGCAGCTTGAGGTACTAAAGAAAAAGCAATGGTTTTTCAAACTTTGCTAATAAAGACTGGAAGGATTTCTGCAGCATTAAAGTTTTAGTCTATTAGCACAACCTTCCAAAGGCACAACACACCACTTTTCATCATCAATCCTGACAGTATATTGACAAGTGTTACTAAGTATTGACAAATGGTATGAACAGCAAATTTTTGTTAGGTTTCCCCGTCTGGAGTTCGGGGTGACCACATTCTAAGAGCCAGTTGCCAATCATCCCCATCAGTTTGGATGAAGCCAACGCAAAGCAACCTTGCATCATGCAACAGGTACACAATAGATTTTCTACGTCCTATTGCTATCAGCTGTTTAAATACCCAAAGACCCTAGCAAGTTCCAATATCATCAGCATACCTGGGAATGTTATTGTTTGAGTCTTCACTCTCATTTGCCAGTCCACCAAATAAATAGCACTTGTTACCATACAGAGAAAAGCTGTGGCCAAGGCGAGGACAAGGTGGTAAGCCCACTGCCGGGTGCTGAGGTCTCATTTTTTTCCACAGCCATCGACTTGCCTTGAAGACAGAAGAGGAACATGTTCAAAAACCTAGCTGTGTATGAATTATATGAAAGCCACAATCCTATGGATGTTTAGAAAGGGAAAAGGCCTACATCTGCCAAATGCCCCAGACAGCGTGCGAGTGGCAACCTTGTTGGGTGTCTAACTATGCATAGAGTTATGCCCTAAGTGGCTTGGGGGCTAACAGGCCCTTGTGGAAGGGAGTTTTCAGGAGAATCTCCCATTCCCAATGGTCCTCTGAACTTCCCAAAAAGTCTCTAAAAAGGGTCAGGTTCAGAATCAGGAGAAATTGCCCAAAATCAAGCAGAGGCATCTTCCATCAGTGGAATACTTTGCTTTAGGGAGGCAGCATTGAGCCTCTTTCAGCCTGAGGGATGGATTCAGTCTTGGTTAAGTTCTCGTGGACTGTTTTCCCGTCAGGAGCAGGACAAAGGTAAAGGGGGCAGGGCTGAATATGAAAAATACTAGGATATTTTGGCTTAAAGATCTATTTACAGCAGTTACATTTTAGGAGAGAGAATGGGAAAAAACTGTCAACAGAACAGAACACTGCTCAACTATCGGGGAAAAGCGCCTGGGGAAAGGGGCAAGGATGTGACTCCCATGGAAACCCCAGAAGTTCCTAGCCAGGCCAGCTTTGGTCTGTAGTTTGGCACTCCTGCCTGTGTTGAACTGGTAAAGAATACATGGAAGTAAGTCTTACTTATGTTATTCAAATATATTACCATGGAAAAGAGGTTTAGACTACATCCTTTTTGGAACCTTAAAAATGTTGATAATGTAGAATTGCATGCTGTAGAATGTTCCAGCTTGATATTGCCATATTAACCGAAAATGGGAAGGGAGTAGAATAATGTTTTCCAGCTGAAATTTTATCATCAAGTTTATCTACTGCTCCACAAAGGAATCATTTAACATGTCTTGCTAATTTAATTCACATGTTAGTAAAGTCAAATATATACACATTCACCATTAAGTAACTCTAGTCATTATGCATTTTATCGATTTCGCCCGCTGTAAAAAGTACTTTTACACCAATTGGTGCCTCTCTCTTCATATGATCAAAGGTTTTACTTATTTTATTTTCAACAAAACTGTGACTCTCCCCATACATTTGGTAATGGCCACTTCACATGAAGCCCCACAATAGATCCATTCTGCTGGGAGGATACATTTTTAAGCACTGTGTACCCTACTTTTAGTATGCACAATACAGGCACTGGGCTAAAAACATATTAAGATTCTAGGTTATGTTTTTATGATGCTGTATTCAGTTTTTTAAATTTTAAAAATAGCTTTGGCTATTGGGCGGTATAGAAAGGGAATAAATTAAATGTCAGGATTTGTAGCCTATTCACCAAATAAAACACTGCATTCATTTCCTCTTTGCTAAATAAGTAATTGTGAGCAAAACCCATACCTGTAATTCATATAAGTCATTACTATATCTTCCATATTCAACCATTCCTCCAAATACCAGTATTCTGGTACCATCACAGACAAATCCATGGGCGGCACAGCCTGGTGGAATATCTCCTCTAACAGCAGGTAGAAACCATTGATTCGTAGCTGATGAAAACAGAAATAACATTTTAAATGCTGTTGATTCTTGAACAAACCTGGTAACCGGAGAACTAAAGCCTGGCATTTGCATTTCTGAACAAGAAAACAAAACCCACAATAAAATGAATAAGCCTCACTGTTCAACAAGACGAAATTGATATTTCATTAATTTTGATTTTGTGTCTCAAGGCAAAACTGTATGCAAAAAAGGTGTAGGATTTTTCTGTCTAAAGAGACACATGATTACTCTCTGATTAATTAGGGTACAGTCCTGCCAACTGCACCCTCAGTGACTGGAAACTCCTAAATTCAAAAGTGTCCAAGCATCCAACATGGGCTGCTGGAGGCAATCTTCACCTCCATGTCTTCATCCTGCAGACATTGCTGGATGGGCTTTTTTGACACATCTCACAAGGATGCTTCTGAAGGGGATGGAAGAAGGCTAGAGAGGATTCAGGCTAACTCATATCATGGTTCCTCTAGCCTCCCCCTGTTCCCACCCACCAGAATGCACCTTTTCCTCCTCCTCTGAGGTAGTTTTTCTGACTGCAAGGGGACAGCGCAGGAGGAGGAGAATGCTAACTCCCTCTTCTAAAGTCAGAGTGTTATTTTTGACCTTAGAACTGGGAATCTGAACACTCCTATGGTCGCTGGGATGCACAGCCTGGCAGCATAGCAATAGTCTCTTAATTGTCTCCATGTGGTTGACACCTAAAGCCTGAGATCTACCTTTAGGAGCAGGTTTCCCTAACCAGCAATAGTCTTGTGTTCAGGGGTAATGCTGTTACTGAAAATATCCAGGGTTCAGGACCACAGGACACAGAGGGGGAAAGCACAAATTTGCACATACTAATTTATATGAACTTTAAAGTGTGTGTGTGTGCGTGTGCGTGCGTGTCTTTAAAGGACCCTGTTTTCTCAGGATAGCTCTGTTTGTAAAAAGGGCCATATGGAGAAGGAGAGGAGGCCATTGATTTCAGAAAAAAAGCATCAGCCAGAAAGGTTACTGGGGAAGGAGCAGCAGGCGCTGAAGCACACGGGGACAAAAAGCCTGCTAAAGGATCAGATGCAAGAGTGATCAAGGCCCCTGTACCTTTTTTTCCATCAAATGCCCATAGAAAATAGCATGATAGAGCAGATGTCCTCCCAGATACTCAGGACTCCAAATGAAAGTTTTGGGGCTCCAGCCATGGTGGGCCATCGCCTAACATCACCTCTGTTTGTGATCTGTTTGGCCTGACCCCTTCCCCAACCAGACTTTGGGGCAGCCCCCTCCAGACAAAGGAACAGCCAAATCCCTCCCTTAAGAGGCTATAGGGCTGCACAACAGCAGAGGCTGTGCCAGGGACATGACTTAATTCAGATGGAATGGATCCAACATGGGCAGCTGCGTAAATTTGCTTGAAGGTTTTGATGCATTGAACTATGACTTAATTCCCCCACAAAGCATTCCACACTTTCAATATACAAGTTAAAAGAACCTCCATTAGGGAACAAAGATGCAACTGCTCATTAGCATCCAGTCACTCAGTTCATTGTAGAGTTTAAACCATGCACTAGTTTATTTTGAAAATTAAAACATATAAAACAAAAACTTAACAAAGGCTCTGTGCCCTCACCTGTTCCTAGGCAGGCATTTTTCCACAGGCAATCTCCTTTGTGGAAACTCCTGCCCTCTGACTTCTTTAGATACCCAACCCTAGCAGAGACCCCTTTCTGCTCCCTCAACACAAGCACTCATGGCATGCTCACAAATGCTCTCTGAAAAACTAAGCTTGCCCAACACATATTTGTTTCCTGTGCCAACATGTTATCTTCTGCTGCGCTCAGCCTTGCCAAAGAAGATCTGAGGGTTTATCAAACCACACAAAACTGCACCTCTCTCCCAAGCACAGCAGCCATGTAAGACCCTCTTTCCCTTCCTGCCCACCTATCCACTGCCTTCAAAACTGAACACTCTTCATATTACTCATATCTTCACCCTGAATTATCTAGGCCCGCAACATCAGAACATACCCCTCTTCCTTTCAGCAGTCTCAGCTGTAGCCTTATAACCCACACCATGGATAACTTTCTGCCCTACCTGTTTAGTGATCAATAACCAATAATCCACGCAAAATGGTTTGGCCCCCTACTCACCTGCCAAGCCCTCATTCTACAGTTTAAGAAACATCACCACAGTGTAATTCTCCATGCATAATTTACTGTACGTGCACACCTGCTCCACATGTAGCACTTACACAGGTCTGACTTTTATCTCAGGTTCCCCAAGTCTTCTAACCAAATCTCAAATACATGCACATCATACCCTTTCCAAATAATCTAATAACATAAGAAAAAGCATGTTTTTTCCATGCAGCGGCAAACCAGATGCCCATAGGATCTCTCAGGCAGACTATGAGTACCACACCTCCCTGCTGCTCAAGCTCCCCAGCAACTGGTAACGGTGCACACAGGCATCGAGACTGACATCCGTTGATAGTCTTCTCCTCCATGAAATTGTCCAATCCCCTTTGGTGGCCATCATGTCATCTCACGGAAGTGAATTCCATAGTTTAATTTTGTGCTGTGTGATGAAGTCCTTCCTTTTCCCTGAATCTCCCACCAACCAGCTTCATGGGTGACCCCACTGGGTTCTAGTATTATGGGAGAGAAAGAAAAATGTCCCCCTATCCACTTTCTCCACACCATACCATCTCTAACCTTCTACTGTCATACCTCACCACATTCATATTTTGCTGTATCATTTCATGTTTTGTTACATATTTATAAAATCCTTTTATGTGTATCCTCTACTCCATCACATTGGCAATTTTTACCAGAAATACAATTGGCAGTTTTGTACACAATACACAGTCCCCTGGTGAGAGAAGTGAATTACAGGTATTTTACAGAACTCCCACATATGTTGTAACTAAGCTTAGTGATAAATGTTAGCACTCGGGAAATGTTTGACAGGACTCTATGATGTTCTGATGCTTTCCCAGTTGTCAGCACTGTATTCTTTTCATCCACAGATCTGAAACATCTCCTCTTCACACCTACAATGTATGTTCTCTTTATTTTTCCTTCAATAGTAATATTACTCTTTATTATTCCTAGCCTTATGAAAATCCCACTCCACACACACCCCTGCTTAAACACCCTAGGTAAACACACTGAGGTCAATATTATTCTGTGTGTAGATAACGCTTCATTCAAGTCCACAACTATGACAATTTGACATCACATCAGCACTACCCAGGTCACACCAAACTATAAGACACTGAGGATACTCCATTCTTCCTCAGAAAGTTTATGATTGTATGGGAAAGGTTGGAATGAAAGAAAAAGTAAAAATAATCTTCCTTGACCTTGCGTGCATCTTCCACAAAGTCCACAATATAAAGTGTCATTTATACTGATTAACAAAAACATGCCAAGACAAAAACACACAGCCTCAAACACATGTTCTCTCCTGATATCCAGTGCAACACTTTCTAAGGCTGTCTTCTTGCTTGTGAAAAGGTCAAGCTGGAAAAGTTAACAGGAGAACAAAAAGGCATTCCTTTATCCATTTCCTAACACTTTATCCCATCCTTATCCATGGCCAAAACACCATTCCCAGGGTGACCTGCCTTTCCAGTCAGAAACGCAAGTCCAGCAATAAAAACATCAGAGATGCAGAGCATTCAAAGCAAGAACTCGAATGAGCAACCTTCCTCGGTGCTACCCTGGCCCGGGGCATCGGCCCGGATGCCCTCGTGTTCCGAGCGCTTCGGCGCCTCTTCTTTCCGACATATGCCATCTTAACACCGCCCCTTGCACAGCTGCGGGGCCCAAGTCTCCAAGCCACCGGGCTGCGTGTCGCCGTGGCGGGAGCAGCTCCGGCGGCGGGCGAAGCCGCTCGTGCCCCCGCGCTCGCACGCCGCCCTCTGCCGCTGTCCTCTCCGAGATGCCACTCGGGGCTCCCTCTCGGCATACGGACGGCGCAGCAACCCGAACGGACGCTCGCTGGCCAGGTCCGAGAGCCACGCTCGCCCGCCCGGGCCGCCCGAGGATGCCGCTGCGGACGGCGGGGCAGCCCCAGGTGCCGACAGCCGCTCGGAACGGGCAGCGCCCCAGCGCAGCCGCCCGAAGCTGCGCGCCCGCCCGCCCGCTTTTCCCTCCCTTCTTCGCACCCAGCCAGCCCCGTACCGGTGTTGTACACATGCAGCTCATCGGCGATGCCTTCGTTGCCGCCCCCGAAGATGATGACCAGCTCGCGGATCGCCACGGCCCGATGCCCGTGCCGCGATCGAGGCACCGGCCCCGTGAAGGAAGAAACCCGCCTCCAGTTAAGGGCAGCGGCGCCCGCCGCCATCTTATCCCCCCACGACCACAATGCACCGCGGCGGCATCCAAGGCGGCTTCTGGGGACGGGCTTGGCGAGGGGAACGGGAGAGCCGGGCGGCGGCGGCGGCTCCTCTGCCTGGTGTGTGTTCGCTGAGCTGCTGCAGGAGAGTCTCGCGAAGGAGGCAAGGCTGCCAAGGCACTTCCCGGGCATTGGTCCCCCGGAGCGCCACGGCTGTCTTCTGAGTAGACCGGTCAGCCTGGAGCTGGGGCATTGTTAACAAAACAAAATGTCTGTGCCTTGAGTCCCAGTGCTACTGAGCACATACAGAGCTCTCATAAACTATTTCTCGAAGTGAGCAAAGTGATTTTTTTTTTTTAATGACAAGGCCAAAGCGCCTTAGTTATGGGGAAAGTGCTTTTCCCTTGCAAAAGAGGCTTATTTTGTGCCACTGTGCAGCCTCAGCATCTGTTGAGGGCACAGTTCTAGAACAAATTTTTTTTGAAATGCCTTATTGAGCCTCTTTTTAACTCCCTGGCTTCTGTGTTGTAACTGCCTGGCGACTGTGACACATGCATTGGTAACTTCCCGATTAGACTTCCGTAACGCGCTCTACGTGGGGCTGCCCTTGAAGACGGGCTGGATACTTCAATTGGTGCAAAATAGAGCCGCCAGGTTGCTGACGGGGACTGGGTGTTGTTCTCATATAACCCCAGTCCTCCGTCAGCTTCACTGGCTCCCCATTGAAGTCTGGGCCCAATTCAAGGTGTTGATTATTACCTATAAAGCCCTCAACGGCTTGGGACCTGGTTATCTAAAGGAGTGCATGCGTCCATATATGCCCTCCTGCCCCTTAAGTTCGGTGGAGGAGGCCCTTCTCCAGGAACCCTCCGTGAAGGATATTAGGAGGGTAAGTACTCAGAGGAGGGCCTTCTCTGTGGTGGCACCCCACCTATGGAATGCGCTTCCCAGAGAGGTCCGCCTGGCACCATTGTTATTTGTTTTTCGGCACCAGGCCAAGACCTTTTTATTTAAACAATATTTTAATTGTTAATTTAGTGTTCTTATTTATTGGTTTTAAATGGTGGCCGAGATACTCCGAATTTTTAATGTTATCCTATTCTATATTTTATCTGCCGTGTAAGCCGCCCCGAGGCTTTCTGCGATGGGTGCGGCATAAAAATGTTATAAATAAATAACTCACAATGGTTACAACTGTGAGTTGTAGGTCACCTACACAAAAGAGACTTAAAAACTCTCACAATCATTCATAAAATTTGTTGAAAAGGCCCCTGAGAACATGCAGAGTGCTATTTTGTCCATTGTGTGAGTGCAGAGATCGCTGCATGTGACAAACTGGGAGAAATGGCATTTTTAGATTGATGGAACCTCAGGATAATTTCTACAAAATAAGCACGGAAAACAGTTTGGCCTTGGTCTGTTTAAAGACAGGATGCTTCTGTCTTATTCTCAGTGCCTGCCTCCCAAGGCAGCAGCAGTTCCACATTTGCTGTGGGCTGAGATGGCAATAAGCCATAGCTTGAGGGAGGACGACTTGAACTGTGCTCCAAACCGTCTGACTTATCTGCACTCTGGCAGCTGCAGTGCCAACACACATACCTCTGTGCAGCCGCGCCTAAACAATGCACTCTGCAAAATGATGCCAGTTGCCTTCCATATGTCTTTTGTTAAGGGGCGGAATCCATGTGGCAATACAGTGTGCATCACTGGACATTGTCCTCCTGTCTGAGTCAGACATTATCCTCACAGCAAACAGATGTGCAAGCAGTTTCTCTGCCTTTCATTGCATACATTACCTATTTCAAAGGAGGAACTTTCTATGGCAACAGAGGGGTTGTTTTTTCAGTGCTGTTCTCTCCCACAGAACCCTACCCACAAAACGTTTGCAGGCTTAGGGAGCACTTGATAACTTTGGTCCCCCCTCTCTCTCAGCATTTTCCCTCAAAGAAGGGCCATCCCCCTAAATTATTAATTCTACTAGTGTGCACAGGACTCCAGCCAGACAAGGCTGCCTCTGCAGCCACTCTAGATGCCTTACCTCCATAGAGCTGGTGATGACCACCGTGCAGGTAAGGCATGCTACAGGTGGAGGAGGGTAATATCTCACACAGGAGGAGAGAGGTCTCCCACATGTGGGAAATCCTTATGCTGGTGACAACAGCAACAACCGTGTCTGGCTCAGCAAAGCCCTATGGGGGAAGTCGTTCCATTCTTTTTAGGCCCTTCCCAGGCTGCAGGGCAGGCTGTTCAGGCTGGACTAGAACGCGTGGTTGTCTTGCACTGAAACACACAGGTGGTCTGTGGGACAGCTGCAGCACTAGCCACACAGTTGGCGAGGAGGTTATGTGGCTGCAAACGAATGTGAGATAGATGCCATGCTTCCACTTCTTCTTCTACCTCCCCTGCTACTTCTTGACATCCATTGGCCTGGCGGTGGCATATCTGCACTTGTCAGACAGGCCAGTCCACAGGTACGATCTACATTTCAGGCACAGCACAAACTAGTATCAGCATAAGGCTCTTCCTTTTCATCTTCTGTTCCACAGGTATTTTTTGCAAATTTTGTGCATTTCAGAATCCAGCTAATTCATTCTTAATGTTACATAGATGACCTACTCACCGGAGGGCAGAGGAGCCTCTGAGGAAAACTTTGACCTGTCTCTCAGACCATGGTTCCATAGGGAGCATGTCCAAGGTGTGCATCATCTGCGACACTTAGGTGTGTGTTGGGACCCTCAACACAAGAAGGTCACAGGAATGGATGACAAACATTTTGGAATCTGTGGCTTCTAAGGAAGCTCTATCCTCAAGAACTTGGAATACCTCCAGAGACTGATGGACAAAGTTCCACACCAGAAGCCTGTACTGGTATCTCCTCAAATTTCAGGTCCAAATACTGTTGAGAAAGCACATTAAGGCCTTCATAAGGCCATCAGCTCCAGCCTTTGGTAGTCACACCAGAATCCAGGTGATGATAGATGCCAGCATGATGGGTTGGGAAGCAGACTGGCTCCCACAGTTGTCACAGGGCTCCTAGTCACAGAAAAGGAAACATATCCCATCATTGGCTGGACGTAAAAGCTATATGGATTGCCTCCCTAACTTTTTCAAAATTAGTAAGCCAGAAACATGTCCTAATACACAAAGTCTGCATGACTGCAAAAGTCTGCATGATGCATAAGAGAGAGCGCTCCATGCCAATGAACAGGAAATAAACATCTAAATAAATATATAAATAAAGCAAGGTAGGATGAGATCCAGCAATTTACAAAAAGCAGCTGACCACTATCCTGGACAGAAAAGAATCTATGTTCAGTCACAGCAGAGTACATACAGGGGACATGCAATGTACAAGCGGATTGGCTATACAGAGAGAAAGACCAGGCTGAGTGGGCCTGCAGGAAATACTATGCAGAACAGGTAAAGGGATGCCAGCCTCCTTTGAAGAGGAATCTTATGAGGAAGAACCTGCAATATTAGAAAGTAAAGTGAAAGCTGCTCTGAAAGCACTTGGAAAAAGTCACACCTGAAGTAGCTAAGCTACCACTATAACTATTCCAAGCTGCAGGGAATGAATCAGTCAAAATCCTTAACAAGAACATGCTAACAAATATGGAAACCAACAGAATGGTCCACAGATTGGAAATGTTCAATATACATTCCAGTCCTCAAGAATGGAATTGCTATATGAGCATTGCACTAATTTCCCCAAGCAAGCAAAGTGATCCTCAAGGTGCTGCAGCAAAGAAGCTTGCCCTACGTGGAGCAAGAAATGTCTGATGTTCATGCTGGATTTCTGGAAGAAAAAGTCTCTTGAGATCATATCACAAATATATGGTGGCTATTGGAACACACCAAGGAACTTCAAAAGAGAATAGGTCTGTGATTTACAGATTTACAACAATGCCTTTGATGGTGTGGATCACAAGAAGCTATAGGTGGTCCTGTAAGAAATGAGGGTGCCTGGGCACTGACTGTCCTAATTAACCTGCATTGTGGACAAGATTCTACCATTAGGACAACAAAATGGTTCTCTATAGGCAAAGGTGTCAGACAAGGCAGTATTGTATCCCTTATCTGTTCAATCTGTATGCAGAACATACAAAGCAAACTGGATTAGCATCAGAGGAAGCAGTGAAAATTGGTGGAAGATACAACCATAATTTAAGAACTGGCAGAAAGCAGCAACAAATTGAAATGACTCCAGAGGAAATTGAAAAAAGGAAGTGCAAAAGCAGGATTGCAGCTGAACAATGAGTAAACAAAGAGAGCTACAGAAGAATTGCACAACTTTAAGGATTGAAATTGAAATACTTTGGCTCAGTCATCTAAGCGAAAAGTCCACTGAAATAATGGCATCTTGCTTTATGCCTAAAATGGGGCAGAGAGAATGCCTGAGGAACTTTTTAAGGGGATGGGTTTCTTTCACTGCACATACAGTAAGGTCAGTACAATACATATCATATACAGTACTATACATATACAAGTTATCTAAAGGAGCGCTTGCATCCATATATGCCCTTCTGCCTTCTGAGATCGGCGCGGGAGGCCCTTCTCCGGGAGCCCTCTGTGAAGGATATTACGAAGGTGAGTACCCGGAGGAGGGCCTTCTCTGCGGTGGCACCCCACCTATGGAATGTGCTCCCCAGAGAGGTCCGCCTGGCGCCGTCATTATTTGTTGGCCAGGCCAAGACCTTTTTATTTAAACGATATTTTAATTGTTAATCGGTTGTTTTATTTGTGGTATTAAATTATGGCCGAGAAACTCCAAATTTTTAATGTTATTCTATTCTTTATTTATTTTTTTTGTAAGCCGCCCCGAGACTTCGGCGATGGGTGCGGCATAAAAATGTCATAAATAAATAAATAAATAAATAAATAAATAAATAAAATACTACAAGCAAAGTTATCCCTTCTCTGGGCTGCCAGAATATGTATACATTTTCATGATACAGAAAGTCATTTTAGTGGCTCATTTGGGAGAACCTTTATCACTCCCCTTCTCTTTCCCTCTGACCTTCTTGGCATTCATAAATGATGCTTGTTCTTTGATTGCATCCTACCTGGTCCTTTGAAGGGTTTGCTTGCCTCCAGCACTATTTATTGTGCAGAGCAGATAAAATATTTTTCCCTGTATTTCATTTTATCTTATAACTTGTACATTATACACTTGAGATATAGCTTCCAAAACACACACAAAATTTGTTTGTGTTTCCCAAAAAGAGCACATATTTAGATTATTATTTTGTAAGAATAAGATCCACTATCCTACAATTGTTTCTTTTTCATATGCATAAACCAATATTGCCCTGTTTGTGAAAATCAGAAAAAAGCATTAAGCACAAATGCAATCTGAGTTCAGAGCAGTTACTGAACTTCCTTCATTTCCCCCTCTCTCTGGAATTTTCTGTCCATCCAAGATTAAGTGGAGCAGGAGGAGGAAAGTTTGCCAGTGGTGGAGCTGCAGCATTCGGCACATCTGGAAGCAGTTTATGGGGCTCTCTTGCTCCAGCAAGGCAATGTCTGGATTCTGTGCAGTTCCATAGTCACTGAGAAAGGAAGGAAAAATAGCTCCAACTAAACACACAAAGGAATTTTTAAAAGACTGTCTCCCTGAAAGTATTTTAGAGGAATTACAAACGTAAAGTCTCACTTGCAGAATTCTAACAGTGATCCCACGAGAAAGGCAGTTCTGGCATGAATGTTTACAGCACTGGACCTTCTTCTTACCAAGAGCCGCTGCCCTGCAGTTATTTTTCTGGAGAAAGAATTCTCAGTTGTTGTGCTGCCTTTGAAAGGTAAAATATTTAATTCTGCAGGAAATATCTCAGTCATAATTTCCTTTTCTGCTCCCCTGCTTCAGTCTTTTGCTTTGCTGTATGGTCTTGCAATTGTGTCTGGAGATTGTCAGTATACAGTAACGAATTTCCAAGTGCTTCAGTCAATGGCTGCAGAGCTGGAAAATGACTTCATTTTCCAAAAATGAAAACTTAAGATTTTGTGGCCTTGATGGTTTTCACATATTAATTTTAAAAAGCAGTGTGTTTTTAATATAAGTCTCTCAAGCTCTGAACTCTAGGCTTAAAAATCTGGTGCAAGTTACACAGATATGATTGTTTTTCAGGCAAGCTCCAGGTACTTATAGCCTTGATGCATTACAGATGGCCATGTTGCTGTACGAGAAATCTTGGTGCCTTGTAGGCATGATCATTTGTCCTTTAGGTTGTGTTTATATATTTGCAAGTACATATGTGTCTTTAGGTCTCAGTGTGCGCTCAACAAAAGGCATCTTAAGTCAAAAGTACTGCCCCTGGGGCTTCTAAAGTCTTGAAGGCAGCAGAGTATGTGGGACACGGAACCCATGCTCACAGAATTGTAGATGAATTAATCCAGGAATTGCTGAAATGTAGAGGGAGCAAACTAGCATGATAGGGGCTCCAATTTCAATTAACGAGTCATGGTCACCCAGTTTGTAGTTTGCTAACTTGCCTTCTAAACACAGACACGCAGACAGTTTAGTCCCTAAACATTCCAGAGCTATCCCATGGTTTGTTGTTGAATTAAATGTGAGGTGCTTTACACCTAATGGTTTAAATATCATGCTAACGGCTATGGGACAATTTTAGGTTGTTAATTGAAAGTGGAAGTGCCACAGACAGTGTATATACTTGCTCACTCTAGATTTCAGCAGTTCATGGATTAATTAAACCATTGTTGTTATGAGGTATGAACTGACTCAATATGTATTCAGAATGAACATCCTGTGCCTTGAATCAACACTGTGGGTTATGTGTCTGTCTGTTGCAAACTGTTCATTTTCATGTTGCACATGGTATCCAGGGGAAAAATAATTATTCAGATGCATATACCCAATTTAAAACAAGAAAGCGTGTGTTTGTTCCTATGTGATTTTTCAATTTTAGAAATAAAGTCAAACAGCTGTGTAATTTATTGAACGTATGACCATGCTTACTGCACCCTATGACTCTAAGTAAAATAAAAATATTTATTTATTTATTTATTTATTAAAACATTTTTATGCCGCCCCATTCGCCCAAGCCTCGGGGCGGCTTACAACAATAGTAACAGTACAATAGTACAATAGTACAATAGTAACTGTTACTATTGTAACAGTTACAATAGTAACAGAAATGTTCTTTGATATGTAAAGGGAAATTGTGCCACCAAAAATATTTGATGTTTGTTTGTTTAATTTATTATTACTTGGATATGGAATGCGTTTCTAAGGGAGGGGCATGAAGCCCCATCAGTGAGGGTGTTCAAGGAAAGATTGGACAACCACATGTTGGGGATTACATGAGTGGAACCAGCTGGAGCTGTGGGGGTGAGGTGTCAGACTAGATGGCCCAGGAGCACCCTTCTCACTCACTTTGTTTCTATGTTTATTTTTATATCCCATCATTTTTCCTCTTGCAAGATCCTAAACATGGCTTACCTGGTCTTCCTCCTTTCATTTTATGCTCACTACAGCACCCGAGAATTAGGTAAGGCCGAGAGTTAGTGGCTGACCCAAAGACTCTCAGTGTGCTTCATGACTGAGTGGAGACTAGAATCCACATTTCCCAAGTCTTGGTCCAATATTCTAACCCCTATGCAATGCTGGAATCAACAGTAATATAAAAAAGAACACACGCTTTGTTTTCTTTGGAGTCACACAGCTGAAAAATGTTTTAAATAAATAAATAACAATGATATGAATGGAGCATGCTGATATATCCTCTCAGATACCCATGAATATGATCTTAACATCAATTTGTTAATCAGTTCGTGTCAGTGATAATCTGGTATCTTCAGCCTTACATCTTTATTTTTGTTTAAATCAATCTCAAATGCACTGTAAGTCCTACTCTTGCATTTGATTTTCCTTCCTTTGGTTCCCTTTAATGCCTATTCTAATGTGGCATATATATTTTTATATAAGGTCTCTCTCTCTCTCTCTCTCTCTCTCTCTCTCTCTCTCTCTCTCTCTCTCGTGTGTTCAGCTATGTCTATATCTATGTCTACAAGCCAGTTTCATACTTTGCCCCTGGGACTGTAGAAGTAAATTATTATATTAGAATTTTATGGCATTCTTTGAAGAAATACATTTTAATTTCAGATCTGTGTTGGATAATTTGGGGATCCTTTCCATTCAAATGGAAAGCAAAATCTAAAGGTTAAACATGGGTCTGCAGGAGGTCACTAAGCACAGACAAAATGTGTATTTAATTTCCCCATCTCATTCAGTTTTACCTTTTATCTGCAGACTGCAACCAAATGAAAGAACCAGATGGCTCTGTTACGAAAAAGTAAGTCACCTCCAGGGGTGTGGGGAGAAATTAGAAGAGGTTGTTCAGTAGCTGCAGTTTCACTGAAAAGCTTGGCCAAAAGGAAATAGTAAAGGGCACCCAATGCTGGGTCAGCAACAGAAACTGAGAGGGAACCTGAGCGAGCTGGAGGCAACATGAAGGCTGATCAGTGGGGCACAGGCCAAAGAATAGCTTGAACACTGGTTGGAAACCCACTAAAGGGCTTTCCTTCTGGCAGTGAAAAGTCCCAGATTATGTTTCAAAGGCCTGCTTACACACTACATCTTCTGTGGCCTATAGGGACTGTGTGGGACCATGGATGCCAGAGCCAGGGGAATTTCCAGGAGGAATCATCAGTTTTGGTGTACATCTCTCATCAGTCCAAGCCAGCATAGCCAGTGGTCAGGGGTGGGAGCTGCAGTCTGAAACATCTGGCAGGTATCACACTGGGGAAAACTGCTAAACATACTGATGAGGGAACAGATCCTGCTGAACTCAATGGGACATACTACTGGATAAAAATGCTTTAAATTGTGCTGTTAATGGTGCATTCAGTATTGATTGTTGGCTAGTTCTCCTTTGTTTTACAGTTAATCAGATCCTACTGTTCCTTCTTGTTTTGACTGTCTGTGTCATTCTGTATAATAAAGTTCACAAATTGCCATCTGCTGACCTAAGGAATGAACCAGGTAGGCACCTCTAGTTAAAAGTGGAAAACAATTGGTGGGTGGAGCTAGTGGAAGGGGGTGTGATAATCTGGGGAAACCAGGATGGCCTGATTTGACCCATCAGTCACAGATTCTGCACTCCTGCTTTAGTAGCTGGCATTATGTCAGCCCCCATATCCCCTTATAAGGATGTTCACACCCAGTGTAACTAAAGGACCACGGCATATAAACAAGCACAGAAACATTGATTCAGCATCATGAGGAAATATGGCAGCCAAGACAGTGTGTGGAACATGTGACAGATACAGGTAGGATGTTACAGGATGCCTAGCAATTTAATGTGATTAATGCTGTGTTAGAGACAAGGGACTTTTTGTAAAATACTACATACAACCATACTATATAGATTGTGTGTAATAATTAGGGTTGTACATTAGCTTCAGTGAAGTCCAGAACTGAATTGGGCTGATTTGGATGGATTTAGAAGATGTCTGAATTGAAATAGAACTCCTCTACAGCTGACAAAATCCAAATACTCCTGAAGATTCAAAGGAACACAGAGCTAGTGTGTCTTCAAAAGCTGGAAATTTTTTCACCAGGTTCTCCAAATAAGGAGAACACCAATGTGGAGAGGAGGGGTTGTAGCATTCTGACTGGCAGGCCTAGCTTCTAATCACAATGAATGTCTTACCAGGGCTTTCCAATCTGAGTGCTTTCAGGGAGGGATGTTAAAGAAATGTATCACATCCAGTGTTCAGTGCTGTTTGCTAGTTCACTCTCTCCGGAACAGGAATGTTTGGATACATTTGGTGGCGTCTGGCACCTGGCTCACTGGGTGCTTGCTACTTCTCCTTCTGCACCTTCCAATGCATCCTCCACACCTGTTACCTGCTCCTTTTGCAGTTCCTGTGACTGATGCTAACTGAGCAGAAAATTTAAGAGAGTTCATTTCCCCCCTTTATTATAACTGTCTACCACAAGTATATACTTCTGAATTTATGTAGCTTTCTTGCCTAGGGATACCTCTATGGAGTATGCCATTTTTATATCATTTTTAAAGCATGCATGTGGATAAGAAAAAGTGAACACTTTCCCTCCAAAATGAATGCTCCCTTTCCACAAAAAGTGACTAAACTTATTTTTCTGAAATACTGCAGGATTCTTAATTAGGGCCACTTCTATGTTGTATGTCATTTACTCACAAGAAAAACAATTGCTCATAGGGAACTTAGAGGAATAAGCATGTCCTTTAAAAAAAATCCCCAGAGCTTGAAGGATGCTTGTGCCTATACCTGTTCATCTGAAACACAGCAGATTTAATCCTGTCAAAGGGGGCAACTATCCCTGCAAATGCACCCTATTTTGCCAAGGAATTAAAAATGTATCAGCAACTTTAAAACAAAAAGCAGATTTAAAAAAACAGATGTTAAAGTTGCATAGCACTAAACTCCCCACACACCAATTTTCTTAATTTGGAAAAGTGTAATTTCCTCATCAGGAACTACAGTGGCTTCACATTCCATCCAAATCTGGCCAATCAAAATGTTAAAAAAATCCAGTGAGTGTCAGTGGGAAACATGACATTTAAATTCTCAAATATGACTTTGATTCTGCTTTGAGTAGAAGTGGGCATCCTCCAAATCAGCCTGAGTCAAACTGGGTTGTTTTCTGAAGGGCCAAACTGGAGTCCAACTGTATATTGTGATTTGTGCACACCCCGGTATTAAATGGCTTCCTCTTCATCTTAGTTGATTTGGAGAGCCCCGAGGAAATGGAAGAAGAAATTCCTGTGGTGATTTGTGCTGCTCCAGGCAGGATGGGTGCAGCAGTTGCCGCAATCAGCAGCATTTATAGCAACACTGACTCAAATGTATTGTTCTATGTAGTTGGGCTGAGGAACGGCATTCCACATATCAGGTGAAGTAATTGATGGAGTGGTGACATTTACTGGCTAAACCGCTACATAGGTGGACTGCAAGATATACTGCCACGGGGACAGATACAGCAACAGAAAACCCTAGAAATGGTGGTAGAATTGCCAGGATTAAATCATGATGGGACAGAATTGAGGGAGGAAGGAAGGATGGAGGTGAGGATGCAGAAAGGCAGAAAGTCCTGCTGGGGGTGGTATCTAACCACCATTCTCCGGATTGTTGCCCTCTTGGTCTGCAATACCGGGTGCTCCTGTCTGTACTGACTGGGGCTTATGAGAGTTGATGTTCCAAATATATGGAGGGCACAAGGTTGAGAAAGGGTGGGCTAAATTGTTAGCAGAAATGATTGATCTTTTTACTTGGCCACCTGCATGAACCAAAGGGACACGACAGTCAGGATCTCTCTTAGTGTAAGAATTGCATCAGTGCACACATTTGCGTGTGAAGAAAGAATGCAAAGTAATATCCAAATCTTTGTGCGAGGATGAGCAAGCTGAGTGGCTGAATAATTAAACTTCTGCTTTACTGTGTGATCCATTTGCATTCCATTTGAAAGATGTTATCAGTAAACTGAACTCAGATATCCAATTAATGTCTTTTAAAACATGGTATTTAGGAGGGCTCAGAAATTGTTCATTGTATTTTTTTTCAGTTGCTTATTCTTTATAGTGTATGGTGAAAAGTGCACCCTGCAGGGGAAAGCTGTAAAGATTAGGGATAGGGGAAGGAATGAGTGATACGTGAAATACTACTACATGTTTTCATTCATATGCTTCCTAATATGCTTCTGTTTACATTTCAGAAAGTGGATTGAAAATTCCAGACTGAAAGATATAAAGTTTAAAATTGTGGAATTCAATCCCATGGTACTAAAAGGGAAAATCAGACCAGATGCAGCACGCCCTGAATTACTTCAGCCTGTGAGTTTATACATACCACGGGGCAGCGAAAGATGTTTTCAAGATGTTTTTTAACATAATCCTTGAATTTCAGTCATAGTTCTACCCTGCCCAGATTGCAGATAGTCTCAGGGTAGCTTGCATTTATAAAAGCCCCCCAAATTTTTCTTGGTAAAAGTCATACATATTTCTACAATAAGCCTCTCAAAAACTAGGGGAGATGCATGAACGTTATTTGGCTGAAATGGCCCAATAAAGGCAGCCAGAGAGAAAGGGAAACAACAAAACTGAATTAAGCCAGGAGAAATCAGCCCAAAACCTTCTTTGAGTATTGTGACTGCTGAACTCTATAATATATTAACACTTGAGTACTGTTAAAAAAAATGAAAAAAAGATAAGACCATGATTTCCAGGACTAGATTCTCTACATATTGGTCCTCATGTAGTAGTAGGCTTGAATGATTGCAACCCAGAAATTTATACTACATTGTCCCATTCCCTGGTGCAAAAGACTCACTCATAACCTGGAATAAATAATTCTACCTTTAAGTAGGACCATCAGGTTGCATTGCATATGAATGCATCAATATTGCTCCTTAACTTCTCTGACACAGGAGGAGATGGAGCCGGTGTGGCTGTCTCTAGCCATTCCATTCCATGTCCTGCCATCTTGTTCAGCCAGTGGGAACAAAGTCTCCCCATGCAGGAGCCAGCTGTGGGCAACAACAGCAGAGTAGAGCAAAGGGGTAAATGAGCAGGAGAAGCCAGGGCTACCTCATCACCCTCTGCTGCAGCAGGGAATTGGTTTCAAGGTTGCATGAGAGCAGCTTTACCTAGAGATGGTATAAATTTCCTCCTATCAGGAACATATGGCCAGGTTTGCATAGCAACATAGCAGAAGAAACATTTCAGTGCTTAATTTTGATTTGTTGTTCTAGGAAGCCTAGAATTGGAAGGGGCCACTTAGGCTATCAGGTCCAACACTCTGCTAAGTGCAGGAATCCAGTTTAAAGAGCCTGGACAGATGGCTGTCCAGTCTTTGCTTGAATACCTCATGACAGAGACCCTACTACCTCCCTAGATAGTTGGTTCCATTGTTGGTCTAAAGAGTGGTGTCTAGAACTGGACACAGTATTCCAGGTGAGGTCTGATCAGCACGAAGTGGAGTAGGAATTATTACTTCCCCTGGTTTTGAAACTACACTTCTGTTGATGCAACCTCAAACTTCATTTGCCTTTTTCCACCCACTTCATACTGATGACTTATATTCACATATAAACAAGCTGAAGTGGGATAAAGCTCTAACTTGTTTTTCAATACCCAAAAAGCAGTTAGTGATTAGTTATATTTGTATTTCCTTATGAATTGTTGTGAACTGCCCAGAGTACTTCAGCTAATGGGCAATGTAGAAATGAAATCAAAAAATAATACAAATATGACAAGAATACTTTCCATCTCTAATTTGTCCTGTATCTATGATTTGTCAATTCATGGTTTTCCATCAACACCAGCATTTGTAATAAATTAAACTAAACAGCATGGAAATCTCCAAATAAAAGATCTCTCATATGCATTATGTTTTTGCCTCCCCACCCCCTACCGGACATTTTATTACTTGAAAAATTTCAGTCTTCTACTTCATTCATCTATATATTTTAAATTTCAACAGCTCAACTTTGTACGATTTTATCTCCCTCTACTTATCCACGAACATGAAAAAGTAATATATCTTGATGATGACGTGATTGTGCAAGGTAAGCAGCATGTCCAAAAAATTCTCCCTAAATGGTTGAAGATTCAGAAATCTATATTCTGCACATTTTTACTTTGCTCTACTCTGCATGCTAGAATATTTGAAAAAAAAAGTAGCAATCTTACACTGAAATAAAGTAACATGTTGCAACAGAAGAATACTATGTAAAGACAGTAATAAGCATAGACAAATGCCGCTTTTGAAAAACTCGCATTTTCTTTAGGTGATATCCAAGACCTGTATGACACAAAGTTATCTCATGGCCATGCTGCAGCTTTTTCAAATGACTGTGACCTGCCGTCAACTCATGAAATGGTTAGAAGCGTAGGAATGCAGGTAAGTAGTTCTT
Source organism: Varanus komodoensis (assembly GCF_004798865.1). NCBI lineage: Eukaryota > Metazoa > Chordata > Lepidosauria > Squamata > Varanidae > Varanus > Varanus komodoensis. The sequence continues at coordinate 6,025,146 of NW_025335922.1, forward strand.
GCAACATAAAAATTCCTGATGTAGTTTTCTACCTCATTCTTCAAAGTTTCACATTTTGCCTAACTTCTTCACAGTAATTTTGGGGAAGGTGATGGCATTAGATCAAGTAATACTTTTGTTTTCTCATGCCCCACTTGTGTAGGGGAAGTAGATTAAGACACTTCAGGCCTTAAGGGAGAGCTCCAAAAGCAACCACATGGTCTTTGTGGAATGTTGCATGATTTCCAGGCTTACAAATCAGGGACACACCCACAGTTAAAGGTAACAGAGATTCTTAGGCTCAGTTAAATGGTTAATAGGAAGGGCCATCAGGATGCTTCAGGCAGCATAGCATGTGTTCCTGTTTACTGTTTGTAAGAAGTAACTGAAGCAGCATGCAGTCCCTAAATTACTTACTCCTGCCACCCAGTCCCTTCCTTGTGGATTATGTATCATGTTATGCACATATACTCACACTTTTTTCATTCCGGTCTTGGACATGAGAAAAGGAAATGTGATTAGACAAGCTCTTAAGAACATCTGAATTGAGTGTACTCACACTTTGCTTTATCCCACTTAGAATACCTATATGGGGTTTCTGGACTACCGAAAACAAACAATCCGAGATCTTGGCATAAGTCCCAGCACCTGCTCCTTTAATCCTGGTGTCATTGTTGCCAACATGACAGAATGGAAGCACCAACGAATCACGAAGCAGTTAGAAAAATGGATGCAGAAAAATGTAGAGTATGTAGAAACATCCCATTTGTGGTATCCTTAACTGGTTGTCCAGTTTACTGTATCTAATAGATGCGTAGAATATTTAGATTTTTAAACAACACTCTTCCCTTTACTTTTTGTGTCTTGCTGTACCTTCCAAGTATCCACTTCTTAAAACACCAGATTAACACACAGACTCTTTGTTGTCTATAAGTTCATATCTTATGCATGTTCAAGCAATGCACTGAGCATCTGAACAAATCCTCAAGGGTAGTGAAGATGATACATTTTCTTTGCAGCACTGGGAAGCCTCAACTCTGCTTAATGTGGTAAATTGTGCTCTGATTCAAAAACAACAAAAAGCTATTGTTTCAAGCCAGTAGCTTGACTTTTGTTTCAAGAAGCTGAAGTACAAGTGATCTAAAAAGTACAAAGTGGCTGGGTTCACACAACCTATTAACTCCCTTGGACATTTTAACCATAATTGTGGTTAAAATCCTGCTGTGCTTGCCAGCTGATCAGGTGTAGCAGTTGGGTGCTTCATCCTCCCTCTTTTCCCTTCCTCCCCAACTAAGTCCCAGGGAACACTACAGGAGTACAGAAATGCCCCTTAAGGCGTAACCAGCCATTTTGTGCTGGCTTTAGTTTTTTTTTGTTAATGTGCCTGTTATCACTTTGGAACGTGAGGGCAGCCCAAGGCTACAAGAAGTTCCCCCCAATCTCCCCCCACCAATCTTATTCAAAAGTGTGCTTTCAACACACACCAGCTTTAAAAAAATAGCACTGAGCTAAAAGTTTGCCATTTGGTATGCACACAGTTTTGAACTTTTTTAAAAATGGGGGTATGTGGAAAGTAGCATTTGCTGTGGAATCTCCAGGGGTTTTGCTGGTGGGGTGCTCATGTGGCCCTAGTCTGTCCAAGTGTGGATAACACTGGTGACCCCCGCACACACCAAGAGCCTATTAAAAAGTGTTTTGGCGGATACAACTCAGTCCTTTCTACCAATCAGATATTCTCCAGGAATTTGGGGGGGGGGGTGCAAGGAAGCTCCAACTGCTCCTCAGAAACCCCTGTGGAGGGAGGGCATAAGTCTTGTGATTCAAAGTGGCAAGCTTGCCTCCCTGTGTGGGGTTTCCCCAAATTTAGAATTGATCCCTCCCCACTGTGAGCAGAGAGAAGGGATGCTCTTCCCAGGTGTCCCTAAATGCTGCTTTGACTTTCCGGGCTGCCTGGGAAAGACAGCCATCTTCCAGCTTCTTGGCTGGAGTACCAAGCCTGTTTGCTGCTCTTGCCAAGGATTTTTTTTTACTTGATCATGGCTTATTTGGTTATCTCGATTCCGATAACACAATAAGCCACGGTAGGTTTGTTAAACTTCACTACAAGCTATGGCTAGTTTCAGTAGTTTATAAGCCACTCTGCAGGAAGGACAGCAACATGCTAAACCACCATAGTTTTTCAATACAGCTTAACTTGTTGTGCAAATCCAGGCAATATTACTTTCAAAAGCAGCTTCCTTTGTTTTTGTAGCATCATTTTGGAGGGAGAAAAGGTATACTTGGAGATTGCTATGTATCAACTGGTAGTGATAAAACTAAAGGGCTATGAATTTTCAGATAGTCCATATTAAATGCAAAATACACCTTCTAATCTAAGCTTCAATGATATAACTACTCCAAATGCTGTTGTCCTATTTTCTAATTCCAGCTGAATTATACTACCTTGTTACTCAGTTTTTCCACACTGTCATTGAAAGGGCTAGCTTAAAAAAGCAACCCTTCTGAAAACTTGACTGTTTAAAAAATTCTTTTTCAGAGAGAATCTGTACAGTAGCACTCTTGCTGGTGGGGTGGCCACTTCCCCAATGCTCCTTGTATTCCATGGAAAATATTCACCGATTAATCCTTTATGGCATATTCGACATCTAGGTAAGCTTCAGATGCTGAGGTTGTATGGCTAAACAGAGGCAAAATATCCTCAAGGAGCCACTGGAAAGCTTTTGTCAAGATTTTCATGTTATTCTGCCTATGTACTTTGAAATCCGGCGGAGTGTAAGAAACAGCATTATCATAATTCCTCTCTTATACAAAATGCAACGTTACAACATTTTTAAAAAGTAAACACACAGAAAACCAACTAAATATTTAGGCTTCATTCTACTGTATAACCAAATTAAGTTAAAAAAATATATTGCAAGTTTCCTACCCGGGCCGTCAACTGCAGCTGAGCTCATTTGCGCCCTACTTCATGTTGCTTTGGCATATCATTGTAAATGCAAGCATTTGAGCCCCACTCCAGCATAGCTTACTTTTAAGTTCCTTTGACAACTGAAACTCATTTCCATAGAATCAAAGCACATCAGACTTCCTTTGGATCATGGTTTTGCACTCAAATTATTTGGTACAGCAGTTTCTCAAAGTTTCAGTATTGTAAGGCCAAATTGTCTTCCTTAGCAAGTTGAAGCAAATTGCAAGCCTTGTAATATAATTTGAATAAAACCATGTGATATTACCTTCCCATAATTAAATACTGAAGGCTGCAATCCTATGCACGCATATCTGAAGGTAGGCCCAATGGAAAAGGTTCAACAGAGAGGTAGGACTTTGCATTGTAAATTTCAGTAGGCAGATTTAGCAAGTGCTTACAATAGACTGAATTATACTCACACTAAATGAAAGAATTTTCTAGTAAGAACTTTGTAAAAACAACTTTTCTTTTCAATTCACATAGGATGGAGTCCTGATACCAGGTACTCAGAGCATTTCCTTCAAGAAGCCAAGTTACTTCACTGGAATGGAAGATACAAGCCTTGGGATTATCCTAGTGTTCATACTGACCTGTGGGAAAAGTGGTTTGTTCCTGACCCTTCAGGGACTTTTAAACTGGTTCGTCCTAATAGCTGATATCATTTATGCTTTTAAGGCAACAGGATTAGTCATTTCCAGCATGCACAAGGTACTTAGTATGTCATGATGTGATTTACCTCCTTTGTTGTACGTAAGAGTGGCTGTATGATACTGACTTTTACAAAGCCAACCTAAGTGTTGAAGAGACAACTCAAAATGAAATCTACTGAGGAGCGCATTAGGTCCATGATGCAGTATGCACAGTTCAAAGATGCTTCAATGTCAAGATCTGCTATGAAGACTACATTGTTAAGGAGACACTAGTCTTTATAAAACCAGAATCTCCATGCTCTGTTTCTTACTGAGATACCATTTGCAGCACTTTGAATTCAAAGTGCTTTGCCTTAAAGTTTACCTCCTGTAGTTAACATTAAAGTAAAACTAAGATTAAACATCAATACTTTTATTCATTTCAAATAATTTATCACTGCTTCTTTTCAACACAAAGCAATTCAGCATTAAGACTTCTAAACAATGCCACAGTTAAGCACCAGAAGATACTGCAACAATTCCTTTTTTTTTTTTTGCAAGAAACTGGCAGATCAGAAGTGTTAAATTTTAAAGCACCATGTTTGAGGACAGACATGCATTCACATTTCATTAACCTGCTGTTGTACATTTTATTTCTAAGTAATCTAATGGATGTTTTGTTCAAAGGAAGATGTTTCCTTTTCATGTTTAATAGTTCCTACTAAGCCATCCATCACCTGCGGTAATAGAGTTTTGTTAAAAATAAAAATTGTTCCAGATCCCTGATGCAAGGCACTTCAAGCACTTGCAAGAAAGTGTCCATGTAAACAGCAATACATAAAAAATAAACTGAGGCTGTAATCCTAAACACACCTACTAGGAAGTGAACCCCATTGTAAATAAAGGGCTTGCTTCTGAGTAAATAGGGATAGGATTATATTACAAGCAAATCTTATAGATTGTTGACCACAATGAACAGTTTCCAAGATACTAACATGATCAGAACTAGAACATACATTTATTTTTGTTAAAAAAAGTCATTGTGTTGGAAGATTCAAGCACCTGATTTTGGAGGGAACCCTTATATATGCTTATATCTTATTCAGCAGCAACTCAAAAGGACTCCAGAAAAGTTCCAAAGTTGCTCAGCAGGCCAAGGATTTACTTTAAAGTGATCCATTAAACCCATCATTCTGAACACCAATACATACAAAATGTTTTAAATAAATTCAGCTGTCTGTGGTGTAGTTAAATATTGATCTAAACTATGTATACAATATGGAGAGACAGTTCTTGTGCATAATTCAAGTATCCAAAACACCTAAATCAACAGATTATCAAAACATCTGTTTAATCCTCTTACTGCTTTTACTTTTAAATTAGTTCCTCCCATTGTGATGAAAAGGGAGCTACAGGAGAACAGAAGAAAGCAAATTATTAAGCAAGACAACCAGTTTTGTCATGAATTTAACTTTATAAGCCACCAGCATGTTCTATTTATGTTGTGGGTTCAATACCTGCATGCAGCCTGTTTCTGCCTTCCTCCATTTCTACATGCAAGAGGTAGAGTTTCCCTAACACTGGACTTTTCCTCTCCAAGCCTTACAAGGCAAAAATTAGGGACTGATAAAGCATATTAAGGGTCCACACAGATTTGCTATTTCTGCAGCACTGCACTGCCCACAGAGAGGTGAGGAAGAAGAAAGACAAGATAATCCCTATTAAAATCCTGTGCAGGTAAGTTGCACCCAAAGCCTTATGGAAGTGTTTCATAAAGGGTTAACAATGTGCAGTCTGGTGCATTTGCTTGTAGCTTCCTAGCATTTGAATATCTTGAAATCGCTACTAAATATTTTGGCCAGTGAGATGTGGAAAGCAACATTTCCTAGAAAGGAAAAATACTAAATTCTGGAATAGAACTGAAATGCAATCCATCTCCCTGATTCTTTTTTCAATTCCCTGAACCACATTTTGGTGGCATATGTATATTTAAGAGGCTTATACAGATTTTTCTGCTTCCTTCTCAAGATGGCTCTCTATTCTAGCCAGAAATCCATCCATTCCTAGAACTAGCATACGAATCACACACACCTCCATCGCTGAACATGCAGACAGCACGCAGAAAGGAATAAGCAAAATGTTTGTTGCAGGGGCTCCCACATGTTCCTGAGATAACACGTACACTCCTTCCCCATACCATTCTCTGGACACACTCCCCACTGCACTCATATTTCACAAACTATTTCACTAAGGAGCGGCTCATACATTTGTGTTTATCATGTGATAACCGCAGCATCAAAAAGAAGCCATCACAGATAATACACCGGAGGCAGCACTTCAATTTTCCTCACAAAGAACGCTTTTTAGGGCTAAGCCAAAACGTGGAGAACGAACTACAGTGTATTTTCTCAGAACTGGAGTGGCCTGCCTGGATCACTGATTTTGCAAGGATCATTGTGAAAGTACTGTTCTGGAACCCCCCACTGGCTCGTAGCCTTGTTCTACATGGGCGTCACTTGCTCTTAATGATGTCAGCATATAGTTAAATCAAAATAGTTATACAGCTCTATAATGTTACTACATCCAACATAATTCCTGATTGACTGGGATCACAAAGGATAGAGAGGGAAAAGAAAAACGGCAGCTGAAGCACTAGCAAGCAGCTCAAAATAGAAAAGCTTGGCTCCTGCAAAATAATTATTTTCGAACTAGAGGATGAACCTGAGATCACTTGGCTCAACACTAGTGCTTTTCAATGGAGGTGATTCACACACTGAAGTGCCAGTAATTAATGTCCACACATGCATGAACTGGAACTGGGTTAAGGATTTGATTCCTTTCTTAGAAGAAAAAAAAAAAACTTCTGCTGTAAGGGTCTCTTACCATAGGTAGGCTTGAATATATACTACTGTGTAACAGATTTGTTGGACAACAATTTGCTATGCCAGTGTCCAGTACCAACATTAAATCTACAAGGGCTTTCCCTCTCTTCAGATATACTAAAACACATAAAATATCCCAATGCATGACAGGATAGTTTACAGATTACACTACAAAATACTAGTTTAAAACCAAGAGATGGGTCATCACAAATGAGAAAGCAGTTTGCTAAAATTGCAACCATGGAACAATTTAAAATACAAAAGCTTCATACAAAAAAGGATATCTTTTCTCTTTAAAAACTTGAAGATTTTCTTAAGGTGACCTAATTCATAGGTTTTAAGTCTACAAAGAGAAAGGGTTATAAGAAAATTAAGAGATAAAACACTATTAAAAATGCTTCAGTTGGGGAACTGAGGTACCATTCTTGACAACTGCTTAATTAAAAAACCTCTGCAGCACCTTGGCTTGACTTAAAAGGCAGGATTTAAGCATTGCTTCCTTCTTCCTCTTGTGGTCTTGAGTTGCTGAACTCTGGAATTTGGTCTGTGAAAGACTGTGTCATCCACTGTCCATTGGGTACATCTCCAAAGGATGAGCCACTGCTGTACTCTGTATTGGTTGATGCTTTAAAAGAACAACAACAACCTTAATAGTTTGTTTGTATTATAGTACAGGTTAATTACACATTTCACTTGTCAGAGATACCATTTACAGCATCTTTCCCTCCTCCTGTTTATCAGGAAAGTAGGCTGTGGTTGGGGAGAAGAAGGAAAAGCATAACACATACACCTTTAGGGAAATACTAGCCCTCTCCTGACTCCCAACATTTTCACTTCTGAAAATAAGATGTTTAAAGGCAGCCAAGTTCTCTTTGAGAAGCCAAGAGATAAGCTTGGCTACTGGGTGCTGAAGGAATGAAATAAATATTTTAGAAATTGCTTCTAGCATTCTACAATATCTATAAAATTTACTGGGGAGGATTAACAAAGACCCATGGGAAGTTGCACTGGTGCTGACATCTTCCTCAGAGGCCTGTTTTGCCACTCCCTTTGCCATTGCAGAAGAGACAAGTGGTGACCCAAGAAAGGACCTTCTTTACATTGGCATTCCATCATTAGAATACTTCCTCTTACAAGCATAAGGGTGTAATCATATTTAAAGAGAAAAAAATTCCACGACTCTCATACTGGTTGGTTGATTTGCACCAATTTCCAAATATACTGCTACACTGGTTTTGAACAAAAAGGAAGCAAAAGTACATATTGGAGGACAAGGAACAACATTAAGAGAAATAAAAAAATCCCCATACTCTACCTATTCCATTTGAAAGGAAGTTACATTGTTCACTCTCCATGACCATTTTCTCACCATAAGCACCTCCATAAGCGGCTTCATAACCTGGATCATATTTTTCTTCTTTCACAGCCATCTTCTTAGCCTCCTCTGAAGAAGCAAACCCACAAAATAAAATCAGTTCTTTTTTGAATTCTTGAACTTATCAAAAACATTGCAATTACTGCAAGAGATGGATCCACATTGTAACAAGAAATGATTGTTATCTCATAGGTTGCTGGGCATGAGCGGGTGACCATGGGCGTGCTGTGCTGAGTCAGGAGTTTTGCTCACTTCTTTTCCAGAAACAAGCTGTGGGTGCTCTGTTTGTAGGTTGCAAGTGTGAGATCCAACCCTGGACATTCTGGGGAGGCTTGGAAAATAAAAACTAGCCACACCACACTGTAGAAAGCCACACAGTGTGGCTTGTTTGTCCTAATGTTTGTGATAAACCTAACAGATGATCCAGCACATTATGGCTCTGGAGCCATGCCAGCCTTCCTCCTCAATCCTTCTGCAGGTATCCCAGAGTGCACCACAGGAGCATCAAGGGCTCCCTCACACTGTGCTGGCACTTGACACTGGTGTATGGGGAGCAGCAATGGGGGAGCGCCCATCACTTCAGCCCACCATGGAGCCCAGCAGAAAAAACTGGAGGTGGCAGCCAGCAGAGGGAGGAGCACCTTCTTTGTTACCACCAGTCTGAAACAGGTGGGGCCAAGGAGGATGATCCTGGCAGAGAGGGGATGCTTGTTGGCAAATTCTCCCTGCCAGGATCCAAGTCACATTCTACTGGACCTCCTGCAGGGGAGACCAGTAGAACATGGTTAATCACCTCATCACTTACTCCAGTAAGGGAAGCAAGGCACATTCTGCCAGAAGGCCACAATACACCTGTGGCTTTCCACAGCAGCTGTAGTGGCAACATTCAGCTGGGGGGCAGGGATGGACATAAGCGGTGCCTGCTGCATGCCGGTCCTTCAGGTCACATGGGCAGACTCCACTGCCTCAAGTGGGGCTTGGGAAGGCACCAGTGGTGTGCGGAAACAGGGAAGCCAATGACAACTGCCCAATCTACTGCCTGAGCGCTTAGGTGGCTATCATTAAAGCTTTCTGGCTAGAGAAGCATGACTTTCTGCTATTCTTGCTAAGTGGCTCGTTAGGCTTTGGGACTTCACCTGAGCTTGCCATGTCATCCAAATTCAGATGACACAGCAAGCCCAGCAAAGCCCTACAACTAGCCATGGTTTGCTGGATTGGCTTTCTAGCCACAAAGAAGCTATGCCAAGGGTGTGTGTATGGGCACACATGTCAGGTTCAGATAACACACTAAGCCACTGTGACTTTGAAGCATGTGATCCCAGTCTCTGAGTTGTTTCGATGTGAAGCCATCTTGAGTTAACCTACAACTTTGTTCTTCAGTCATCATGTGCACAAACTACAAATGGAACAATTGTAGGTTATTTATAAAAACAGAAGTGACAACGGGGACATAAGCAACATGTGCATTCACTCCTGGCAATTTCTGGATTGAATAATCGAAGAGCTATGAGAACCAGGTCAGCACTCTGGGGTCTCCAACTTGGTGCCTGTAGGCTCCTTCCCACTTCTGATCTTTACCTAGGAGGCTGGCACACTGTAAAGCAAAATACTCTCCCTCAACACCAACTTTATTTTAGTTCAAATGAACAGCTTTGTATTTTGAAGCTCATGCTCTCACCTTCTATTTATGTTCTTGAACAACTTACTTTTAGTTTCACTATGTTGCCTTCTGGGAAAAGTGTGTGACTGTCTTACACAGCAGCCATTTTATGAATGGGTAAGTCCTCCCACAAAACAATTTTATGAGAGGTCAACAACTTCCTTTCAAAATTCCAACTGAACCTACCAACCTAGAAAGGTTAGACTTATGAACACTGAAGCTTTTCAGTCAGTGATCATTTCTGAAGTATGCTGTATGTTGCTACTGGTTCTTTCAGTAAGAGTTGTAAGAATAACTTAACAGAAGAAATCAATGGACTCGAATAGACCATATTCTGCTTATTTCCATGGCAACTGTATTTAAAATACGTAATAAATGCAGTCTTCCATTTCATGACACTGAACATTTGTCCAGACCTACTTTACTTTTGTGGATTAGATATTTTGAGCAAATCAGAGATATTTTCATTTTATGTGCCATACCTTGTGCAAGTTGCAAGTCAAAGGTGTACCGCACTTCCTGAACCTCTGTGTTTAATGCAATGCCTTTCAGCTGATCCCTCAGTTCTTTGAGCTTTATGTAGTAATGAACTTTATCTTGTGCACGAGGAAATTGAGCACATCTTGCACTGGATGAGGGCATAACATAGCAAAGCTATACAAGAAATACCAAAAAAGAAGGAGTAAGTCACCAAATCAGTAAGCATTTCTAACATATTAACTTCATTTGTTTCAAAATCTTAATAATTTATCGGCTGCTAGTTATTTAAAATGAACAGAACATATACGGCACCATTCCACAACTTGGAAGGCTCTGTGGTTACATTCCTAATCCTGACAGGGACTTACCGTTTCCGTGTCAGGGACCTTATTTGGCTGTAGTCCAAATTCCAACTTCTTAACCTTTACTCCAAAAACCTCTTTGCTAAAAATGTCATAAATACCTAGAGTGATATGAGAGATAAATTGTTAGTCATGATACAAGATCAATGTAACAAAAATACAGAAACAGAATGGATTTAAATAAACCCTCACATTTTCCATTAAAAACTGCTATTTTAGGTTGATACTTCTGCAATTTCTGCACCAGAATACGTCCTCCTTCCCGAAACTCTTTGCTAAGAGAGAGAGAGAGAAGGAGAAAGAAAGAGAGAAAGAACACAAATAAAAATAGGAGCACAACTACACTGATGTACTGTAATGTATTTGAACTTCACTATACCTGGAAAGGTCTTTGCTACCTGGTGTTGTCCTTTCCACCATGTTTGTAAATCCAATCCCATATTTATGTGGCAAAGTATGGTCATCCATATGATTCAACTGTTCTTCACTTAGTCCAGACAGAAAAAGGCACTTCCCTGTGGAGTCAGAAAATACATATAACTTTCATTCTTCAAAATGCATATATTGTAACACATTTTCCACAAGAGTTTTGTAACACATTTTCTTATTTTCCACAAGAGTCTTGTTGCTAAGGCTATAAAATATACATACTATAACTATACACATAAATTATCAGAATGCTGATGGTAACTTACATTACACTGTAGTCAACTCTCTATCACTGCCAAAACACCAGTACTTTAAAGTGGCATGGATTTGCCCTCTATCTACTGAGAGCCCTTTGCCACACAATTTGCTGCCAATGTTCATGAAAGAGAATGACATTGGTTCATCCTGTCATCTGTCACTGCTGTGTTTGATTTTGAGGAATGAAAACTAAACTTGCAGCATTTCACACAGACATAGTTTCATACACGCATCTGCAAATGAAGTTTCTTCCAGCAGAAGATAGCTTGTAGCAGTGATCCCATCTTGAGAACTACCTCCCCTTACCCGCACCATGTCTATAATCAGAAAATTCCAAGTTAAAACTAAATTCTTACATTTCAACTGATCGTGAAAGGATGTACTTACAGAAGTGGTTTCCAGGTCCTGGATAATGATGACCTTTGTAGGCTGCCATTAAACCTGGGTTTATACCAATCTAGAAAGCAATTATTTATAAAGACCAATTGTAATTTTTACTATATAAGGCAAACAACATGTCAGATTAATAAAAAAGAGCAAAATACACTATTACATAACTATCAGTTTACCAGTAGAAGTTGCTGAAGTAATGCAGGATACTGATCTAAAATTTGAAATAAAAAACTCAGGAAATGAGAAGTCAATTTCCAGGAGTTACGAAGTTAATGATTTGTCAAATCTTGTAAGTACTTGGTTCTAAAACAGAGGAAATACTTGAAAATAGTAAGGAAAAAGTGGAAGTGTAAACAGAACTTAATTCTTTGCTGATTATAAGGAGAGATGAAAAGATGGTCACTTGCAGTTCTCAATCAATCTAAAAGATGAACCACATGGAAGAACAAGTGATTATCTTCTAATTTTTCCTCTAATGAATTAGTCTTGCAATGCTATCTTCACAAAAATTATAGACTTTTCATTTGCTTAAATGGAATTATGGCTGCACCTTGTGCATTTGTTACAACAATTGCTAGTAAAGGAAAAAGAATTCTAGATTTTGTATTAAGATGCCAGTAGCATCAATCTTAAACAAACCTTAACAAATAACAGGTTTGATATAACACACATAATCTTTCATAGGCTAGCACCCACTTGATCAGATGACACAAGTCATCCTTGGCTGGTGTATATACATTAAGCATAAGGCGGGAAAATAATATTCAACAGTGTAGCCAAGAGACCTTGAAATGCAGAGGGAATCAGAGACCTGTCACATTTCTGTTCAGAGCCCAAGGCAATAACAGAATGTTTTTGCTGTAAAGAACTAATAAAAAACACCTCTGAAATGTATTACCAAGTCACTAACTGAATTGGCTACAAAAAAGTTAGATAAAAGTTTCTTACATTTGACTTACAATTACAATGTCCAAATTGAAGGTCAGTATATCAGGAAGAGTTTTGGTCAACAGTTCAGCTTCAGATACACCATTAAAACGATCCACTTTTCTTTTGACTTTGAAAGTATCTGTGATTTTCTCTTGTTTGCCTTTTGATTTGGCGGACTTAGCAGCAGGTTTTTTAGGTTCAGAAGCTTTATTTTTTCTTTTCCTTCCTTTAACAGCTACTGAAAGAAAAAAGAAAATGACTTTATTGTATTGGTTTCTAATTGTAATGGCAGAGGAATATTAAACTAGCACTGTTGTGAAACTTAATTCGGAAATATTTTTCAAACTTGGCAAATGTCTATCAACTAGATTATTTATAAATATTTAGCAAAGTTTGAGAGATCATTTTTAACCACCACAACTGACCATTTTTTTCATCTTGTTAGTGACCTTGCATGAAGGGTAATGCCCTTTATTGTAACTGTGTGAGATCAATCTTGCATTTAATATTTACTTATAGCTATAGCAACCACTAATATTTATTTATTATATAAACCACTAATAAAAGCAGGTTATTGGTATGCCTTGTCCCAGGGCATTGAACCTGGCTCCCAGAACCTGCCTAGGCCTAATTTTCTAACAACAAAATATGTAAGTTTAGTTCCAGTCGCAATCTTTACAAAATAAATTCATCTAACTATAAATCACAAGTATTTTACTTGACCACTTAAGTAATACTACACTTGTTTATTGCCCTATGTGATGCTTCAGCAATAATACTAAAGACAATATCTATATTACAAACTAAAGAGAAATTTCTCTGAAACCAACTAGGCTGCCTCCTCCTATGCCAAAAAGCATAATTAAATATCATTCAGAGATGCATAACAATATTGTTACAAAAACTGTATGGAAGTTGGTGATCCACTATTATAATGGGGCCATGTTTGACGGAATAAGTTACATAATGAAAAACCTATGAAAGTCCTTTCTAAGCACAAAGACAAAGCAGGAGGCATGCAAGAAAGTTAACAGATGTAAAGCACAATCATCTGGTCTCCCAACTTTGTCTGAGAGACCACAGGATTATTCAGAGTATGAGGTCTTTTAAATACAGAGCCCCCATCCCACCCCCACCCCCAATATAGCCAGCTGCCTTTCCAAGGTCAGAAACAGGATTTAGAGAGGGTTATGGAGGGAAGGAGGCAAGGGCTTATGCTATATCCAAACAGTGCCCAAGCCTCCTTCCCCACATGCAGCATTTCACCTAATGAAGGACACAAGGCAGTGGAGATCGCTGCTGTAGCACTGGATAAATGTAAGCGTCCTTTACAGCACAATCCTGTGCACATATGAGAAATAAATTCAACTGAGTTCAACAGGGATTCTCCCTAGGCAAATAGCTATGTAACACTTGCCTTAAACAGGGCTGTCTTGATAATCTGACACAAAGGTAACACATATAGTGGTACCTTGGCTCACAAACGTAATCCATTCCAGGACTCTGGTCATGACCCAAATTGGTTGCGACCCAAGTTAAATTTCCCCATAATGTTCAATGTAAATAAGGTTAATCCGTTCTGTAACGAGTTTTTTAAATCAGAAAAATGTGAAGCAAAGTGACAAAGAACAACAAAGATTGCTGCCATCTCCCCGCCCCAGCATGACAAGAGATCGCACCTGTCATCCCTGCACACGCCCGTCATCCCGTCAGGGGGGTGGGGAGATGGTTGCGATCTTGGTCACCACCCAATGCAGAGTTCGCAACCCATGTCAAAATGTTCACGAAATTTTTGTTCACGACCCAATTTGGTCATGAACCAAGGTGTTTGTGAGTTGAGATACCACTGTATATAGACATCATGATGTAGAGAGATTATATGAGTTGTTTCCATAAAAAAAATCTGTTATCATATACCACAGAAACACAGAGCTAAACATGCACCATTCAAAAGTAATATTCACATAAATCACTACTTTATCAGAACATCAGAAAAATGTATAGATGCTTTTAGCTTGAGCTAACATAAGCCTCTCTAACCAGAATGTAGATCAAGTCTACTTTTTCACAGTGCCAACAGAACAAATCATGTTCAGATCAATAATACTGTCACTTCTAATACTGATTCTATCACAGTATTTTCAGAAATTCTACAAGCAAGACATTCTTGTTTCAAGGAAAAAATTGAGATACCTTGAACAGGTTCCTGAACAATATCTGGATCCAAAACTCCCTGGAGAGCTTCCTGTTCGTTCATCATCTCCATGTTTGGTGCTGCAGTCATCATTTCATGGAATGGAAATGAGTAAAATGCTGGCTGAAGAGGAGTGTAGTATCTTTAAACATAAGATGCAATAATTACAATTTTAAATTGTAAATTCAGGCCACGGATTCCTGTACTAATTGACATGAATTTCTACCAATGATTTGGTGGATTTCTCTTAGAGGTATTTGGCAACAGTGGTACGCTAATGTAATTCAATATATATTATATACATTCCTGCTCTCGTAGGATCACAGTCAATTGTCAACAGTTCCCCATCAACAGATTTACCTTGCTTTTTGTATGATTCTCACAGCCTACTTAAAAAGCAAAATAAGAGCAAGTGATCTATAAAGCTGCACTTCTTGTTTGCATGACTTCTGAGGACTATATACAATTTATAATTCTCACAATGTGGTATGATTCCTACAGCCCACTTAAAAAAACAAAATAAAATGATCTATATATAGCTGCATTTCTTATTTGCATGACATGTGAGGACTAAATACAGTTATGAATAAATTTGGACAAAAATGATGCAACAATTGACTTTTAACAAAATAAACACAGGGGTACAGCAACCTGATGCAGCATTAAAAAAGTAATAACTCTTCAAGCAGAGTGCCCTGGTATATGTAGAGCAGAGAGAGCTATTGATAACACTGAACAGAAAGGCAATTCATATTAGGATGTGAGGGAATGAAGGAAGGAAGGAAGGAAGGAAGGAAGGAAGGAAAAGTGCTTTCAAATTGTGGCTGGGAAGGGTGGCTACTTTCTATCCATGGTTCTCTACGTATGCCACATCTAGGTTTTACAGCATCTAAATGAAGCTGCTATTATTGTACTCATAGTTCTAGGTTCATAGTCACTTAAGCAAGTCTAACTGCAGAAAACTGTCTAAAATGTGGCATATCATTCATATTTCAAGATCTTGAATATGAAGCCTTGATTTCTAACTCTACAGAGTAACAGCAGGTAAAGCACATGCTTTGCATGCAGGTCACAGGTTCAAATCCTGAGAATTCTCCAGGTAAAGCTAGGAAGGAATCCTACCTGCAACCCTGCAAGCCAGCACCAGGCAATGTCAACAAAACTAGGCTCAACAGACCAATGACCCTCTGTCTGAGAATAAAGCAGTTTCCTATGAAGAAACCACAGGCAGCAAATCTCTCTTCAAAAGTGGCATTCCCTCGTACAAAAAAGAGGATCCAACACCTGTTCTAAGATGACACCTTCTGTAAACTGAAAAAACAGAAAAATACTATTTATTTTACAACTATTATCTTCTCTATACGCAGTTTAGAATAACTCTATATTGAGACTGCAACTCTACGCATACTACTCTGGCTTGAATGAGACTCACAGGTAAACGAGATTTATTGAACGGGGATGACAACCTCACAAGCCCGAATGCTAACACACACCCCCCCCCCCCCCCCCGAAGGAAGGCAGTCCTGTTCCATCCATCCATTCCGTGTGTGTATTTTGACACTTCTGTCATCGCTCCCCGCTCAGGTTTTTTTTTTTTCCGATGCAGAGCGCGTTATATTTTTAAATAAAAAACGCTGATTTTATTTTGTAGAAAGCACAAGCGGAAGACTGGGAACCGCACACATGCTACCCACGCCCGCCGGGCTCAGGCGCCGGCCCTTGGCGGCAGCCTTTTGTACTAGGCGCAGCCTCCATCACCGTCCAGAGCCTCGCAGGGGGCGCGACGGCCCTCGCGCGCTCTCCTGCCCCGCCCGCCCCGCGATTCCGAGCCCCTTCCCGGCGCAGCCTCGGCCTACTTCCACCTCCGTCCGCGCGGTACCTGGGGCCCTGCTCCTCGCCCTCCATTCCCAACTGCCAGCGGGAGCCCCGCTCACTCCGCCACCGAAGGCCTCACGAACTTCTCAGCAGCCAGAGCGAGGCGGACCCAGCCCCCGCCCTGCGCCCCTCGCGGCCCCGGCCCGGCCCCTCCCCCAATACCTTCTGCCGCCTCGTCGCTCACTCTCGCTCACGGCAAGCGGGACGCCGGCCGACAGAGATATGCAGAGCTAGAGTGGCATCCAGCACGAACCTCCGGCGACAGTAACTACTTTCTTCCTCCTCTTGGATGGACCTCACGGCCATGGGATGCGGGGGTGTTCAAATCTGGTTCGCGGATGCAGGACCAGAAAGTAACTTAGAGGGTTTCAAAAGCGGGTCAGAGAAAAAAGCTTCTCTTCAGGGAAGAGAGCGCTATCATTGGCTTGCTAGTCCTGGTGAAGTGCAACCTCCAGTCTCGGAGGCAAGATACTGGGATGCTCTAGTTGCTCTTGCCGTCAGGACCTGCTTGCTTGCATGCATAAGAGTAGGTTCAGAGTAAGTAACCGGATGCTGAATTAGATAGGCCTTTGGTCTGATTTGCACGGTTCGTCATACGTTCTTATCCCTTGATGGTTGGCTATACTGGCTGAGGCTGATGGGAGTTGAAATTCAAGACGTCCGAAGGGCACCTGATTGCTAATTTAAAAACAAACAAACTAGTTGCTAGAAAATCCATTTTCTTAAATTCGTGAAGGTATAATTAAAGAAAAACGCTTGTAAGGCTGGTCTTCAAAATACAAAACGAAGAACCTTTGGCAGAAAACACTGAAGAGGGTGAAAACTGGGAATGCTATCATGGAATAGCCTGCACACAGATCACGTTCAAATCGAGACCATCTAATATGTACTCGCTAAGTTTATCCTGGAGCAAAAGCCTGGGATGATGCGAGGCTTGGTCCATGAATATCTGGAGGTCCACAGACTGCTGAAGTCAGTGCTGAGGTTTTAGAGAAACAACTGGACTCAAAGCAGCTGCAGTCTGTGGTCATCTAGATGTTCATGAATTCTCATACTCTTGGCCATCGTAGCTGGGGTTGATGGGAGGCAGTGTCCAACAACTTCTGGAGAAAGACGTGCCGAGGCGTCCCCTATCTCTCTAACTTTTCCTCGATCGCACAATCCCATCCTCGCTAAACCCGCCTCGCTTGGTTGTACTATAGATAAAGCAAAAGTGGAGTCGCACCCATTTTGGCTGCCCGTATCCGTAGGGGCACACCTCGTGCTAGCGCTTACGACCTAAATTGAGCCAGGATTTCTATTTTTAACTGGCAGTGCCAAACACAGAGGAAACTTTCTCCGTACAGGAGTTGTATTGCCGGAACGAAGACAAGCAACAGCGATGTTCAGAGTTTGCCCTCGTTGCGTCTAGGTATCGCTCTAAATGTTTCCATATCTCTATGATGTTTTTACGCTCTTGAAAAGTGTGATGGAGGGAAAGGACGTCCTACCTCTGTCATCTGTGCTGGGCGAATTGCACAGGCGCTTTTCTTTTCCTCCTCCTCTACTGGTTCCTTGTCTGGCCAAAGAGAATCGTCCTCGCTCGTCCTTGGGGCGAGCGGCCTCTTCTGTAGGACTGCTATTTAATGCTGTGCTATCCGAAACTGCTGGCGGTAAGTGGGCAGTGGCAGCTCTGAATGACGTTAGCAAGCAGTCTAGCCTTGTGGAAGAAAACTCGGCTTGTTTTTCTGTAGGGAGGATCTGTTAAGATTCTCTTTTGGAGTTGTGGAAGGACACACGTATCTTCCTTGAGTAAGATACCTGCTTACCGCACTGGACGTATTCATTCGCCCTGCCTTGTATGATCTCGGGGTACAGGAATCCTAAGCTAATTTGCTTAAGAACGGGTGGACTCTCCCCTTTTCTGCCGCAGCAGTTGTAATTCATAACCTGCTAATATGTTTCTAATATGTAGAAACGTCCTAACGTGGCCAAGCGAACGAGCGATTCAGGAATTAAGTGATTTTTAAGCTCAGGGCTTGGCAACCTTGTTGTCTTCCAACTGCTTTGAACTATAGAATTTCCAGAACCTCTGATCAGGGGCCATCCTGGCTGGAAGGCATGGGAGCTGCTAACCAGAGACAACAGGTAGTCGACCCATGCCCAGTCTCTTACTTGATCTGAAACATGCTTACTCAGAATTAATTGTCAGTGATTTCAGGTTCCAAACTCATGGGTACAGGATTAATAAAGAGGTTCCCTAGATAATAGCCTTCCATCTTTGAGTTCCCCACATGCTAGTCTGCTGCAGCATCAACAAGAGTCTTAGCATCTTAAAACTGGCAGATTTAAGAGACAGAAAATCCTTTTCTCAAGACTTTGGTACAAAGGAATAAGGAAACATTTATACCAAAGGTATAAGGAAACATTTATGCCATCAATTTTGCCATTATATCCAATTAAAGATTTAGAAGGATTCCCAGTAAATTTGAAAGAAAGTTTGGGGAAAATACTGAAGAATAAATGAATCATTAAATTAAAAGATTGGCTGGGGGGAAATGAATAATAAGGAAGATAAAGGCAGCATTAAAGGGGGAAAGATAACTTGGTTTAATGTGATTAAGTTAGAATGGTTAAAGATAAAAGGTGCATGTGGAGATTATACTAAATTTGAAGATAGGATAGTAGAAAAGGAAAACAAGACAATACATGTGGATGAAAGGGATAATAAGCAAAATATGTAAGATACTGTTAGAAGAGGAGGATCAATACAATTCTTTTAAAGTGTCATGGGAAACAAATTTAAGGAGTATTAGTAATATAGAATGGGAAATATGTGGAATAAAATAATATGAAAGTGTATATCAGTAAGAATAAAGGATTTTTTATATAGATTAGTATGGAAGTGGTGCCTAACCCCAGTAAAATTGAATTATATGGATAGTAAATTTATGTTGGGATATGTGGCTGGGGAATGGGTATATATTTCCATATGTGGTGGAAATGTAAATATATACTGAAAATATACTGAGAGATTTTTAAAGAATTACTAAAATATTGAGTTTAAATATTAAAGTAAATCCTGACATTGCAATATTGTCAATATTTGATGGAAAATAATCTAGATGAAATACTAAAGAATTAATAAATCCATTAACAGCTGTTAGATTAATGATAGCAAATAATTGGAAAGTAAAATAAGGTTATCAATTGAGTGATTGGTATAGAGAAGTTTGGAATATAGCTGTTAACTTGTGATATTAAAGTAAAAGAAGGTCTGATATATAAGAATAGTTTTGATTATATTGGGGACTGTTTATTGAGTATGTGTTAATGAAAGGGAAAAGTTTTGAAGCTTTGCAAGATTCACTGTAGTTTTGGAAGGGGCATGGACACTTTTGACAGTGTAAATGATTTAACATGTGGTGGAATGCATTTTTTATTATGGGTTCACAATAATTTCAATTGTGTTTTTCCCCTCATTTTCTTTATTTGTATTGCGCATTTTTATGTATATTATGAATTTGATTGGTTTTATTATTAAGTGATTTAATAAAGTTTTTTTTAATTGGGAGATTTTTGTGGTAGAAGCTTTCTTGAGCTAGTCTGCTTTGTCAGATTGGAGACTCCATTGGTAATCCAGCCCCTAAGATCGTCAATAATCAGAACTGCTGCGATTCTACTTCTTTAGGGGGATTACTTGTATGATTTGGAGCAGTTCTTCTTGTTTGATCTCCCTTCTATAAAATCTGCAGTGAGGTTTATCATCATCCTTTTAAAAATAATTCTTCATTAAAATTCTTAGACATGTTTCTCAAAAAAAAAAAAGCAATTCAATACAACTTATGATAGAATTAAACAATTTAAAACAGCTATAACAAGTTATTCATTACGGGCACAATCTTACGGTCTCCCGACATTGATACATTGGAGTCCCAGTTTTAAGATCCCATGATTTCAGAGCTGGGGCTCTAAAGGTTGAGGCTGCACCCTACCCACTTTGCAGTTGACACAGAAAGAACCAGCCTGGCCACCTTCTCCTAGGTTGGAAATACACCTTGGAAAGGAAGGAAAAGTGGGTGTGCTAGCAGTGAGGTAGCAAATTTCTGCTGATCCCTATTGATGTCCCAGCCTCCTTTCTTCCCTCTGCCTGGTGCTTTACCAAGGCAGCTGAAATGACCATCTGTGTAAAAATCAAGGCTCTAGGTGTGGTGTTCGATATCTTTGCTGCTGCACTTGTTCAGAGCACGTGGTACATGCATTTGGAGTGATAGGGTTGTCCCCTGAAATAACTTTCAATGTATAGCAGGTGTGCTTGCCAGAATCCATCACTGCCTTTCTTTTGCAGTCACTTGCTATTCCATGTGAGTTGCTATGGGGCCACCAGAAGACCAGAAGATACATTTCCACCTAAGCTCAGTTATGACATCTTTCCCATCTAGGAGGTCAGATTCCCATTACTACAACTTTGTCCTTTTCTCTGTTTTTTTTCTCCAGCTGCTGACTCCCCTTGGCCATGCCTGCAGGAGTATCTTGGCCTCGCTACCTGAAAATGCTGACTGCCAGTATGTTGGCCATGTTCGCTGGTGCAGAAATTGTTCACAGATATTATAGACCTGATCTTGTAAGTTCCCCCTTGTATTTTTGATAAGATCTTATTCTATTTTTGATAAGATGGATTTCGATAAGATTGATTTCTTTTTGCTTCAGTAACAATCAACTGCTTCAGCCCTTTGTGGCACATGGCATAGCTCTGGGGAGCATATTCCCCTTTCCTTCTGGGATAACAGGCCTTTTAACTGTCCAGGTGCAGGGAGTCACTTGTTCAACCTTTGAACATGACCAGTTGAACAATGGCAGTTTCATTGTCCATTGTGTGAGCAGCTGAGTATTCTGTGCTGTCTCCCCTCCAGAATTCAACATCTTTGTCATCCAAAGGCAGAGAATGAAGACATAGTTTCATTCAGAATTTGGGAGTCCTACAGAATTGAATGGGGTTTCTTTCCATGGAAATGTGTATAAGAGTGTAGCATCTTATAGATATTAAACTTAGCATGTAGGTACATGGTACCCCCCAAAATCCTATTATTAAGAGTTCACAGTACAAATAGCTTAGACAAACAATATGTTTCAGTTAAAAAATTCCTGTCCTGTAGCCCTTAATTACATATTTCATATTGGATGGAGGTTTGTTTGTGGGGTGGTATAGAAATGAAAAGAAAGAATGAAGTAGCTAGTCTAGTTATGGATCCACTACCTGGAAGAATTTCCAGGAAGTGTTACATTGAAATGTAGTTGTAAATCCAAATATTAAGTTTGTAGCTGTCGGTAATGATGTAATGTATCTGTCTGTTCTTTTGTAGTCAATACCTGAAATTCCCCCCAAGCCTGGAGAACTCAGAACAGAGCTCTTGGGTCTCAAGAAAGAAAATCAACAAGTTCAACCTTCACAACAGTGACTGTACACAAGAAAGTTTTTGTATTCCTTCATCAATTGCTCTTTAATATCTATAATTCAACTTAAACAACTGGACAATGTTGTTTGAATACAAGGGAAATTACCAGCTGTTGTGTATTTTTTTTCCTGAAGGGTCAAAATGTAACTTCTACAGTCTGTTCCTTTTACCATTTACAAAAACAATTGCCACCACAACTCTGACTCATTTGGCTCTATATACACCTGCTACGGTGGCTTTCAGGATGTGGCACAAGACAACAGCGGCTGCCTATTTCCACCTTTTTCTTTAAAAGGTTTGTGCTGTCCTGATGTGTTATTTACACTTGTTTTTTGGCTGAGAACCCCATCTGGGTCAGGCAGGAAGCCTCCTCATTGGGTGCCAGGGGATGGCTGGGAACTGCAGGACTTCTGTCTAACCACGTACATGATTGCTCCCTTAGGGAACATGCTTCAGAGAGCCTTCATTTCCAACTCCAAGGTTGGAGACCACACTCTGACCTTGAGGTTTGGAATTAAAACTGTTCCCCTTCTGACTGTTGCCAGTACCGGAAAAGTATTGGCTGCTCTCTCTAGGGCAGGGGTCCTCAAACTTTTTCTAAAAGGGGCCAGTGGACAGGGGCCAGTGGTGGGCGCGCATGCGTGCATGCGAGGTGAAGCAGGGGGTCATGCGGGGCGAGGCGCTGGCTTGCTCACAAGGAGATCATTTTCTCTGCGTTAGTCCAAAACAACCTCCTCATGAGCAAGCCGCATGCGCAAGTGCAAAACCTGTGGGGCTGGCCGGTTAAATGGGCATGGCAGGCCAGATCCAGCCCACAGGCCTTAGTTTGAGGACCCATGCTCTAGGGAATAGGAAGAGGAAGCATTTTGTGGGGCAGAGAAATTAGGGCGAACAGGATATGAGGTATCCTGTCCCTTCTCCAGTCTCTTTTCCTTGTCACTGAGATATTCCAGCTAGATTTGCAAAAACACTCATTAAGTGAAAAGTGCTGCCTGCCACTCAAGGTCATAATGGGGCACACCAGGAGGCAGAGAGGTTGGGACTGACAGCTTGTGCCCTTGCGTCCTTGCCGGCACCTCATTTAGATGGTTGAAAATGGCTGTGCAAAAGAAATGCAGGGCATGAAGCACAGCAGTGGTTGGAGGCTTACATGCATCACAAGTTGGGGTGATTAGATTGTACCCTCAGTGCATGAACTTCCGTGCTAGAAAGTTGCAATTTTTGTGGTACTTTCTATAGTTAGGTTAGTGTAAGATGAATCAATTAAACACACTTTTGGATTCTTATAGAAGTGTCTCGCATCATTATAGGAGTTGATACCAACTTCTGCTTTCTGCAGAGCAGTGATCTGTCTCTTGAAGTAACAGCCTCACTGATGAATCTGCAGTTGACCTTGCAGATGGTTCAGAATAAGCAGGTTGCTTACCTGTAACTGGTGTTCTTTGAGTGGCCATCTGTGCATCAGACATATGGGTGCTGCGCCTGCGCAGTGCCTAGGCTGGAAGATTAGAAAGCCAACAGTTTTTGGCTGGAAAAAGCTCCGCTCCCCTCCCCCCACAGTATAAATAGAGCGGAGTGTCCGCCATTTTACTCAGTCTGGAAGACCGACGTTCACCCCCTAGCAGTCAATGACAGTACCACAACAAGCAACATCAGTACCGCAAGATTAGTACGGAACCGATAGAAAAAGAACAAGTCCACTCACCGACACCATTCGGGGCCGGCAGGTGGGTTGGGTGAATGCACAGATGGCCACTCGAAGAACATCAGTTACAGGTAAGCAACCTGCTTTTCTTCGTCGTGGCCTCTGTGCATCACACATATGGGTGATTAGCAAGCTTACCAGACTCGGAGGAGGGAAGTGTCGTCACTGAAGAATGGCAGAGAGCACTGCTCTGCCAAAGGAACAGTCCTGTCTGGTGCGCACATCAAGCCTATAATGCTTGGTGAAAGTACACGGAGCAGCCCAGGTTGCAGCTCTGCAAATATCTTGAATTGGAACACCTGCCACAAAAGCCGACGAAGTCGCTACTGCTCGCGTAGAATGGCCTCTCGGAAGTGTAGGTAAGTCCATTCTTGCCAACTGGTAGGCCAACACTATGGTCTGTACAATCCATTTAGATAATCGCTGAGATGAGACTGGAGCACCTTTGTCATTATCAGCATATTTAACGAAAAGTCTGTTAGAATTCCGAAAGGATTCTGTGTGAGATCTGTAAAAGGCAAGGCAGTGCCGAACATCAAGTGTGTGAAGAGAGTGTTCAATCGGAGTCGATGGAGACGGGAAGAATGCAGGCAAGACGATATCCTGATTCAAATGAAACGATGTTGCCACCTTAGGAAGAAATGCTGAGTCCATTTGAAGAACCACCTTTTCTTTGTGAAAATTCAAAAATGGTGGGTCTATGTGTAGAGTACAAAGTTCATTGGCCCTTCTGGCTGAAGTAACCGCAACACGGAAGAGGCAGTTTCCCATGATACTAGATGTAGATCCATCGTTGCCAGAGGTTCAAACGGTGGCTTTGTTAGCGCTTGGAGTACAACAGAAAGACTCCAAGTCAGCATGACCAGGCGAATTGACGGGTGTAAATTTTGTAGTCCTTTAAGAAAATGATGAATCAGAGGTTGAGAAAAAACCGATGAGCCTTGTATGGTACCACGGAAATGTGAGATGGCAGCTGTGTAAACCTTTATAGATGAAGGCTTAAGTCCCAAACGGTGAAGTTCAAACAGAAATTGTATAATGTTCTTAATAGATGCCGATTCTGGGGAAAAAGAATGACGGCCAGCAAAGGAGGAAAATCTTTTCCATTTTGCTGAGTAAGATCGACGTGTGGAAGGTCTTAGCGCAGATTCGAGAATCGTCTGGATATCAGGATGTAAAAACGTCAGTCTCAAGACGGTTTCTGTCGATCCCGAAGGGGGAGTCAGTCGGGTACGCAGTTGAGAGGATTCCGTGGATCGAGATGGTAACGGAACTGATAGACCAAATCTAGCGAATGCTCCACATTGTCAGTTTGAGCAAAGCTAGGTCTGGGTGCCGGATTGCTCCGTTGCACTGTGTGAGCAAGTGAGGGACCGGTGGAAGTCGACGGAAAACACCTTTGGACTGAATGAGGAGAGCAGTGAACCAGGGTTGCCTCGGCCACCATGGGGCTATCAAAATTCCTGTAGCATTGTCCTGAACAATCTTCAATACCACCTTCATCAGAAGGGGAATCGGAGGAAATGCGTAGAAAAACAGGTTGCTTCAATCAATCATGAGGGCATCTCCCCTAGAGGCCTGTCCGATATCCGCTCTGGAGCAAAACAGTTTGCGTACCCTTTTTTTCGGGTAGCGAACAAGTCTATGTCTGGGTACCCCCCCCCCCCAACTGGAATAGTTCGTTGCAAATCATCCAGTCCAACTCCCACTCATGGGTCATTGACATCCGCCTGCTCAGTGTATTCGCTTCTACTTTGTTGGTCCCCGCAAGGTGTACCGCCAGTAGCATTATGTCCCTTGGGATGCACCAATCCCAGATCTGCATTGACAATCGGGCCAAGAGCGGAGACTTCATTCCGCCTTGGTTGTTGACGTAGAAGACAGCAGCTATGTTGTCGGACGCAATCTGCACAACTTGGCTGTGTATAACAGTTTCGAAAGATTTGAGAGCGCTGAAAATTGCTAGAAGCTTGAGGAAATTGATGTGCCTCCCCACTTCTTGTCAGTTCCAAGCCCCTTGGACCCGAAGTCCTGCACATGCCGCACCCCATCCGATGAGGGACACATCGGTGTACAATGTCACAGTTGGTTGGGGCTGATGGAACGGAATGCCTGTAAATAGGTTGCGTGTAACAGTCCACCATGTCAGGGAGTGAACAATCAAGGATGGGATCTGAAGAAGCTTGGTTTGTAAATCCCATTGCGGGTGAAACGATTTGTTGAAGAACAATTGAAGTGGCCGAAGTCTGAGTCTTGTGTGAGGCACAATGGCCACTGAGGCCGCCATGTGCCCCAGCAGTCTTTGTATAGTGACGGCTTGCATTGTCCTCAGTCGTCGGTTCTGATGGATGTGGGCACACAGCGTGGCTCCACGGGATGGAGGAAGAAACGCTCTTTGTAGAATGGAGTCGATACGTGCCCTGATGAAATCGATGACCTGTGTTGGGATAAGTGACGATTTCTTAAAATTAATGCATAGTCCAAGGTCATCAAGCAAAGTACAAGTCGTATGGACAGCCGCAAGGAGGTTGTCTTTAGTCTGTGACACAATGAGCCAATCATCTAAATAGGGGTAGACTTGTATACCCCGAAGCCGTAGGTGAGCGCATACTGGGCCATGCATTTTGTAAAAACTCTTGGTGCCATAGCTAGACTGAACGGGAGTACATTGAATTCGAAAATATCGGATCCAACAGTAAAACACAGGAAGTGTCTATGGGAAGGATGGATAGAGATATGAAAATAAGCATCCTTCAGGTCCAATGAGGTGAACCAATCCCTTTTTCAGCAACGGAAGGATATTCTGTAAGGTGGTCATCTGGAACTTTTTTGGTTTAATGTATCTATTGACATTCCTCAGATGCAGGATAGGTCAAAGACCACCGTCCCGTTTGGGGACCGTAAAATATTGAGAATAGAATCTGTGAAGCCCATCGGTGCAAGAGAGTTGTCAAACCGCACCTTTATGAAGAAGTTGGTAGACCTCATCGCACAAAACCGAAGGTGGTGGCGTAAATCGGATAAGGTTCGACGGTGGAACAATGTCAAATTCTATTCTATATCCGAGCTGAATGATGGACAACACCCACCTATCAGATGTAATGGACTCCCAAATGGGGAGTCGGCTTTGAAGCCGGCTCCCAAAAGGGAGAGGGGAAGGTGGGAGGTGGAAAGATGAATTGGTTCACTGGGACTGTCAATGAGGGCGTTTTTCGGAGTTGAAGCGCCGATGGCCCTGAGAGAAGCGCTGTTGGGGCTGTTGCCTTCTACACTGCTGCCTCTGTTGATATTGTTGGCGAGGTTGATACTGCTGGCATCCATAAGGCCTGGACCATGACCACTTATATTTGGTTTGTGGGAGTTCCATGTGACGCGCTGTCATGCGGGATTCGTGGATGGCTTTGAGTTTTCGATTGGTCTTCGCGTGGAAGAGGCCAGTGCCATCGAATGGCATTTCCTCTATCCTCCTCTTCATTTCCTCAGGAAAGTTACAATTCCTGAGCCACGCATGTCATCGCAGGGAAATATCACTGACCATGGCCCAAGAGTCAGTGTCCACATGATGTCTTGCGGTGGACAACTGCTGTATGGCCACCTGCACCGCCTCTTTTATAAAAACCCTGGGTAGGTCTGTCTGTTTGTCTGGGAGGGAGGAGGTGATGTTATCCAGCTTCTGCATTATGAAGCACTGGTAACGTGCCAGAGTAGCTTCGTAATTTGATATGCGCATGCCGAGTCCTGCAGCCGCTTAGACCTGACATGCAATCATATCGACTTTCCTCCCTTCTTTATCTCGGGGTGTTGTATGGCCCCGAGCCTCCCTGCCCTGGGACGGCTCGACCACCATAGAGTTGGGCTTAGGGTGGCGCAGCAAGAATGGAATATCTTCCTCTCTGACCTGGTACATAGACTTGCAGTGATAAGACGTCGCTTGCGGTTGTGCCGGTTGGTCCCAGGGCTGGACCATTGCCTGGCGGAGCGTGGTAATAAGAGGCAAGGCAATGGTTGTGGACTGCTCCCCCCAGACGATATCGTAAAATTGGTCAGTGCTAGGGCCGGGGCAATGGTAGGCCTCTATTTCCAGCAACCGAACCAGACGAGAAACAAGTTCCGAGAAGGAAACATGGGGCTCGTCCGGGGATCCGGGGTCTTGGGAAGTGATGGCCACATCCGGGGACGTGGAGTCTACTTCCGACTCGTCTGAGTCCTGTTGGTAGCGGTAGTGTTCGCTAGACGAGGAGGTCTCGGGAGAAGGTGGAGGTCTCCATTCCGTACGGCCGGACGTGGACGGCACCTCTCTCGGGATCAATGGCGAACGACGGTCCCGAGGGTAGTAAGCATAGGGTGGATATTCACTCCAGCCTGGGAAGCTGCCATAGCCGGGCATAGGCCAATCATCCCCCTGACATTCCAATGAGTGGCTCCTACGCCTAGGCGGCGACTATGTTCCCTCAGGTGGCCCAGCAGTAGGCATCAGAGTCGGAGCACATTGCGTCGGTGGGGAATCTCTGATTTCTCCATCGGAGATGGACTCCCTAAGTGGTGGCTCCGGTGGGGGACACGCTCTCAGGCTGAACCACAGGCCTGGGGGATCCCGGCGGAGTCACCTGCATTGCCAATTGCAGGGTCGGTCCCGAGGGAGTTGGTACCGTAGCGGCGGTCGGTACAGAGAACCCTGACGAAACCGAGCCCTGATGTTTGGGGCGGTTGAGTTTCTTGCCCTTACGGGCCGCCTTAGCTGCCTTATCTTTCCTCGGCTTCTTGTGCCCAGAGGATTTATCTGAATGTTTACGCTTCTCCTTTAGTTTAGCTGGAGAAGGTAGCTGTTGCGCTTGTCGAAGCAGTGCCTTTGTCCGAAGGATGCTGCGGTGGCGCGGCCGATGTTGAGGCGGGGCACTTAAGAAGGCGCGGCTGAAGCAGAGGTGGAGCGCTGCGGTGGTACAACCGAGGAAGGGGTAGGCCTTGGAACCAACTGGTCTGATTGGAGCAAGACCTGATCCCAAAGCAACTTTCAGAGATGATTTTCCCTGGCCTGTTTAGTAAAGGCCAGGTAATGCTTGCACTTGTTGGTCCTATGCCCCTTGCAGAGGCAGAGGAGGCATAAGTCATGCGGGTCGGCGGGAGACATTTTGGAGCTGCACTCACTGCACTTGCGGAATGCCGCCCACTGTGCCATCGCGAAAAAGAAGAAAGAGATGATAGTACAAAGGGTAAGAATAATATTTTTGGTTTTTTTTTCAGAGGATAGAAGAAAAAATTACAATGAGGAAGAAAAGAAAGAACTGGGAATATAACAAGGAACGAGGTAAGTAGAACAAGGTATAACCATTAGGAGCACAAGGCGAAAATCTAAGCGAGAGACAAACAGGCACGAGGCAGTGAATGGCGGTCACAAAGACTGAGTAAAATGGCGGACGCTCCGCTCTATTTATACTGTGGGGGGAGGGGAGCAGAGCTTTTTCCCGCCAAAAACCGTTAGCTTTCTAATCTTCCGGCCTAGGCACTGCACAGGCGCAGCACCCATGTGTGATGCACAGAGGGCACGACAAAGAACAATAGCTTACACAAAATGTAGCAACTGTAATGTGGAAAGTTTGCTCTAATGCATATTGGTTGAACTTACTACTGATGTGATTTTTCGTCAAAGGTACCGTCAGCCATTAGGTGGTATTACTTTCGTACTTTTTGATCTAAAATGGACTTTACTTCCTCTCAGTTAAAATCTAAAGGCTCTCATATCTTTGCATATAACATCTGCTAAAACAAACATTTGTTGATTTCTCATATCAATGCTTGTCCAGCTAAAATTTTGCCCTTATCTGTGGAAAAATTCCTGTGACAGCTTCAAACTGTTTAGAATACTATTTCTGCCCAATTGTATCTCATATCAATTAGTCATATTTTAATATGCTGAATTGTATTCAAGTGTCCATCTATAAATTTAATTTTCCTTTCTGTGTGTTCTCAACATCTGCTTCAAAGGCTCAGAGAAGTAAAAGGAAGAAAACTTCTGTTGTGTAAGTTCGAGTCCACCTATGTAATTTAAGTCTTATTAAACTTGTAGCTCGCTTTCATACAAGAACCAGGGAAAGTAGTAGTACCTTTTAAATTACCCTCCTGCATAAAGCTTTTTATAAATTTGGCAATGAAATTTAAATGTTTGCTCTTGGAAGACAGAAGTGCAGTAAAACTTAGTACTGAAACTTCAAGTAGACAGGTTTTGTTTATTCATAAGCCAAGCAGTAGTGCCCTAGCATTGTACAAGCTATAAGGAAGTTAAACTAGATATCAAGACAAAGGCATGAGAATTAGTACAGGAAAATGTCCATTATGACGTGGGTCAAGTTATTACTTGCAGACATTTGCGGAACAGCACCACTTGCCTATTTTTCTCTCCTGCTTTAATATTTTTCTCACCCTTGTTTCATTCAGGATACTCAGAACACCAGCATCCATCCAAATTGTATTTTTTTAACAAGCTTCTAAAGTAGTTTACACTGAAGGCGAGAAACTGGCTTACAGCTAAATCAGTGAACCTGTCCCTCTTCAGTTCATTTCTGCCTCAGTACCTTTAAGATTAGCATAACATGCTATTAGTAAGGCAAGGTATGCAAATTGCACTGCAACACTTTTATATGCTCCATGTGTGTGTGCAGCCAAGGATAGTGTGTGGGAAGAACTGTATGCATATGCTTATCCTTTGGTAACAAATATGGTTTAATTTATCTCAAAGAGTTCTACCAGAGAATTGCTGCTTCTTGGTATCCCTACTAACACCACTAATCATACAAAGGGAAAATACCAGCGTTAACTTTGAATTGAATAGCATGGGAACAAAGTGTGTTAGAATTTAACAAAACAGATTTGTTCAGACACAAAGGGCAATCTTCTACATAAGGTGGGGTGCAACCACTGGCCCACTGTGTGTGCCCTGCGCATCACATCTCCCCACTGGTACACTGGCCATACAGGGCCTCTGAAAAGTCATTCTATCTGCCTGTTTCACAGCAAAACTGCTAGGTGGAGAGGTTAAAACTTCCCCATCACAGCACTAATTTCAGTCATCTCATGATCACTAGGAGGAAAGCAAGATTAAAATTTCTCAGCAATTCTTGGGGGTGGGGAAATGCGAGCAGGGCTCCTACCTTTCCATCCAACATTACTTACAGCCCTTGAAAGTGATGCACCCATCTTACATGAATTAGAAACACAAAATAAGTTTTCAGCAAACTTGCTCCCAAGATTAAAACTAGAATAAATGTTAAATTCTATAAACTCAGAAATGGCTAATGCAAGCAAGAATTCGCAACTGTAAGCAAATATTGATAGCTTTCCATTCCCAAATGTGTTTTTTTTTAAACTGTGAGGACAACTTGAGGTTCTAGGCGACTAGGAATTTTAAATAGAAACATGACTCAGTCATGCAAGTTGCTATGAGTACTGTCAACCAAAGAGTGGGATGTAAGTTAAGGGTAGCTGCTTTAAAGTAGCTATTGTAAAGTAAGAATTTCCCTTTTCAGTTTTTCAATTGTTTCTTCTACTAACAAAATATTGAGCTAGTTGAGCTAGCAAACTGATTTGATTACTTCTAAGTAAATAAGTACTTCAATGTCTCATACAGCAATTGGTGTGAACACTTTAATTTTGTACACATGACAAGATTTTACACCAAATAGTCAGTTAAATAGTACAAATTTACATTGTGAGGAATGTTTAAAAAATGCAACTTAAAAAAATCCTCTTCTGCCCATAACCCAAAGCCTCCCCCCAAACATTTTACAGTGAAAAAAACACAAATTTAGTTCACATTCCTGCTTCATCCCAGACACAGGAGATTATGAGTGCATTTTACAATTCATCTTTTACATCTGTCGACTCCTGCAAGAGATAAAGACAGGATTACTGAATGTCCGGTAACAATAGGATTTAACTCTCTACAAAGAAATTCTGGGAAGGACTCTTAAGTCAAATATTTTTATGCTTGATGGTGAATAGGGATGAAAATAAGACACTATGTTTATATTACTTTTGCTTGCTGGAACAACTTAAGGGATACAGTTCTCATCAGCTAAATGTAACTATACCAAAAGATTTTTATCTTACACTGACAACTGCTCTTGTAGGTAGAGTCACATGATTTTGGGGAAAGGGGGAAAATAGAAGGAAAAAAAAGCTGAGAATTCTAATCTTTATGGATGTTAAGATCTGGTTTCCTTTGAATATAAACACTGATGTGTTTAGAATCTACATCTTGCTCCTAAAAGCAGTTCTCTAAATCGCTAAAAATACTGGGTCAAAAGCAGACTGGCAGGAGGGAAGAGACTCCACCCATTTATACGAGGGGGAGGGGGAGTGGAGTTTCCACCAAAAACTGTTATAGCTGAATCTTCCCGAAAATAGGGACTCCGCAGGTACAGCCCCCATATGCGTGATGCACAGACCACGACAGAGAAATAAAAATACTGGACCAATGCTAAGAACCAGGATTTAAGTTTCTCCAGTAATTTCAATGTGAAATAGGCCTTTACATCAGAGCCTTCCCCAACCCAACACCGAGATATTTCTCACTTCAACTCCCGTTTGCCAGCATCATTAACAGTGAAGAATACTAGGCATTGTAGTTCACAGCATCTGGGGGAAGCTTATGTCAAAAACTGCAGATGCAATAGAAATTAGTTCAATTTTAATACGGTTTCTGCCCTCTATTTTAGAAATAGATTCCTTAAGTTCATCTGAGGTCCAATGTGATTTTAGTTATGTTTATCTTGTGGTTTGCCGACTCAAGAGTGGTCAAAAAAGCTTAATCTGTGCTCAGACATGCTAAGCAACTTTCCCCACTCTTCTGTTCAACTGTACAAACCTTTTTCTCTGTTTCTGTATCGTCAACATCTTCAACATCTTCATCAGCTTCAACTTCTTCTTGTTCTACCTCTTCAACAGTTTCTTCTGGTTCTTCAGGCTCCTCTTCCACCTTTCAGAAATCATGTACTTAGTGAAAGACTTCCACACCAAAAACCTCTTTATCATATGATAAACTTGCATCAATATTAGGTATAATTAAGATACTGAGGACAATGCAGGATTCCTAATTTAGACTGACATCTAAATACTCGCAGGATTCAGATGGAAGTCAGGCCCAGAACTGCAGCATTCCCTGGCCAACCATGCTGTGCAGAATACCAAGAACTGAATGCTTTTTTCTGTCTAGATGTGCACAGAACTATATGCTATGGTGTCATTTTAAGGAACAAGTTATCAAATGTGTGCACTAACTCAACTAGATTTCAAGGAACATCACTGGCAACAAAGATTTTTCCTGGACCAATGATCCGCCCCCTCATTCTACCGGGATAGGAGCAGCTGTACTGTTTTATGTATTCTAAGTGAATGCATTTCCAGGGTTAGAAAAAGCAAATATAGACAAAGTTTAACTGGAACTGAGTATTTCCAGTTCATCAATTCTAATACAGCTCTTCCTTTCTGTAAGGAAAAGAGTTATAACACTTGCGGCCTACTATAATAGCACTTTCTTAGCTTTAACATTTGACCAAATTAAGTTATGTTCCAGGGATCCTTATGTTAAGTTAGTTGCAAAAAAGTTCAAGTACTGCGAAGTGCTTTTAGAATAGAGACCTACTTAAGCTTTAAGCACAAGTCCTAGTTTGAGGGACAATACATCATGCCTGATGTTTTGACTAACCTTTTCCTCTGGGTCAATATTCAGACTCAGACGAAGCATTCTTTCTATCCTTTTTTCATATTCCTTTGTATCTGCAAGAATATAGCCAGACCTAAGAGTAGCAGTCTCTAACAGAACTACTGCAAGATCTGCAACTGTTTGATCATCTTCATTTTCCTATTTTAAAAAAAGAAAACACAGGAATTAATAAAAATATTTACAGAATTGCAATTGGACTGGTATACAATTAGTCCAGCAAGTTGCAGCAATGTGTTCTCAGCATTTAGTACTGTGAGAAGACAATCTTGTTTTAATACAGTTTTAAGTCTGAAATTATCTTACCTGAACACGCCTGAGCATGTCTTTTATGATAGGATGTCTAGGGTTGATTTCAAATGTCTTCTTTTGGCTTGCATAGAAACTACAAGGGGGAAAATGAATATTTAAAGGCAACTAAACAAACATTATGGCATTCAACAGCAATATATTCTACATCAAAGAGGACCAATAGTTTGGCAAGTCATTGATTTCAGGCAAAAGCAGAACTGCAGTTAATTGGATGACATATTGTGAAGTGCTATTTAGCATAAAACTTTGAAAGTATAGTTCCATCATTACCAAATTTTCATAGAATTATATCCAGTGTCTGTCCACCAGGAGAATACACACTGTTAACAGAATGGATTTTACTCCTTTAATAGCCCCGCTACTGTCAAGTCTAAAGTAAGTTAGGACCCACAAACAGTTCTGGAGACTGCAGGGTTACAGAGGCAAAACAAGTAGTCCAATTTTTCTACTCATGCAACACTGAATGGAACTCTAAATATAGAGTTTAATATTAAAATTGAAATTATTCTTCAATACAAAGAGTTTCTAAGCATTTTGTATCGGGTAGAACTACTTTGTAATATTTGGTTATATCTCGATTAAAAACCTCCGACAACCCCACTCCCCATTCATATTGATTCTGTGCAGAAATAATCAATGTTTTTGTAGGCAGAACAACCAGGGACATGTACTTGGACTGCTTTCCTGTGTCATGAGCCTACATAAACAAAAGCCTAGTCTAGTTAACACTTGTATTTTGTATTCTTTAGTCTAAGAAAGGACAGGAACTGAAACAGGTTCCAACTATATTTCTTTATCCAGTAAAGTCAGCACCAGACTATTTCCAATACATTTTAAAAAACCTTTAAGATAAGCATGCATAAATCTAAATATTTATTAACTTAGAGAACTTCTGTGCCGCTCCATTCGCTGAAGCCTCGGGGCAGCTCACAATCATACATAAATATAAAATATAATTTAACAGTATAATTTAAGTTGCCCTGGCCAAAGAATAAAATAAATATTAACAATTAAAATGTTTGAATAAAAATGTTAATAGTAATAGTATACTTCAAGTAGCTACTTGTGAAAAACTAATGCCTTACTTTGTAGAGATGTCTTTGCCAGTCTGGTAAGCCTGAGCTTTCATGATCCTTTCCATGTTGCCTGACCACCCATATTGACTAGCCACAAGAGCACAAGGAGACTGAGTTAACCGCTGTGACAACACTGCTTTTTCAATCTAAAACAGAAAAAACACTATTGTAAGGGTCAAGCACAGGAATAAGCAGTACTGGAGAACATTCCGTTCCTCAGAATGTGCATACCATATCTTTTAGAGCTTTATCCTTCATCCAATTTAGAAGGGGTTCATATTCTTTTTCTAAAGCTTCACGGGCTTCCTTTGATTTTTCACTTTCATCAAATTTAACTCCTTCCTTAGCAACATTTTGGAATCTCTTGTTATCAAACTCTGGGAGAGCCTGGATGCAATATTCATCCACAGGTTCCGTCAAATAGATTACTTCATAACCCTTCTTCAGAAGCCGTTCTACAAATGGTGAAGATTCAGCCTAGAAAGCAAGTTCAAAACGTGAGTACAACACAATACTTGTCAGTATTTTGGAATCCTGCAGTATCATATTTTTCCGTCTATAAAATTCCCCCATGTATAGGACGTCCCCCACTTTTCCTACTCATCTCCAGTGAACAAGCAGATGCCACCACCTGCGGTGCCTTGCCACCCCCCCCCCCAGCACGACCACAGCCCCCCATGTAGAAGACACTTCATTTTTAAGTACATGTTTAAGAAAAAGTAGCATCTTATACATGGAAAAATACAGTAGTATTACTACTCACAATTGTATTCAGCTTCAACAGGGTACTAGCTTTTTTTAACAGTTATAATTTTAATTTCACAGAAACAGAATAAAAAGATGAATTCAAACACATCCATTTTTTACCTCCTTTCTGCTTGAGCCTGCCATGAAATAAATTTTGTCTTGTTTCTCCTTCATTCTTTCAACATATTGGTCTAGACTAGTAAGGTTGCTTTCATGGTGGGAAGACTGAAAACGAAGCAGTTTAGCTAGACGAGTACGATTTGAATGATCCTCAATTACTCCAAGTTTGATGTTTGTGCCAAATTCCTTCCAGAATGTGTCATTGTACTGTTCCTCAGCAATCTTTTTAATCATATCAAGTGTTTTGCGGACAAGTTTCTTTCTGATAACCTAAAAATACAAGAGAGAAATGCCAGTAAGCACAATTGCATTTGACAATATTTAGAACACCGAGTACTGAGAAAATTAAGATAACAAGTTACAGTGTAAGTTACAATGAATATATTCCCATGCCTACTTGCCTCACACTAGCATGTCAAAAGGCCTTAAAATATACTGCTTTGCCCAGCCTGAAAAAGAATCAATATTCTTCTTTGTCGCTAATCCTGCATTACGAGAACCTGAAATAAGCTGGTAGCTGGACTATTATGAGGAACTGCCCTTATTCTGTTCCTTTCACTTACATAATGCTCTACCCTTCAGATAGTCTTTGACCCTTTGAGGGAGAGGCTTCACATTCCCACCTTATTTTTAGGTATTGTTTGTTCTAAACCCCATGCTATAGAGAACTGTACTAAAATAATCCCAGAAAATTCTAGTTAAAGTTGAGCTTAAACAGTAACCAACATACCTTTAATAGTTTGTGCTGCTGAAGAGTCTCACGAGATACATTTAGAGGAAGATCATCTGAATCTACCTACAATTAGAAAAATAACTTTGAGGCTTAATTCTTAAAAAAAAAGGCAATTTAGACATTGAATGATATCCCTGAAGCTACTTACAACGCCCTTGACAAAGTTCAGGTATTTGGGCATCATGTCATGGAAATCATCTGTGATGAACACTCTCCGGACATACAACTGTAAGACAATAAAATAGTTAACAGTATTCCTGCAAGCCTTATGGTATACACATGCACCAAGGTGCCTTACTTACCTTAATAAAGTCACTCTTTTTAGATCCATATTCATCAAATAAACCACGTGGAGCAGTGGTGGGAACAAACAAGATGGATTTGAATGTCACTTCTCCCTCAGCAGTAAAATGAATGTAAGTCATCGGATCATCAGACTCCTGCAGAAAAATGGATAATCAGTCATCACTTACAAGAAAAGAAATAACTTTTAAATGCATGGAGTTAATACCTCCCTCACTTCAGTCAGGATCATGGACATTTACCACATACTAGTCTCCAGCATGCAGATTATTTGAGGAGGTTAAAGGCATGCAGTATTTACGGCCATGGTTTAACTGATGGATGTTTTGTCCTCAACCCTGTTAACACTGTAGACTGATGGCAGTATCTCAGCTGTAGTCCCAAAATAAAAAAAACAAGCTCACCTTAGAAAAGGATTTGTAGAAAGCCTTGTATTCACTTTCTTCTACTTCTTTAGATGGTCTCTGCCAAATTGGCTTGATGTCATTCATAAGCTCCCAATCCCAGACAGTCTTCTCAACCTGAAAAAAATATTTGCAGAATAATTCATTCACAACTCATTTTGAATCTTTCCCCCACCACTACAGCAGGAATCAAGTAACGCTGCAGTGAGGGCAACACAAGGAATTGTGTGACAACAAAAAGCTAACAGCATGTAGGGGTCAACCCACAGATACAGTTGCGTACTGTTAAGTTCAGATATTCCATTCTTCCCCAATTTTCTGCCTCCCCTGCTTACTCCAACAGCCAGCTATCCAGTGTATACTCCCAGACTTCACTGGGTCTGTTTTGAAGAGGTCTTAAGCTCTCTCTGCTTCTACAAACCTTGGGTTTTCTTAAGTCTGACATGGTCTTTATGCAGCCAGAATGCACCATTTACACACAGGAGGGAGACAAAGACTTGGAAAACTGAGATCACTATTTACAATGATTAGTCACTGGTATATAAATATAACAAATCTAGTGATATACCATTCTCATCTGGACAGATTTACTGAATCCTTCAGTCTAACAAGCTGCTGATTGTAAGTTAAGAGTTTAACTACACAGGCCACTTTAAAAAGTGAAGGAATCTTGCCATTTTAGTTTTTGGTTTCTTCTCTTCTTCTTCTTCCACTGCAGCTTCTTCATCTGTATCTTCCTTGTCTTTTACTTCTTCATCCTCAATAGGTTCTTCTACAGTTTCAGTCTGCAGAAAAAACACAAATTGACCCCAAATATTTGTTAGAAGAATCCAGTTAAGTATACGCTTTGCAAGTATTCCCATGAAATCCATCATAAAAACTTTAAGTTTTAACTGAATTTATTATGCTGAATTTAAAGCAAGTTTGGATGCAAACATTCTATCCACCTGAATCTTATGGAATGTTAAGTGTGCTACTCTTAAAACCTGGTTTCTAGTTATTGGGTATTGAGTTAGCACTACTTCATCTTCAGAATCTCCAGGAAGTCACAGGTTTCATTTAATAGCTAAGAGTTAACAAATGTCTTATAGTTGGCTATATAAACATGATTTAATAAGGATTTTGCTTTGTCAACTATGTATGAGGCTAAAAAGATCCTATCCCAAGCACATTAGAAACAGACTAAGATGAACTGTTACAAGTTGCTTCACAATCTCATTTGTCTGAGCAGAACACTATTTTCAGGTCAAACTTCCATAGCTAGCTTATCTTTGTAGTCAAGTACAGATAGAAGATTCTCAAACATAATTTTTGTTCCTACAATATCATCTTCAACTGATATTATCTAGTTAACAATTGTACAGGAATGTAAAGAACACTTACCTTGCTACTCCATACATATATAGGAAAGTTTATAAACTGGGAATATTTCTTGACCAAGTTTTTAATTGTATCCAGCTCAAGATAATCTGAAGCTTCTTCTTTCAGAACAAGGCTGAAAAACAGAATAAGCCATTCATTAGTTCAAACCAAGTACCTACATTAAATTAGCATTTCAGTTGAACGCAGGACTGTTATCATATACCCTCCTTAGCTTTTGAACTAAAGTTTCAAAACTGAAATATTAATAAAAGTTATTACGGATGCAAGTTCTCACTACCCTGGATACAACTAGTAAATGCCAAATGTTGACAGCACAGTCTGTGTACTTCAAACAGAGGAAACCTTAATGTTTCAAGGACTATGTATTCTGTTTTTTAAAAGCATTTTTGCCTGTTATTAGTAGTACTAGTTTCCCTAATTTGAGAGATAGCAATTGCACATTTGCTATCTCTAGCATTTCCTAGAAGAGAATAATTTAGTCCTACAACTGGTGCTTCCCTCTACCTCTCAATGCAAACATACGTTATGCCAAAGACAGGGAGTCAATGTAAATGACAAGTTGTTCCTTGATGTCACACAGGCTATTATTCTAAATCAAGTTTTATATTGATACACTATGGATTTTCTAACCATGGTGTAAATCTGACCACTAAACAGAGTAACTTTTACATTCTATGAAGGAAATGCTTTTGTATATTTTTATAGTTTTAGATAATGTGGCCTCAGGATAGTAAAAATAAAGTAAAAATAAAGAATGCACTCCTTAATAGAAAGTTTTTCTTGATCTAAATAATGCAGGTAACAAATTTTACAATATGGTCTAAAAGATTTTAAAATATCTTTTTATGCAACCTGCTATTACAAGTATACCCTATTTACACCAGAGACCAGACAAAGGATGTTTTCTGAGAAAGTCACGCATAGAACACCTTTACCCAGACTAATGGCATCCATTACTTAGTAAGTGATTCACCTTACTTTTAATAACAGCCACTTTCTACAGAGCTAAAACAGTGCAGAATTTGTCACTTGCTAACATAGGAATCAGAAAGTAGGAATTTGAAATCTTTCCATTTTCCAATGTGGAATAGGTGCAGTGCAATCTTATTTAAGGTAAAATAGTAGATACACATCCAGAAATACTACAGGAGCAGCAGCAAGATTTTTAATCCTAATCATGGGCACTGGAAGTATCAAAAACCTTGGACAGGAGCATCTGTCTTATTTGCAGGCTTTGAAATTATCTGAGAGGTCTAACTCAGTATTCAGAAGCTTTCATTAATGAGTAACATTCAAACATTTGCAATACTTACGTTATAGTAGTGCCTCGTCCCAAGGTGTTTCCTCGAGGATCGTCTATTACTGAGAACTCATTTGAGTTAGATTCCCAGATGTGTTGAGTGTCATTGTTGTGTTTTGATGTCACAATAACTCTATCTGCCACCAGGAAGGCGGAGTAGAACCCAACACCAAATTGACCAATCAACTCGGAAGTTGACTGGTTCTCTTCATTCATCTCAGTTATTTTGTTTAAAAATTCGCTCGTACCAGATTTGGCAATTGTCCCCAAGTTTTTGATTAGCTCTTCTTTGGTCATACCAATGCCAGTGTCTGTAACATGAAGCATATTCTTCTCTTTATCACACTGCAAAAACAGAAACAGAATTCCTGTCTTTTATCAATACAACTCATAACTGCGAAAACATCCATGTAAACATTAGCTTGCAAGCAATTCTAGTGCAAGGGAAAACCTTTAACTAATCTGTTTAGTGAAATTACTTCTTACATGCCGTGAAAGAAGCACCACCTAATTTATAGATTCATATTCTTCCTTTTAAAAAGTCATGAAGTATTCAACAAAATTTTGTAATTTAGTTTTGTAACAATAAAATAAAAATACATGATACAAGAACTGTCCAAGATTGCAGTTAAGAAAAAGAGAAGTGGAATCTTACCTTAATTTTTATTGTGAGTTCTTCATTACCCGAAAGAGCATTTTCATCAGTTAATGATATCAGTCGTATTTTATCCAGAGCATCAGATGCATTTGAAATCAATTCTCTCAGGAAAATCTAGAGTAAAATTTTTTAAAAAGTTACTGTATGCATATACAAATGTATGTATCAGTGCTGACCTGCAATTAATACATAACTTACCTCTTTATTTTTGTAAAGAGAGTTGATAATAAGCTTCATCATTCTATTTACTTCAGCCTGAAATGCAAATTTTTCTGACTTCTCTCTAATCTGCTTTATCTGAGATGCATTTAAGCCATCCAATTGAATAGATTCCTCTTCCCTGTGGAGAAAGAGTACCAGATTCAACATACTGTAAATCACTCAATAACCAAAGTTGTGATAATGTATTGAGTTAATTTCTAAATACCAGTAGATCAAGTTTTTGTTCTCCTAGCACGAACATTTCTTGCTGAAACTGGATGCACCCTGTCTAAAATCCAAGGCTTCAGAGGCAATGCAACTTCCCTTATAATAGCCATTCCCAACCATGTGGCTTCTGGACACCCATAACCCAGAATTCCCCAGCAGTGGCCCTGCTGGGTGGGAATTCTGGGAGCTGTGGTCCAAATATCTAAGGCCACCAGGTTGGGGAAGGCTGCCTTATAGATTTCACTGGTAATGAAACATGCCAGATTTCAGGGTAGTCTGGAAGCACCTTAACTACTTGACAGTGAAGTGCAACTGCCTGGTTTAGAGAAACAAAAGTAACTTCTGATCTTCCTAAAGAATTTCCCTTATTCTGTGCTGTGTTTTCAGATTTTCTGGCAATCAGGAAACCTTGGATTAGAAATTTATTAAGTTTCACAAGTACAGCTTGGAGGTTTACAAAATTGCTAAAATAGCTACCTACAGTAGTCAGAACATCCTCATTCACATTTTCCAGGATGCTATAGGATTTATCAAAATAAAACAGAGCTATCTGTCATAGTCTATAAATACCACGTTACAAGGCATTATCAGCAATTGCTAAAGAAAAAGTGGCAGAGAAAACTAATCTTCCCTATCAGCAGCAGAATGTAGCCATCAACAAGCTAATCCCCCTGGCTGCTAGGCCAGGATGAGATCCATTGTTGTGCAAGTATTAAGTAAGAAGTAGAGGCAATTCCCTTATATTGTCAGTTGTTCTTCAATCATAAAACCAGGCTGCCCCATGACAACCAACCTTTTCCATGGCTGTTTCTAGTACTGCAAAAAGAACACTTGACAGATCCTTGTCTTCATTATATTTTTACTTTGCCTCCCCCCACCCCTTTACAAAGCACTAAAGGTGGCTTATCTAATCCTCCTCCTCTCAATCTGACCCTTTCAACACCACCCTCTGAGGTAGGTTGAGTTGGGACTCTGACTGGTCCACATATCATCAGTGAAAATTCAGAACCCAATGAGGTCTAGAACCCAGATCTCTTGAGTCCTGGTCCTGCACTCTTAGTCAGCATACTACAATGATGCCAATTTTAACCACTATCAATTTTTTCAATAATTCCAATGGGCATCTGATGGCTGTCTGATTACTCATCCTCTTGAAATCTCCAGGTTGAAAACACCAATACAACTATACCAGATAAACCCTTGCTTCCCACACTTCATGCAATCACAATAACCACTGCCACCAAGTTATTATAAAATAAGCATGCATCACCTCCTGGAAACCAGCCTTCTTTAAAAAGTAGTCAACAAGCATACTATTCTAACACTTTTATTAAATATGCAATACAAACACTAACATTCTCTATTAGATGAGAGTCTAGAATGCTTTGTACAAATTACATCATAAAAGTTTGAACTGAGGTAAAGTTTTTCTGGCTTTGTAGATAAATAACCAACATTCTACTGAGCAAACTGAGCATCATTACAATAACACCATAATTCACAAGCATATCAATAAGAAATCTAATTAATTATATGTTTAAAGCAAATTACTAAACTTATGCCTCCAATGAGAAGTAGTCAGGGTTGCACTACATCTAATTTAGGTCAGTTTGAAAAAGATGTATTCAGAGTGAACATTTTCACCAGCTTTACAAAGATATTCCCAAAACAAACCTCTGAACAACTTCATCATCTGTTCGAGATCCTTCCCTGCTTTTACCAATGTCATCTTCCACAGTACCATCCACATCAAGCTCATCAGCCCGGACTGAGGCTGTAAAACAGAAAATTTAGGGTCAAGTTAGTACCAAGACAGTACCTTACAGCAAAGCAACTGATCCATATACACCTGAATAATATAGTTAGATAATAGTTGAGGATGAAAGGTCTTTTCAAACAAAAAATGGGGCCCACTGAGTGTTGCACTCTGGCTACACACTATTACAGTCAGAGGTGGAAAACTTAGCTGGCTCTGC
Source organism: Varanus komodoensis (assembly GCF_004798865.1). Classification (NCBI taxonomy): domain Eukaryota; kingdom Metazoa; phylum Chordata; class Lepidosauria; order Squamata; family Varanidae; genus Varanus; species Varanus komodoensis. The sequence continues at coordinate 6,067,856 of NW_025335922.1, forward strand.
TGTGCCACTTTTGTGGTCTCTCTCCCAATTAAGGCCGATATAGTCTATACAGGGACAGATTTGAATTACATCAATGCAAAGTATATTTTAGGCCACACCCCATCATGGAAAGAACTTGGGTCAAAAGAGCCAAGTGAATGGGACATAACTGAGGGGTAGCTAAAAAGTTCAGTTTTCAAGCACGTGCTAAAAAGAGGCTACAGCACAAATAGAAAGCAAATTGGTATTCCCAAGAGGAGATGATGAAGTCATCCATTTCCTTGGCACTCCTGGCTTTACATGGTTAAGCAGGGAAACACTGACAAACGTGAATCCTTAAGTTACAAAAGGGTTGCTGCACTTAGCTGGCCTAATCTCTTTTAGAACCAACATGTCCGTTAGATACCTTTACTGCAGGAATCCACTACTGCTTATATACTCTGCATTAAACTTTGCTCTCATCTTGATAAAGACAGCAATGAAAACCTTGCCACCTCCTTGAGATCTAATAAAGTTTTGACACATGCCCTAAACAGAATTCCATCCCGCACAGAGAATAACAGGCCCTTTATTTCAATGCTCTTTCCCGAAGTCATCCATTCGTCCGAGCCCTGGTGACGAAGGCTCACCTATTCTCCCCCACAACTCAGACCGGCTGCACATACGCTTTTGGACTAAGGTTTACTTAGAAATAAAACCGAATCAGCCCACTGGTTCTTACACTCGAGTTTATAAGGCACAAGGCAAAAGGCCTAACTCAACCTTTAAAAGTACGATCCCAAACAGGTTTTACTCTAAGACACGCAAGTATCGCCGAGGTTTATTCAGTCGATTGTTCGTGCTACCGCCTTTCAGCGCACCCCTACTCACTTTTAATTCCTCCATCCCACCCATTTTCACTCTCTACCTTAAGAAAATAAGGAATGCCTCCCCCCCACACCACCACCGAGAAAAACCAACACGCCGCCAGAAGAACGCAAAAGGACACTGAGCAGTTGACATGAGGTAATACTTGACAAGGTACCACAATTAAAAGCGGAACCCCCTTCAACCGCCACCCGCGGAACGTTCCAGAAACCCCCTCCCCCACCTACGCTCACCGGCCAGGAGGAGTAGGCAGAAAAGGCCGAGTCCCCACAACGACTTCATCTCGGCGGCGCCAGGAACGGAGTGAGGTGAGGACTACGCTGGACAGCACTAGCCTCCCACGCGCGGCCAAGTGCACGGACCGGAGACCAGGAGCCGTCGTAAAAACCCTGCCCTCTCGGAGCAAAGCCTCACACACGCCTCAATGGCGAAAGCCACTAACCGAAGCCAGCCCGCCCCCCAAAGCTTATCACCAGGAAAAGCCGTGGGGTGGGGGAAAGGAGCTCTCGGAGGCGCCAATCACACCGCACCACGCCAAAAACGGGGCCAATAGGAAACTTACGGGGGAGGGGCGGAGCTTTCTTTTCACCAATCAGCGCCTTCCAGGTGAGATTTCCCGGCGCCGGAGCGTGGCTAGGCTCGATTGGTTGTTGCTATGTTAATGGCCCAATCAGTGGCAAGGGCGGGAGTACTAGGCCTTGGTGTAGGTTTGTTCTCTAAATCATAATTTACTTAGTTAAATGAGCGTCCAAGGTCTCCCAAGATCTAAATGCGAGACTGACTTTTTAAAAACTGTGCACATACATATTTAAGTCCTCGACGATTACTTCCGGGCTAGTAAGGACGCAATTATACGTCTCTATGACAACCTTCGCTCCCACTATTGTGCAAGCGAAAGCAAAGAGTAGAAGATAATGAGAATTAGCGAAATCATTCTACAACACAAGCTTTCTGTTGAGTAACATATAGGTGTGACGACCTGCAGCACCCATATTTGAAGAATTCTTTTGAAGAAAGTCTGTAAAATCCTTTCCAACTTCCACGTTTCACAGGCCCATCCGGCATTGGTGCCTTCCGTGCTGACGTCAACACTGCTCTACACGCTGGAAAGCGCCTTCTGTTGCATGATGGGAGTTGTAGTTCTTGAACGGAAAAAGCCATTCAGAGTTTCAAGGCGACACAGAGTGTTGTCTGTCACCAAAAGGGTGGACTTTAAAACATGCGCATATGCAAACATATGACTTGTGCTGCACGAAATCACTGAAAAGAGCTGGCGTTTCAGGAACAATAACGTGTCAGTGGTTGCTAATCGGAAAACATAGCAAAAGTCCTGTTGGTTCTGTTTTAAATACATCACTGCAGATTCGGAACATTAATAGCATCCTTGGCATTAGAGGAAAATGAGGAATATAGGTACGTATTATTTGGATATTTCTGACCGTACAGTTCCAAAAATCCAGGCAACCTTTTCCACTGGTTCTATGTACAGGGTGTCCATAAAGTCCGTGTGCAATTTAAAATACCTGTAACTTTGTAACTACATGTGATAGAAACACTCTGTAAAAAGGATTAGAAAGCTTGATGTATCAAGTTTTTTTATCTTTAGAAATTTTATTCAGCATTTGTTTTACACAATATGTTTAACAATTGCTTGAAATTTAAAAATTCCTTATTTTTCAGAATTACTGTTTACCCATGGCTTCACTAGAAGATAAAGTAAACTGTGTTTTTTGGTTGGCCATACTAAAATCTACCTCTGCTGTCCAAAGAAGGTTTAGAACCCAGTACAAGAAAGAAGCACCATACAGGAATTCCATATCCAAGTGGATGAAAAAATTTAAAGAAACAGGTTCTGTCAATGATAAGCCAAGGTCTGGTAGGCCATGTGTTTGACTCCATTAGATTTCTTTTTATGGGGACATGTGAAAACCAATGTTTATTCAACCAAATCTCAATCTGTAGAAGACTTGCAAGCTAGGATAACTGATGTGATTGCTGGCATTACTGAAAATCAGCTTGAAAATGTTTTCTGAGAACTACAGAATCATATTAACCTTTGTATTAATTATGATGGTGGACATGTTGGAAATTAACAAGAACAATAAAAATTCAAGTATTTCTTATTTCTTTTGCTTTTTACAGATTGTTTCTATTACATGTAGTTACAAAGTTACAGGTATTTTATATTGCACACGGATTTTATGGACACCCTCTATATAACATGAAAAACAAAACCCTTCAAGAACAATGGAAACAAGCATTCCCTAATATTTATTTCATTATTCAGTATGTATAAAAAACATCTGTTAGCATAATACTCTCTGAAACCAATCCCCTAGAAAGCACTGACACCACCACAAAAAAGGAGCTCTGGAGCCCAGCCCTGGCAGGCAGTCCTGAATATTACCAATATTATCATAATCATCATGTTAGATTATGATGATTACACCTGAATGCAGCAATGGGCAAATTAGTTATTGGGCAGACATGTTGCCAGCTTGCTACTGAAATATGCAGGGGCAACAGAAGCTCTTTAGAGCTTAATATCATAAAATATAATAACTATGGGACATGCCCCTCCCCCTGCTTAGCTGATATTGATATTGAAAGATGCCTGTATTTATCATAAAAACATGTATACAGCTGCTATGTCCATATTTGCCTCTTCTTTCAAAAGTCTGCTTAGTAACCCTCAGAGCCTCATGTTCATTTTTTAGCCATATTAGATACCTCTTAATGGTAGGAAATATCTATTACACTGGAAAACATCTCACATGAGGGAATCTGATAAAGTGTATGAGCGAAAGGAAATACAAACAATCTGATCCTGAACCACGGTGTTTTATGGCAGTGACACAGTGGCAGTCATTTCTAGAGTAAACTAGTCAAAATTAATGGAACTAAAGTTAAACTAACATTGGAGACTACCCAATATACACAAGTGTGCCCTTAGTTATGGTAGAACATGCTGGCATTTAGTCTACTAAGTACTTGTTAATTTATGTAGATTAGATTATTTTCCTTTTGCTGTTCCATTTCACGCACAATAGTATGTATCAAGAACTGATAAGACCAATAAAAGCCTTTGATGTTGTATTCAGATGGAATTTAACAAATAGTTTTTCTCCACCACAATTAACCTGCATGCGTTCCACAGATCATAGAACATTAGTGTCATTTTGTTCTCAGAATTCACAGTGGAACATAGCTGAGGAGACTATATGTGTGTTCCTGCTTCATATACATGGATAGTTTGCCATCCAGAAACTGGTTACCTAAATTGTCTCTCTCATGAATTAATTTTGATCTTCTTGTGGTATGTATCATTTTCTGTAATTTTCCTCCTTTGGGCCTTTGTGAAATTGTAACATAAATCAAAAGTGAGACCTTTTATACTATTTTATGAACATACTGGAGCAACAGAAATGATGGATAACTAGTAACCTCAACCTTAGTAACCTCAACCTTTTATAACCTTACTCTTTTTGTTTCAGTCACTTGGAGCACATTCTTATGCAAGTTTAGAGAGAAAAGAATCCTACAGCTCCCAGCTTAACTGGTGGGGCATGTTGAAGGACTTTTTTCTGTTTATACTTATGTAAGATTGAACCCTTAACATGTTTTTCCATTTGTAGAACCATTTATACCATTGTCTTCAAATGTTGGCTTCCAAATGTACAAATATCTCAGAGCCAAAAGTAAATTCCGGTTTTGAAAAAGCTGAATATTTATGCAAATAAAGACTATGTGCACAGGGCACAGCTTCTAGACACATTTATGTGGGAATAAGTCTTATTAACTTCATTTGGACTTTCTTCTAAGTAGATAATGGATGCAATTGTCTTAAAAGAACCCAGTTCTTTTCCAAAGGAGATTTCCTTGTTATTTGGAATTGTGGAAGAACAAAACTGTGCCTAGCAAACATGTAATATAAAAAGTTCTAAGACAACCTTTTGACATACCTAACATGAAGATCTGTCTAGAAGCTAATACAGAAACTGTGTTGTACATTTTTGTCCCATTCTGTGGTTACCTGAGAGGGAGCTAATATCATTGAACTGGGCCAGAGCTGAGCAAGGAGTTCCAATCTACATAGAACACTTGGGGCAACCCAGATGAGGGTGTATTAGACAAATGAAGTCAAACCAAGGTAGATGCCTCTGGCACAGTAAGTAAACAAAGTAAAAGCTAACAGGCCCAGAATCACTCTAAGTAAGCTTTCCTACCTAATGCTTTCTCCTACCAGAAATACAGGCTAGAATTCATCTTATGTAGGCATCTACACTCTGTAGTGTGGTTAGCTCCATCTGCTCTGTTGAAAGAGTCCTCAGTTGATTATATTGTCTATACCACCCTTCCCCAACCTGGTGGCCTTCAGATGCATTTGGACCACAGCTCTCAGGATTCCCATCCAGCAGGGCCATTGACTGGGAATTCTGGATGTTGCAGTCCAAATGTGTCTGGAAGGCACAAGGTTGGGGAAGGCTGGTCTACATTTCTGTGAGGCTGGGCAGATGGAGGTTCTGCTGGGCATTTCTCCTGTTGCTTAGCAGACAATATCAGGTCCATGTCTTTGGGACAAGAGGACCCCTGCATGCAGGACTAACTGTCTGTTCTTGGAAAAAGCAGTCAGATCCTTCCCTTAATCATAGTCTTCTCCTGAGCTTTAGAAGGCTTAACACTGAGAGCTAATAGCCATGGTTATTATAGGAATATTCCACTAGCTCTGAAGTGTTTGCTAGATTACAGTGTACCCCAGTGGAATACAACTGGGAGGATTCCGCCACCCCCCTTTATACTGAGTGATCTCTTATTAAATTGAGGAAACATGGAACAAATACTAATACAGTCCTTAATACCAAAGGGGCTTATTTTGCAATCTATTTGAATACTGCATCTGAAAAAGCTGAGGTCATAAATCATTGTATCTATTATTTCAGTGTTTACCCCAAGTTTCTTACAAAAGATAGAAATAATGACAACAGTGCACACTATAAAAAATCAGCAAACAGAAAATAGCCAATATAGTCTGAAAATAGCAGCAGGGATTTAAAAGTGTCACCTGCTTCTCAGGAAATATTCATAGGATTTTGCTGCCACTCTCTGGTAATTACTAGCTGTCACAGAAGGGTGAAACAAATAGAAGTATGTTCTGCTGCCATCAGCAGTTACCTAATGAGGGCCATGGCAGATGCCTGTTTCAGATACAATGATATTATTAAATCAGGAGACTTCATACAAGAGATTTAATATATGATAAGCCTAAATTATCACCAAATGGGGAGGACACATTTGGAATTCTGAGTGCCATGGGTGCCGTTTTGGTACTGTCCATGGGGTTTTCATGGCAAGGATACTGGAGTGGGTTGCTATTTTTCCTTCTCCAGTGGCAAGATTACACAGAAGAACTATACAAGAAAGAGCTTGATGTCCCTGATAACCATGATGGGGTGGTCACTGACCTCGAGCCAGGCATCCTGGAATGTGAAGTCAAATGGGCCTTAGGAAGTCTGAGCAACAACAAAGCTAGTGGAGGTGACAGTATTTCAGATGAACTATTCAAAATCTTAAAAGGTGATGCAGTAAAGGTGCTACACTCAAGATGCCAACAAATTTGGAAAACTCAACAGTGGCCACAGGATTGGAAAAGGACAGTTTACATTCCGATCCCAAAGAAGGGCAATGCCAAAGAATGTTCAAACTATCACACCATTGCACTCATTTCACATGCTAGCAAAGTTATGCTCAAAATCCTGCAAGCTAGGCTCCAGCAGTATGTGGACCGAGAACTACCAGAAGTATGGGCAGATTTCGAAGAGGCAGAGGAACTAGAGATCAAATTGCCAACATACGCTGGATCATGGAGAAAGCTAGGGAGTTTCAGAAAAACATTTACTTCTGCTTCATTGACTATGCTAAAGCCTTTGATTGTGTGGATCACAAAAATTGTAGCAAGTTCTTAAAGAGATGGGAGTACCAGACAATATCATTTTTCTCTTGAGAAACCTATATGCGGGTCAAGAAGCAACAGTGAGAACTGGACACTGAACCACTGATTGGTTCAAAATTGAGAAAGGAGTTCGGCAAGGCTGTATACTGTTGCCCTGCCTATTTAATTTATATGCAGAGCACAGCATGAGAAAGGCGGGACTAGATGCATCACAAATTGGAATTAAGATTGCCGGGAGAAATATCAACAACCTCAGATATGCAGATGATACCACTCTAATGACAGAAAGTGAAGAGGAACTTGATGCGGGTGACGGAGGAGAGCGCAAAAGTTGGCTTGAAACTCAACATTAAGAAAACTAAGATCATGGCATCCAGTCCTCTCACTTCCTGGCAAATAGATGGGGAAGAAATGGAGGTAGTGACAGATTTTATTTTCCTGGGCTCCAAGATCACTGCAGACGGGGACTGCAGCCAAGAAGTTAAAAGACATTTTCTCCTTGGGAGGAAAGCTATGGCAAATCTAGACAGCATAATAAGAAGCAGAGAAATCACCCTGCCAACAGAAAGTGTGTATAGTCAAGGCTATGGTTTTTCCAGTTGCAATGTATGGCTGTGAAAGCTGGACCATAAGGAAGACTGAGCGCCAAAGGATTGAGGCCTTTTAATTGTGGTGCTGGAGAAGACTCCTGCGAGTCCCTTGGATTGCAAGGTGATCAAACCAGTCAAAGGAGATCAACCCTGAATGCTGTTTAGAAGGCCAGATCCTGAAGATGAAACTCAAATACTTTGGCCACCTAATGAGAAGGAAGGACTCCCTGGAGAAGAGCCTAATGCTGGGAACAATTGATGGCAAAAGAAGAAGGGGTCGGCAGAGAATGAGGTGGCTAGATGCAGTCACTGAAGCAGTCGGTGTGAGCTTAAGTGGACTCTGGGGGATGGTGGAGGACAGGAAGGCCTGGAGGAATGTTGTCCGTGGGGTTGCGATGGGTCGGACATGACTTTGGGACTAACAACAACAACAACAACAACGGGTACTGTAGGGATTAGGTTCATTTTTCATGCAATATAACCTTGAAAGGATGTTGATTTGGATTCTGATTTAGAATTTGAAGCAAGGCAGTGTCAGAGAGTCAGACAGTTTAAAGTTTGGGGGGAAATTCTGAGGAGCAAACGATGATAGATGGGGGTAGATTTAACTCAGTTATACAGCCTTAAGTTAAGAGGGTGGACACACTGAGAAATGTCAGATGTTCCAGGCAGTTGGCCCATAAGCTGCAGGATCCACCATTAAGATAAAATCAGTACCTTTTAGTTTGAAAGGGAGGAGATGAATTCAGTTAGGAATCAGCTTCATTAACTTAAAGCTGCATTTCCCTAATGGCCAGTATAATAACTTTGCTTGTGTCTTTTGTTATTGACTTCTGCATTACTCTTCTTTTGCATCAGAAATTCAAGCTAGCTGGGTAGGTTTAACGCAGGAAAGGTTTTAATCAGAAAGTCTTTTGTCCTGATGTGCTTGCAAGGAGGGGGTGAGCTCTCCAATTAAAAAATTCTTTCCCTGAATTGAACTGGTAAGAATATTAGAAAAGTAACCTGTCCTAGAACCTATATATGAAGAAGGAAGAGAATCTAACTGCAAAATACAACACCACTATTTTCAGTCCAAATAAGACAGTGCTACAGAACAGCTTCTGAGTAATTAAAAAAAAATAAGTAAAAAACCTATGCAATAAAATATTTGTGTGTGTGTGTGTGTGTGAGTGTGTGTGTGTGGGGGGACAATAGGCACCAAGAGGAGCATATTGGAGACCACAGCACTAAATTATAGTTTAACTTTGCAGGAGTAAGTCTGGATGTATCTAGGGCTCAGAGACTCTCTGCCCATCCCCATTTCCTGTGTGTGTCTGTGTGAGGAGGAGAATTCCACATAAATTCATGTCCAGTTTTCATGCATATGAAACTCAGTTCAGATAGGGATCATGGGTGATAAGCAGTTACTCATTGATCTGGATTTGCCTTTGGGATCATGAGAAAGAAAGAACATGCTTCAAAGGATTGGGTAGTGGAAATGGGAGCTTTGACATATTGGGTCAATAGGACTGAGAGTTCATAGGATTCAGAGCTCATCGAAGTGTCTGAAGTTGTTTTGCTGAGGTTTTCATGAAGATAGTGTCCGTTGTGTTATTATCTCTGCAATATGGGAAGGTAGAGCACCAGACTTTTAGGGAAATACAGCTTGATGCTAAGAGGTTGGTTTCAAAGAAATCTCTTTAATTACTTCCCAGCCAAAAGGAACTGACTACATGCCAGGAATGCCGACCAGCATGTCTGCTCATTGTGCCCCTTTTCTGTCTGGCATCAGCAAACAGGGAAGAAGGTTGTCTTCATTTACCAGAAATGGTGACTGGCACACTCGCTCACAACTCCCCTCTTTCACATCTTGCAGTTGTTCCTGTTGGGGAAAGTTGCTGCTTGCGCAACTGGAGGGCTGCCAGTGTTCATGGATGTCCTTTTGGCTTGACTCACTTTGCAGGACCAGGCTGAGCATGAGAGGAAGTCTGCAGATTTTGGAGGGACAAATTCTGAAAGGCTTTGTCCCAACCAAAAGTGTTTCCCCTAGAACTAGTCTGGTTCTCACTGGCCTCTTGACTTGGTTTGCTGGCCTTGGTATTCCTGCTAAGAATTCTGACCCTGCTACTTCTTCCAGTTCTGATAGATATTTTGAGCTAACAAAGATGGAATGTTGTGTTTTGGGGAAAGCAAGTCTTGTTCCTTCAGGTACAGGAATGTAAAGGGTACCATTCAGTGAGATGAATGTTATATGATCAAGTGATGATGTAATTTGATTGAAGATACTACCAAGCTACTGCAGATTTTGTGTGGATTTTTGAATGAATACTGCAGATCAAGGTGGCTGGGGATCATGGGAATTGCTTTCCAACACACCCAGAGGGCATCAGCTAAGGAAGCCTGGAAAACTGGGTAAAGTGTTTTATATATTCTGGAGCTTTGATTAGTCTCTTGCCCAGTAGATGGCAGGCTTAAGGACATAGGAGACTTTCTTACTTGCAAACACGAATATGAACAGGCACACTTAGTAAAAACAAAATGTTGACAAATTTCCAAATATGCCACCACGTTTGAAAAATAGACCTTTTAAAATGAACATTCTTCCACAAATAATTTCCATGCTTTAGTCAATGGGGGGAAAGCAATTCCATTTGAAAAAATATGTGCAGTAATGAATACTTCTCCTATTTGCATCAGCTGAAAAACAAGATGCAAACTGAAATGAGCTTCAAAGTGGTTTTGGGGTGTTTTTTTTTTTTGAAAATTTAGATGATCAAAAATGACTGGTTCTACCACCTGTAGATTAAAGCAGCAGGAGCAGAAGGGAGTACAGATACCGCAGAAAGGGAAGATTGTGACAGGGCATTTCAGAAGATGAAGCCTCTTTTGTTCATTGTGGTGATGCTTTGGACTACTAAGGGCCTTCACACTTCAGAACTTCAAGCCTGTTTCACTATAGCAAAGTAATTAGCTGGGAAGACAGTGAGAGTTGGACAATTAGTTTCCTTGTTTTTTTTGCATCAGGAATAAGGATTCAGGAATGGAGGATAGCAAAACCATTGAGTGGGATGCTAGAGGAGTCTACCATTGGTCTTGTTATGTTTATTGGGTGTGAATAGGAATGTCTTAAGATCTGCAAATGTGTTGGTGTGATATTTTGAATTTCCAGAATAGAACATGGCTCCATGAGAGGTCTTTTGACTTCAGGAGTGAGAAATTCCCTCACATTATTTCTTACAATTCCCACAGAATAGGTGTAAAAGAAATTGGACAGATATATACTGAAGAATAGAATGGCTCATTTGATTAAGATGGACATCCTGTGCGTTCTTTACCAGCTACTAAGCCCTGTTGAACACAGTGGGACTTACATCTGAGTAAGCAAGCTTAAGAGTGCCCTGCCGGTCAGTCTAGCTGTAAAAAACCTTGCAAAGGTAGATGCAAGGTGTGTCTTGGTTTATTTCTGGGTACACATTTTGCTTTCTGTCTGCAGCAGAAGTATCTCCTGCTGCCGCAGCAATACGTATGGGAACATCAGCTGGCTTGATTTCATTGCAGCTCAAATGGCGGGGCCACCAGTGACATATCAGACCCTTTGAAGATTGCACCTATGTATGTATGGCTCTGCAAGGGGTACCTCTCTTAGATTATGCAGTGCAGCTTCTCGGGGCAGCAAAATGTTCTGATAGGGACAAAAGAAGTTACCTTCTACTGAATTGGATCCTTGGTCATCTACTAGCTTAGCATCATAGACAGAGATTGGCAGTGGCTCTTCAGTGTTTCAAGTAGGATTTTTTTCCTGTCCTACATGGAGATGCTGCATATATAAGGTGTCCTCTGAGATATGATACAGGATTTTCCATGTGCATGGGATCTTTATGTAGCCAACATGGCACCATCCATGCACATGAGGTGTTGGACTCTGAGGATATGTAAATGCAGAGGCCTGCACAAGTTCAAAACAGCATTAGAAAAAAGCCTAATGGGAGGATCCCCAAAACAGTCCAGAGAGAACAGGAATTTCTCTGCAAGCAATGGATACTGAATGAATTAATACCTAGGGAGGCTGTGGGCTCTCCCACGCTGGAGGCATTCAAGATGCAACTGGACAGCCATGTGAGAGGGATGGTTCAATTTGGTGCCCTGCACTGAGCAGGGGATCAGACACTTTGGCCCCTTGCAACTCTATTGTTCTATGGTTCTGTGCATGGTTGGAGTGCAGGGAGCAGGATAGGGATGGACAGAAAACTTAGGGAGTGAGGATAGAATAAAGGATTCTATAAAAGGTGCAGCTGGCTTTTGCAATCCTGTCTGAACTGCAACTATTTATTGCTGTCCTACTTGTCATTATGTTCAATTTTTTAAATTAAGTTAAGCAGGAAAATGGAACAGCATTTCCCATGCCTTTCTCAATAATTGCACCATTGTGCCACTCTTCTGGAAACTCAATAGTGTTATTTCACAAAAGGGAAGGGATATGGTGCATGTATTCAAAAGCCAAAAACATCGTAAGGTTTTGCATTATAGGAACTGAGTGTTTATCCTTTCAGTGTTGTAATAGTAGCCTTTTAACTGTCAGAAGGGTGCAGAGAATTGATTTGCACTGATGATGCATTAATTTCCAGGAACCAGGCAGATGATTTAAAAGAGACTTTATCAGTAATTATTAAGGCAATTTCAATACAAAATTTATCTGTATAATGACTGCCTTCCCAAAAGGTGCAACTTCTGGGCGTTGCCAAAACGTAGGTTTAAAGCAGGGGTCCTCAAACTTTCTCATCAGGGGGCCAGTTGAAAGGTGCCGCTGCTGGGCGCGGGCCAGAAAGGTGGTGCCGGTGGGGCGCACGGGCCGGCGGGGGGTGCGGGGGGTGTGGGCGAGCTGAGGCGGGGGCACAGGGCACATGGGCAAGGAGCAGGTGGGCGGGCGCGGCAAGGCAAGGCGGGGGTGGAATGCACCACGATGCAGTGCCGGGCGCGTGATGCAGCAGCTTGCTCACTTGGAGATTGTTTTCTCCGAGTGACTCCAAAATGCTCTCCTCATGAGGCAGGCAGTGGGTGCATGTGGCGTGTGCACGGTGCATTGAAAACCTCTGAGGCAGGCCAGATAAATGGCCATGGCGGGCCAGATCCGGCCCCTGGGCTGTAGTTTGAGGACCCATGGTTTAAAGGAAGCATTAGCTGTGTTACACTTCCAGCAATTACAGCACAATCCTATGCAACTGGATTGTAGGTTTGCAACTGAGTTGTAGGGGTTTTTTTCTTTCTAAACATGCACAGGATCCATCTTTAGCCCTTAGCCAACTTAGCCAAATCAGTATTAGCCAAATCTTTTCTTTAAGTGATGGTGTCCAATAGACACAAAGCAAAAGCTTTTGCTGAATAAGACACAACCTGAGATTCATAGATGCATTAGTTACAGGCACCAAGGTGGCAATTAATTGATTAGGTAATCCATTTAGTTAGGCGATCCATTTCCTTATTTGTTTCTTGCTTATGATGCTGCATATCATATTTATTAATAATTGGTATTTAGTGACATGAGGTAAACATTGAAACCGTAAAAGCAGCAGGGCCGAACCCAGATTCTAAAAAAGTTGCAATGGAAAGTATTGCCTTTCAGTGAGCCTTTGGCAAATTTTTAGCCTGCAAAATAGAGAACAGAAACTCCTCATAAGCAACCACCAATTGATCTAAGGAAAAAAATGGCAGAGCAATGGGAAGGCTTGGGCTCAGCTCCTGGCATAAGTAGGGAAGGCTGGGAAAGACCCACCTCTGAAGGCCTGGGGAGAGCTGATGCTCAATAGACCAATGGCCTGACTCAGAGTAACATGTCTTCCCATGGAATCCTTACTTACTTCCTATATTACCTTGTACCTTTTTAACCTAAGTATTGTTCTCCCTCTCCCATAATACTAGAACCTAATGGGTTATTGCATGAATGCTTGATGGAAGATTCAAGACAGATAAAAAGAACGGCTTCTTCACACAGTGCGTAGTTAAACTGTGGCATTCACATGTGATTCACATATGATTGCCATAAATTTAGATGGCTTTAAAAGGGGATTGGACAAGTCCATGGAGGGGAAGGCTATCAACGCATGCTAGTAGTGTGCCTTGCGGCCCGAGTGTACTCATATCCTGCTTATGGATTTCTATGGGCAGCTGGTTTGCCACTGAAGATACAGAATACTGGGCTAGATAGTCCATTAGTCTGATCCAGCATGAGTCTTCTTATATTTTTAAAAACTGTACAAAACAGACATTTCCTGATCAAGCACTCTCCAGATGGGTTAGACTGCAACAGTTATCCACAACCATCAGTCAATTTGTACTGCAGTTCCCACTGACCACAGCTGCAACGCCCCCATTGGGCCAGTTGTCAGATAACATGCAGGAAGAGTTCGCTATCAACGTTCATTGTGGCTAGGGATGATGGGAACAGTAGTCCAACCGGAGAGCAGTTGGGAAAGTCTACTATAAATAACAAAGGGGTTTGCTCCCCGTTTTGTCCCGCCCGTCCCCAGGTAGATGCTCGTCATGGGGTCTTTTTGACCTTGGTTTGCCATTAATTAGAATGGAATAGTAGTAGAGTTGGAAGGAGTCTATAACCCCTTGCTCTGCTTCCACTCATCCGGCTGCAGGCCCGCGCTTTTACAGCTTAGCAAAGGTGACTTGACGTGCTAGCTTGATGGAAAGCTATAGGGGCCGGCATTCGACATTCATTCCTAGAGGAAGGACAGAGGGAAAAGAGCTGACGAGGGAAGGTGAAAAGAAGCGGACCCGGCTGCCCTTCCTGACGCACCTCCGAGCGCGCCCCTCGGAGGAAGAGGGCGGGCTTTCCGCGCAGACATGTGCCGCCGCGGCCTCTTGATCTCCTCCGAGGGCCGGACGAGCGGGCGGGGAGGCGTGGCCTGAGGAAGTGACTTCAGCCCGCGTTGGCCGCGGCTATTGGAAAAACAGGAGAGGGCAGGCGGGCGAGAAGCTTCTCCGGGCGCGCGCGCCCGTCCGCCCGTTCCCTTACGCCGGAGACGGCTCCTCTCGCGCCGGTCATGGCAGCAGCCACGGCGGGGTCTACCGTGAGGGTCTTCCTGGGAGCAGCCGTGGGGAAAGCTGGCGCGGTCCCTGCTGCTCCTGCTGCCGCCGCCTCGGTTCGGCTATTCGCTGGCGGCGGCGGCTTAAAAGCAAATCCTTATTGCACGCTGGCTCCACGGCAGCGGCAGCAGCCCTCCGCTCCCCCTCCAGACATGAAGGACTACCTGTGGAAGCGCTATAACGAGGCCAAAAAAGTGACGAAAGGTGAGGGGAACTGGGGGCGAGGGCGAGGATTTGCTCAGCGGTAACAGCGCGCCTTCTCCTTCTCCACCGCCCCCATGAGGTCTCCTGCCGCACCGTTGGGATCCCTTCAGTTTTTGGGCTAGAAAGAGGCGGCGCCTCCGGCCAGTTGCGACCTGCTATTTTGTCCTCCCGCAGCCCCCCCTCCCCCCGCCGCTTGATCTTCTCTCCCTTTTGGTCCCTTGCGTGGCTCCTTTGCGCTCCTAAGGATTGCTGGTGGGGTGTTTCGGGGAGATCCCTTTCCAGTCTCAAAATGGGGCACAGGAGCCCTTCTTGGCGAAGGGCATCTGGTTACGCCAGTGCGTCGAACCCAGAGCGAGCTTAGTGTAAAGCAGAGAGGCAGCTGGGCTGACCTCAAGCTTGCGGAATTTGCTTACCTGCATCCTGAGTTCCATCAAGCAGGTGCAAAAAGAACACAACATTAAAGAATTCAGGATTGGGAACCCTGCTGATTACTGTGAATCATCCAGAGATCCATCCTTAGATTCTGCCCACCCTTTGGTGTAAAGGGATTCTTTTAAAAATTGTATGGAGTTGAGAGGCTCTGTGTTCAAGTTGCTGCATGGCAGTGAAGGTGACCTTGGTCAGGGCACTCAGCCTAATCTGCATATAGGGCTGCTATCTGAGGACTCGATTGATGATACAGCATTTGATGATGACCTGAGCACTCTGTGGGCTGCAGAATGTGCAGAACTGGCAAGAAGACTCACCTGCTCAGGTGAAACCTGCCATATGGTGTAAGTATTGGCTCCTGGTCAGTGGTGTGGTTTTTAAAAGGATGAATGTGGTGATTGATTAAAAACTGGTTCTTGTTTTGGAAGCCAGTGAATTTCCCATACTGTGGTTGTGTGAATAGGTTGCAAAGACACACTGAGGTGGGAGGTAGACTCCAGATCAGATCAGATTGTGTTATGAAAAAAACCTGTGTTGAGATCTCCTGAATTCTCTCCAGTCTTTCCTTCTAAGTAGGATTGGACTACCTTTTCATGTGTGTCTCTCTGTGTTGGTTGGTAGTTTAATTCAGGAAGATGTATGTGCTTGCACACACGTATGGAGGGAAGGGGGGAGAAATTGTTAAATATTTTAGTCTCTTAGTATCACTTTTCCATTAAAAATCAGAGATCCAGTGAGGGCTTGGAAATGGCTTTTATTTAAAACAAAACACTATTGACAAAATTGGGATATCTGTGCATTGCATTTGTTTTGGTCCCAAGGTGCCTTTTCTGTTGCTCAGCAGAAGACATAACATTTTTCTAGTAACCATTAAGGATGACTGCAGGCAAATCCAGAAGAATAGAACAGAGACTGTGCTGAAAGGGGAAAATAATAAAAGTCAGAGGCATTTGAATAAGAGGCATTGAGTGGGTTCTCCAAAATGGCAAGTTACACTTTGGAGCAGTGTGGCTTGTTTGCCCCAGGGGCTTGGTGTACCGGACTGTGGATCAGATACATTGCAGCTCCAGCTGGGGACACTGTGGGTGCACTGAGGTTTCCTTTGCTCCCCATGGGACCCTCTGCAAACCATTTTGGTTTTGTCAGAACTCGTCATCTTATTTTCAAAGCATTTGTTTTTAGGGAGTGGAGTTGCAAAAGCCACCTTTGGGCATCCACAAACTACCTCCCCCAAGCCTCAGTGATACCTTGGAGGAGCTGTCTGTGGCTATCTTCCTTTTTAAAAAAACATTTTACTATGATTATGTGCACAAATAATTTGACTCATTATTTCTTCTAGCTCAAAGTGTCCTGTTTCCACAGATGGAGCATTAAAAAGGGTGGACTTTGGGGTAGGTGCTAGCCAAGGAGGGTGGCTTCTGGCCAAAACTAGCAGTCGCCTGCCCTCTCAAGTGCCTAGTGCAGGCTACAAGTGAGTTTTTTCTCCTCTCCTGCACTGCTGTCAGATATGGCAGGCTCGGTTTGGATAGTTCCTTCTTAGGTGAATTTGTGCTCTGAGGAAAGAGGTTCTTTCCGCACTCTCTGCTATCTCCTAGTTCTTGGGAGGAGATCAGGTGTCCAAAGTTGCCTCCCAGGTACTGGTATCAAGGGGAAAACCTGCAGAACTAGAGGGGAATCCTTGGGGCAAGAGTCAAGGCTTCATTTGGCATGGGTCAAATGGTCCTACCCGTTTCCCCACTGAGATCTCCCCCCCCCCCAGCCCACATTGAAGTCTTGGCGGCTTGCCATTTCATGTGAACGCAGTCATTAGAACTTTTTTTTAAAAAAGAAAGGGTAGTTCTTTATTTACTTTGTGTGGAAGGAGAAATTTTCAGGATGCTTGAAGAGTTTATTTAAAAATAAGAGAGAGACTGTTTAGAAGAATGTTCATGTTAGCAATCTGGAAATGAACATGCACTGCTGTTCCTGGTGTGCGGCTGAAGATGTTTAGGCCTAAATGAATCACATTGCATTTTTCAGGGTGGTGGGATCGGTTGTTGTAGCATTGACGGTTCACTTGGTGGCAGACTTGGGTTTGCTATTGTGTAGTAGTTAAGAGCACAGGACTGGGACTCAGGTGATCTGAGTTCTAGTTCCTGCTCAGCCATGGAGCCAACTGGGTGACTATGGGCCTGTCAAAGACTCCCAGTCCAATCTACCTCACAGAATTGTGGTAGTAGGGATAAGACTGTGGGCAGGAGTAGGTGAATGATATAAGCTGCTTTGAGTTTTTGTAAGAAAAAGGTGGAATGTAAACCTACAAAATAAATAACTGTGCTGGAAAAGTTATGATTATAATGTGCAAGTATGGTGTAGTGGTAGAGTGTTGGATGTGGGTTCTAGCCTCCACTTGGCCATGAAGCTCACTGGATGACTTTGAGCCAGTCACTCCCTCTGAGCTTAATCTATCTCACAAGGTTGTTGTTCTGAGGGTAAGATAGAGCTATTGGTGCTGCCTTGGGTTGCTCAGGAAAGGAAGGAAGGATGGTGGGATATAAATGTAATATTATTATTATTATTATAACATTTCTGTGCCATAATAATCATATAATAGATTAAATAAATAACTGATTTATTGTTTGAATATAAAGTAACTGCTCTCCTAGGTCAGAACTGAGGACCCTGCACCTTGTTGGAGAAGAGATTGAGTGTGTAGGACTTTCCCATACTTCTGGTTTGCTACACTAGTACAGAAGCTGAAGTTTGAAAAGCTGTACTCTCAGAAAGAAGCCTTTATGGTGTGTGATGCTTAACAAAAAGAAAGTGCTTGCAATTAATATTATCCATTGTGACCCCAAGCTTGGTATCCTCTGCCTTGAGAAATGTTATGGTCAGCATGTGTGAAGTACCATGAAATGTGCATTTGGAGTTGTGGGATCCCATACACACATGCCTCTGCAGAGAAAGTGAGCAAAAAGTGGCGAGGAGGCCTCCACTCGCCTCTTAAGGCCCCAGAGGCTGGATTGCTTTCTGGAATACACTAGGAGGGCTGGATGATGGCAGGGGTTGGATCCCTCCCTCCCAAGACCCTGCTACTTACTCCCCAAAGTGCCCCCCATGGGTGCCGGGAAAATTCTTTTCTTTGTGCACGGAAAGGCATGGAAAAGATTGCTTCATGCCTCTTTACTTGCAGAAAAAGGTAATGTCTTTCCCTTGTCCATGCTAGACAAGTGCAGCCCTGTACTAGTAAACAGGGAAAGGGCTTTTATTTAGATAGGAAGACCGGTCAGATGTTTTAGCGTATAATTCCCATCAGCTTCTATCAATACAGCCAGGCATACGGTGATGGGAATCATATCTAAAGGAATGCCTCTTCCCATATGTGCCCACTTGAACCCTAAAATTGTCGTCTCAGGTTATTCTTGGAGAGCCTCCTCTGAAGGAAGCGAAGAGGGTGGCTATGAGGAGAAGGGCCTTTTCAGTAGTGACACCCCAATTCTGGAACCAGCACTCAAAAAGGCACCCCAACTCTGGAACCCACACCCTTTTGGCCTCTCCATTCTTTTCGGTGCCAGGCAAAGACCTTTTTCTTTACCCAATATTTTAATAGTTGACATAATTTCAATGTGATTTTATATGGTATTTATTTTAATCCTATAGTGCTGTTGCTTTTGGTTTAAATTAATTGAAGTTACTGTTGGTTTTATTGTGGTTTTTTCCTGTGTTTTGTTTATACATTTAATACTATTGTTTATTGCGTTTATTATTATATTATTTTTGTAACCCACTCAGAGAGCCATTTTGGCTAATAGGCAGGATAGAAATTTAATAAATAAAAATAATAACGCAAGTATCTGGGTTGTCCCTGCAATTTCCTCTTCCAAATGGAAACACCACTTCAGGTGGTAAGATTAAAGAAACAGTCCGTTTATTCAGAGCCATGGGTTTTAAAAAGCAGATGGATAATCCTGGGCATTTTACACAGACATACATATCCTTAATGTCAAGTCAGCTTGCAGTTAAGCTATTTCCAGCAGCAGAAACTAGTCTAGACTTGCTGAGGTTTGCTGACAGCTAGGTCTAATACTGAAGTGAGTACTTGTTGCTCTCCACGACTTGTAGCCTGAAACTCCCATCAGTCCTAGTTAGCATAACCAGTGGTAAAGGATGATGGGAGTTTTAGGCCAAAGACATTGGGAGGACCAGAGGTTGAATCTGGGGGACCTGGTCGAATAGAACCAGTGCTTTCTGGTTTAGATCAAGCTGTTTTTCACTGATCCGTAGGACCAGCCAACCCTTACATAAAATATGGTAAACTGATACAATGTCCAGAACTTAATACTGAGGTGGAAATATGGGCTCACTAGTTAATCACTGCAGTTTTATACAGTTAAAGTAGTAAAATATCACTTATGATTTAAGCATTTAACAAGAGGAACTCCTGCAGTGAGTGCTTATCTAATGTTGAAATAATAATTGGCAGGCATTGTTTATTGCCTTAGGCTGCTCAGGTTAGTTTCTGTTGAGGTTGGGCAGTTAGTCGAGTAGAGTTGGAGGTTGTGACTGGAGGAATCTAAACTAATCTAGCATGAAACAGTTGTTTCTAACAGTCTTGGGACTCTTAGAAAATTTCTGGGTTTACGTCTGTCATAGGAGATTGGAGGCCGTTAGTTATATGACTAAGTGCTCAGTCCCATGCAAATTTAGATCGAAAAAGGCCTACAACTCCCAGCATGCCTCAAGCAGCTTTGTCAGGCCTTTTTTGTGGATAAACTTGCATAGGATTGTGCCCCAAGTTCTTGATCAAGCTGCTTGCTTCTGAGCAGCTGGTTTGCCACCTGCTCTCAGCTCAATTGTGAACACGATATCCACCATGGTAAATGATACTTAGTCCATAGTAATTCTTGTTTCATTAAGTGAGGTATATATTAACTCTGGACAGGACGTTTTGGAGGGCATTCATTCATTAGGTCACCATAAGTCAGAGATGAGTTGACAGTACACAACAACAACAACATTGCCTTCTTTATTCACTTCTGTGAGTTTTTGGAGTGCTGGAGCCCAAGCTCCCTTTTGGAATTCAGTTACTCGAGCTGTGAGGAAATGCTCTTATTTCTCTTTTAAAATGCATCTTAAGATTAAGGTAGAAACTTTTGACCTATATGAGGTAGGAGTTTTCAGTCAGGGAGCTCCAGGCCTCCTCAACTGGGTAAGTATGGATTGGTGATACTAAATGCCTTTTTGTTTTCAAATATGTAACAAAGGACTAGCCCATCTGACTCTGGATTTCACCTGCTTTTTTCTCTACAATATGTTCCCAAATGTCTTTCATACTTGAGCTTCAATTTATCCCTTTTGGTGAATGTAACAAAGTTCTGGACTTTGCTACTGACTTGTAAGCAGTGTTGGCAAATGCAGTGTCTTACGTTAAGCAGTCAAGGGAAACCGACAAGGCTATTAGAGTATTTTTTAACCTTTTGCTTTTTAAGGAAGAGAGGCCTGGTATTCCCTAATCTCCTAGCTAAGAGACTTGCAGCACAGTCAGGGCATTGCTGCCAGGCGAGAGACATCTGTGAGGTTTGTTGTTGCTAGTCCCAGAGTCGTGTCCGACCCATCGCGACCCCATGGACAACATTCCTCCAGGCCTTCCTGTCCTCCACCATCCCCCAGAGTCCACTTAAGCTCACACCAACTGCTTCAGTGACTCCATCTAGCCACCTCATTCTCTGCCGACCCCTTCTTCTTTTGCCATCAATTGTTCCCAGCATTAGGGTCTTCTCCAGGGAGTCCGTCCTTCTTATTAGGTGGCCAAAGTATTTGAGTTTCATCTTCAGTATCTGGCCTTCTAAAGAGCGGTCAGGGTTGATCTCTAGAACTGACTGGTTGATCACCTTGCAGTCCAAGGGAGGAGGTTTTACTATATTACTGTGAGGTTTACTATAAGAGAAAACTTAATATCTAAAGACCTGTGTGTAGATTATAATGTATACTGTATTTCTGAGACACTGATTGTCTTCCAAAGTGACCGACTTCAATAATAATAAAAGAGATAGGCCCTGATATCAGGTTTACAACTGAAAATGACAAGAGACACAAGCGAAGGGGAGTGGAGGGAAAAGGGGAAGGGGACGTTTTTCAAGTGATTATTATAAGTAGGCATTTGAATGCTTTTTAACCTTGGGCTGATATTATTACTGGAGGCAGTGTGCAGCTTCCATGTGGCCCAAGGTTCCCTAAGTAATGGCAGAAACCCAGAGTTTGCTTCCCTTTTGCTTCCCAGTCCAAGGCATATTAAAACAGTCCCTGCACTGTGTTGATGTGACTTTCTATTCCATCTCATATGAACAGTAAAGGTAATTCTGTTTGCTGGCCATAAGCAAAATCACAGTATTTGTATTGAGGGAATACCTTTTTGTGACCCTAACTTAAGGTCACAAAAATAGCTTGCAAGCTTTTAAGTTCCCCAGATCAATTCTTCAAGCTAGATAGTCAGTGAAGCACTGGGCTGGAGGTAGGGAGGAGGAGGATGAAAAGTGGCTGTCACTGACGCTTTGGAGGGTGGACTATGGAAGAATTTGCAGCAGATGTTTGAATTAGGCTTTGGATATGATGGTTTTAGGTTGTGGAAGGGTGGCATGGAAAGTTTTGGGGAACCAAATATTGTAGTTTAATCCTCAGAAAATTCAATTTGCTGAAATGGACATGTGTCTGGGAAGTGTATCTGGATCTTCAATAGCTGTGAGTTTCCTGTAGCAGTCATTTGGGAAGGCACAAACAGGAGGATTGAGTAGCTAGATGCCTTGCAGAAATAATGTATGATGTTCATTGCTACAGTATGTTGTGATCAGCAAAATATGTGGAGGAACTTCTGATGAGTCCTAGCCATACTGTGAACTTTTTCAGTGCCTTGTTTTAGATACGTCTGTAGTAGTTACATGTTAACTGTTTGTAATGGTCTTTCTCAGTTTGAATATATTTGATAAGGATTATTACATATTCAGGTAAACTGTTGAACTTGCATCTTCATATCTGTTTTGATGTATCATTTACAATAGTGCAGTTAAACTACTGTCAAGCCCTTAAAATAGTAAAAGAACATTGGGAAACCATTTTCATAGGCTGCAGTGTTTTAATTTGTTTTCAAGTATGAGTCATTCTAAATAATTGCAGAGAGAGAGAGAGAGAGAATATAATTAAGAGATCTAATTAAATGGCTTTGGAAAGAAAGTATCTTAGTGTTCAGTCAAGAGAAAACTAATCAAGTATTGGAATTTTGGATATATACTACATCAGAAGAAAACTGAGATGGATAATTTCATTTTTACTTTCCCCCTTTTCTTTCTTTCTCCAAAAGTATTCTTTTTCTCTCTGGAATTCAGCTGCTTTCTACTCTAACCTTGAGAATATGTGATTGGAGTTTCCTTCTACCTGATAAACTTGCCTGGAGTATCTGACTAAGGATGCTATCCTATGTGTGTTTAGACAGAAAAAAGACCTATGGTTACAAGCTGAGGTTAAGAATAGTGGGATGAGATATGAGAGATCATATGTAAGGAAAGGAGATAAAGGGTTCATCAACAATAGTCTGGAGCCTTACTTCTTGAAAGGACTTGGCTTTGATGTTTCTGAGTTAAGATTGCCACTAAGCATATGCAGACTGCATTCTGTCATCAAGTTAGGTTCTTCAGCTAGTTTTGTTGGAAGGCTACTTCGAAGTGGAGATGGGAGAGGGTGTCCTTTAATTTGCCTCTGCCACTCCTGTCCTGCAACTAGCACTGGTGCCGCTGGGGGGGATGGTCAGGGAGGGGAGAGATGGCTTGGTGAGAACCTGCTGCACGGATTTCGGTATTTTGTTCTTTTGTTGGTATTCTTTGTTGCTTGGTTTCTGGTTGTTTTGGAGAATTTTCATTTTTTTGGTATTGTGTTTGGAACCAATGCACAGAATGCTCTATTATGTGTATGGTGCTCTTTGTTTCTGTCTCAGTGGTTTCCAAGATGGTTTTCCTGTTTTCACTTGCCCCCAGCTATGGAAAGGTTGGAAACCACTGATTTGCCTGGTTCTCACAATCACTGTGAATTGACAAGCCATTGTAGCTTCTTCTGAATCTTTGTGTGATTTGTGTAATTATCTTCCCAGGTGCAGCTTGTCAGGTTGCCCAAATCTAGGCAGCATGGCTTTTTGGAGAGCTAAGCAACCACCAAAAAATCTACAGGCTTTTGTCCTTTATACATGAAGGAAATTTTGGAAATTTTATCACAAACTCTTTAAGCACAATTTTAGATGCTGTTCATTTCTGCTGCTTTAGTGGTTAAAAGTTTTAAGTATTTTATGCCTTTTCATGGCTCTGTGCTCTATTTGCACCCAGAAGTATAATTATTCTTCTTACGTTGTCTAAGTGATGCAAATGTATAACATTCTTGATCTAAGTTATGGCTATTTCAAAACACTGCCTCTCTGGTATGCATTTGGGTGTACGTGTGTGTGTGCGGGGGCAGATTGTTATGTAGTTTCAGGTTTCCGAGCTATTTTAAAATATATTATTCCATATACCTAATTAGGTAAGGATTTTAGAGCAATGGTTTTGTCTGACCTATATCACTGCCAGTCCCATCTAAGAAACAGTTCTGGAAGAAAAGGTATCAAAGATAGAATAATGTCAGGCTGTGCTATGAATCAGGAAGTTTCTTTCTTACCAATATTTAAAAGAATATTGCTACCCCATAAGTTTCCTGGGTAGCTTATAAATACAAGTTAAGACATTTTAATTAATTATATTTCTATATCTTTCTACCAAGGCATGCACATTTGTTTATATTGTTAAATACTGAAACAAGCAAGCAAATGTTGCACCCCCCCCCGAAAAAAAAAAACCCATTCACACATTCCTAAGAAGCATTGAAATTGTGTTTTCTTGGGACAGTTGAAGGTCGCTTCAGGAGTTGATGACACACACTGCCTGGCCTGGTCTGAAGTGACCCCAGTAAAGGTGGGGATGGCTCTAAAGTTTCTCTAAGGCCATTAAAGGCCCTTTCAGGAGCTGACTGCCAGGCCTGGGTGTAGAATCCTAGGAGGAAAAGTAGCATTAAAATGGCAAACTCAAGCAACCACAGAATTAAAACACTGATTTTCAAATGGAGAGATCCAGACTATGTGAGATATTTAAATGTATAAACTGCCCTTCATCAATAAGATAGCATCACAACAGGTGACAAATACAGTGTAAAAGCAGCTATGTATTAGACAATGACAGCAACAATTTAAATGTGCGGGTGAGCAAAAAGACTGAAACGGTGGTGGAGGAGGAGCTTTGGGAAAGCTGTTCTGCAACCAGGGTACCACAAATGAAAACCTTGTGGATTATCTGCCTCATTTATTTGGTGGGCACTGTCAGAAGGGTCTCTGGAACTGTTTTAAGGTTTGGGTAGGCCCATAGAGGAGAAGGCAGTCTTTCAGGCAAAGGCTCACTCATGCTGGTGGCCCAAATCTTTCATTTGGAGGCCAGAATCTGTGGGAGGCCATCTGCCCCATTGTCCTGTTGTCTGCAGACACTTGCAGAAATCAAGGGGCAGGGGCCCTGATGGTCTCTGCTGCATCTGATCCTTCCGAATTAGCTGGCTTTCTGCCCACATGTGCTTTGCCTTCCGCCACCGGCTCCCACTTGCCTGTGGTCCTTTCTAGAAATCAAGTGCCCTCCTCTCCCTTCTGCATACATCCTTTTTGCACACAGAAATGGATATCCTTAGCAGACAGGGTCTTTTAAATGCCCACACAAATTTTGGAGTCTGTACAAATTACCTCATGAAATTTGTGCATTGTTTTGCCCTGTGGGCTGGATTCTTTCAGTATTTTTGCTTTCAGAAAACCTGATCTCAAGCTGTTTAGTATTTTTAAATGTTAAACCTTTTACTTTAAAATTCAGCTCAGAAACTGACTGGGAGCCTTTGCGGTACAGGTGTAATATGGTAAAAACATCCCATTCCCAGTTAGCAATTTTACAGCTTTATTCTGAACCAACTGCAGCTTGTGGCAGAGCTATCTCCATCTAGCTGAAGATTGCAGATGGTATGTTAGCAGATGATAAAATATGCTTTGAGGTATATAGTTTATGTGAACCTCTAAACAGTGTTTTAGATTCCAGGCTGCACGTATGATTCTTAAGAGCAGGGAGGGAAATGTTACCCATCTGTAAAGTTTCCCCACAGAGGCTTGGCTTTTCTCCCCAGGTCTTGCCCACCAGCCTGGAGACTGTTAGGAGCTTGAGGAAGAGACGTAGAAAAATGTCTTTGTTACATCTGATCACTGACCTGTCCTAGCTGCACTGAGGCTTTCCCCTGCTGGAGAAATGCATCTGCAGCAAAGTTGGATCCCTGACCAAAGCATTAGCTAAAAGGAGCTAAAGATAGTGCTTTGGCTGGCCACTGGATAATATCAGGGCAGTAGCCCAGCTCCTTGATGCCATCCAGACTGTATCCTTACTGTATAAATTGCATGCCTCTGACTGCTAGTCCTACATAGCCTAACAACACCCATCAGCACAGAAAAGGTTGGCATCAGCAAGGCTGGGGAAACCCAGAGGGTTGCAGAAGTGCAGAAAACACTACGGAGAAAACTTCCAGAACAGCCCTTTGAGAACTGACGATGATCAGCAGCCCCAGAATTTCCATGGGAGGGAATCAAATGGAATCTCTTGGGGAAAAGGTATTGCTGACTAGAATGATGGACCTGAGCATTCTGCATCATGAAACCCTCACTTCTGCAGGTCTGGCTTGGTGGTGGTACTGTTCTAGCTTAAAGGCAGAGGAATCTTTCTAACTGAACGTACCAACACTTACGTTTACTGAATATCTTCAGCCTCTTTAAGAGACTGAACCAAAGCATTTCTTGCTGTATTAGCTTAAAAATCATTATGGATTTCTTTTCTAAACATAAAATCCAAACACTTTTCAGTATTTATATAACAACCAAGCTATTGTATACCTATGTACTAACGTTTACTTTCAACCACAATTTAAATGATCCTTTTTGTAGGCTGTAAACAGAGTCAGTTATTTTTTTTCCAATTAGATTATTTAGAAATAGCCAAAGACAGAAACAGGGGAAGAAGTTAGGAAGGAAAAGAGGAAAACAGTTTGAATAGAAGGCAAAGAAAATAACAAGTGATGGCTGGAACACAAAGGAATATTTTATAAAGGCCATCCAAATACCTTAACAGCTACTTAAGAGTCAATTGTAGGTTACTCATGTTATTCAAAGAAATGGAATTTGTCTGGCTTCACTCAGCCAGCTTGTATTTAAACATTGCTCTTGATTGATAACCCAGCTAAAATGTTCTTGTGGTTCTGAAGCTTGCATTGAACTGAACCAAGATGGAGATCCAAATTTTGAGTTTTGCGTACTGGGCATAAATACATGGCTAGATGATATTCATCTGCAGCAGTCTTGATTCCCAGCTATGACAGTTTGTCCTCTTACTGCATTTTATGGCATGTAGGGGCTCAGATCCGTTGTTGTATGAAGTACATTGTGGCTCTAATCTATCAATTCCTCCTAGTTCAAAGCAATCTCAGTTCAATTTATTTCCTTTGGAAATAAATGGCTTATCAGACTAGATGCCCCAGGAGTCCCCTTCTAACTCTCTCTGTTTTCAATGTTTCAACAGCAGGTGTATTATTTTTATTAATGCATTGTTAAAGCTGTTACAATGATGTATGTGTTTTTCCCACTTGTATCTTTTCCTTCCTTCAGTGAATTTTGGGTAGCTTAAATTGGGCTGCCTATTTTATATTAACAACCATCCTATGAAATGCGCTAGTAGAAGAGAATAGCTGGTCAGAGTGGCTTTATGCCTGTGTGTGTGTGTGTGTGTCTGTTTGTCTGTGTTCTAGTGCTCATGCACCATTCAGAATAGCTTACAACAATTTAAAACAACAGTACACTATAAAAGCCTTGCGTGCATTAAAAAAACAGAAAAACAGAACTGGAGACCATAAATGAGTAACCTTAAACAGGTTGCAATCATATACCCACTCAGCTGGGAGTAAGTCCTATGGAAGTCAGTGGGACTTACTTCAGAGTAGGCACGTACAGGAATGTGCTATATAAAGGCAAATCCTGCTGAGATAGAAATGTATGCACCACCTAACAAAAGGCAACCAGATAAAGAACAGCCTGCCCTTTGTGGATCAAGGAGTTCCATAATATGGAAGAATCAACTGAGTGTTTAATTTTAGTTTTTGGTTAAGGTCATCCCTGACTATGCCCTTCCCTGGTTAGGTCCATTTATTATACCAGATTGCCTGTGTCAGTGGCAAGTGGCACAAAAGTACACCTTTCATCTGCTATGCAACATGACCTGAACTCACTTTTGGGTTGGTTGATTTATCTCTATCCCTCTTGTCCTTTCATAAACTCAGGGCTTCCCTACATGAGGAGTTTAGCCTGCTGCTTTAGGTCCTTTACATGGTTTTTTTCCCCTTGGCATTTGCATTTATTTGCTTTTCTGTATATTCTATTATCCAGCCGCAAGGTGTTATAGCAGATTTGCAGCAGTACATAAGTATTTTGCTCCAATTGGTCGCAACTTAAAATTCAATACCAGACTTTTATCCCTCTAAAATAAACCCACAAGAAGGCTGGAAAGCACAGAAGAGACTCTGGAGGGCACCAGTGTTACAAGCTTTGATGACTAAGGGATCTTGAGTATACAATACATGTCTCATGTAGAGAAGCCCTCAGAAAGGGAAATACGTCAGCAAGGTACTCCATAGACCAAAACCTACCTACCTTTACTAATGTGTAATAGCATCAGGCAGCCTCAATTTCTTACCAGTGCATTCCATTTTAGAATGCACTTGTAAGTGCATTTTAGAATGCACTTTCTGTGTGCTGGAATTATCACTACTATTCTTCCTGTAAAGTTTTGATCTTTTTTTTTCTTTTTTTGTGGGGTTATCTTTTCCACAGATTTAGTCCCTTCAATCATGAGTAACTTGCTGAACCCAGATGCTATCTTTTCCAACAATGAAATGAGCCTCTCAGACATAGAAATCTATGGGTTTGATTATGACTACACATTGGTCTTCTACTCCAAGCATTTGCACACACTGATCTTTAATGCTGCCCGGGATCTTTTGATCAACGAGCATCGGGTAAGAGACGTCTTTTGCATTTGTTTTAAATATACAGGACATTCCAAGGTGCTTAGGGCTACTGCTCATAACACTTCTTCTCCAGGGAATACTATCTCAGCAAGAAAGGGCATGCATTGCAGCAGTATGTTTGTAAGCCGTCCTGAGATGCCACACATAGAGGATAGCATATAAAAGTTTTTTTAAAAAAATATATAGTAGGGCTATAGAAGGCTTGTTTAAGCCTCAGATGGTGGCAGAGCTTGGGTGACGCATTGCAACCCCTTGCAACACATTGCATGTTCAAAATTTCAAAATTGCATGTTCAAAATGTGGCTGTTTCCATCCAACACATGTTGTGACTTATTGTGGGTTAAATAAGACACAGTGATAGTGACCAGAGCCTTATGGGTTTGGCAAACCAGCCCTCAGTCTTGATGTCTGTATGAGCATCATGTAATGCTACGGCTTGACCATCTGATATATTTCTTTACTAGTAATGCTTATGGGGATGGATTGACTATAATCAAATATCCTATCTCAAAAATGTATATGTATCTTGAACAAACATGCAGGTGAACTGGTTTCTATAACAACTAAAACAGCATTGTTTTTCAGCTAAATAGTGCAACCTGGAAGCAAAATCCAAACTTTTGATCATGTAACTTATTGCCTTTTTTTACTATTTATTTAAGTATGCTTAGACAGGAGACTTGTCTCTGCTTGCTTCTCTGTGTTCCTGGTACAACTATATACTTGGCAGGCTAAATAATTCTGTGCCCACTTACTTGAACATGAGTCCCTTAAAATCAAGTGGGATTTGCTTCTGAGTAAACATATATTGCACTGGGCTGACAGTGTCCAGAACTTTCTACAAGCAAAAATTAGTAACTACAAGACAATATTGTGTTTCTGCTTGAGATGAAACATATATGTCCCAAGTTTGATAGAAGTCAGTATCTTCTTTCTCCTTCAGTAATAGAGTCAATCTGTCCATTTCTGCACAGTCCAGAATCTTTTTTAAAATCAGTTGCTCAGTGGGTATTTCCTCACTCTTCCAGTATTGAGCAAGCACAATCCTCACCGCTGTGATTAAATGTAGCATCAAATACATGTCTTGTTTGCTAATATTTTCCAGTATAATGCCTAATAAGAAAATTTCAGGTTTAAAAGCTAAGGGTTTTTGTAGCATTTCCTCAAGCCATTTATGTATTTTAATCCAATATTTTTTCACATATTCACAGGTCCACCACATATGGTAAAAAGTATCCACATCATGTTTACATTTCCAACATCCGTTTGACATATTTGGAAACATCTTAGCCAATCGACTTGGCGACGAATACCATCTATAAAACATTTTATATAAATTTTCTTTATACGAAGTTGCTAAAGTTACCTTAATATTTCTCTCCCATAACTTTTGCCACTTTTCTAATTCAACATTATATCCAAAATTTTGTGCCCATGTTATCATAGTTTCCTTAACCTGTTCCCTTTCCATTTTCCTGTCAAGTAAGAACTCATAAATTCTTTTAATCATTTTCTCATCTGTTTTTAGCATCACTTGATCAAAGGCTGTTAGGTCTTTATAAAACCCCCATATTTTACAATCTTCAGCATATCTTGATTGCATCTGCACCTTATACCACCAAGAGATATTGAGTCCCTGTTCTTGTATTTCTTGATCTAGTTTCAGGCCTCCGTCCTTATCCAAAATATCATCATATCTTTTGATCCCTTCAAAATTCAATACATTTGGATACACAAAAGCTTCCATAGGTGAAAGCCGTCTTGGTAATTTATTATACAATTTTTCCAGTCCTACAGTATTATTGAATATCCCAACTTGTTATCCTTCTGATTGAAATAAAGGGCTGCAGAAGATAAAAGCAGAAGCCAGCCTTCAGCTTACGAAATGATGCATACTTTAGTATGGTTGCATTCAATTCAGAATTTTTTAGAAACTGAATTATTCCTAAAGAAAAGCTCTTAACTGTTTATTTATTTATTTCTTTAAAGTTTTTATATGCCGTCCCCATTGCTACGCAGCCTTGGGACGGCTGACAACACAAATAAATAAAACAAATAGAATTACAATTACAATTAAAACTTGGAAACACACTGGCTGCATAATTAAAACTATAAATATTAAAGATTATTAAAACACTGTTTGAATAAAAAGGTCTTGGCCTGGCGCTGAAAAACAAATAACGACGGCACCAGGCAGACCTCTCTGGAGAGTGCATTCCACAGATGGGGCGCCACCACAGAGAAGGCCCTCCTCCGGGTACTTTGCTTCCTGATATCTCTTACGGAAGGCTCCCGGGGGAGAGCCCCTGCTGCCAATCTCAAGGGGCGGGAGGGCAAATATGGCCGCAGGCGTTCCTTCAAGTACCCGGGTCCCAAGCCGTTAAGGACTTTATAAGTAATTACCAACACCTTGAATTGAGCCCAGACTTCAATGGGAAGCCAGTGAAGCTGGTAGAGGACTGGGGTTATATGAGAATAATGCCCAGTTCTCATCAGCAACCTGGCTGCTCTATTTTGCACCATCTGAAGTATCCGGACTGTCTTCAAGGGCAGCCCCACGTAGAGCACGTTACAGAAATCCAGTAGACCTCTAAAATCCATAAAAATGATTTATACCCATTGTACTTCTTGTCTAGCAGTAAGCAGAGGGAGCCAAACTCCCAGTTAACAGTGAAGTACAAAATTTAACTACTTGGCACTAGGGGAAAAAGGGTCTTACTTAATAAGAGCAGATATGTATTTGGAGGAATATTTGCTGACAAGAATGCTCTCTGAACCAAAATGTCCTTATGGCACTGGCAGAAATTCAGGTATTAACCCCTTCTTTGCTGCTTCATATGGAATATTCCTTTTTGCTATCTGAATTGAGTTCCCAGTGTTGTGTATTCCAGTGTTGCATGTCTGTTCAAAGGTCAGTGGCTATATATGTGTGTCTATAAATACTCACACAGTAGTAAATAAATATCTCCACAGTCATAAATAGGAAAATAGATCTTTACACATAATTGAGCCTGTTGTACAAAATATTGGTGCTAATATTTAGTGCAGCAGTGGAAGAATACTAGTTCTATTTCTGCATCCTATATTTTGAACATGCGGTTTTTCTTTGACCTACACTTGGGGCACAGACCAGAATTACAAAAAAGTAACCATGGTTTAATCCTTCCAATCCCCTGGGTAACCAAGGCTGATCTGTTGTGTAATGAAATGTTCACAAAGATCCTAAATTCTGGATGGTACACTGTGTGTGTGAAAGCACTTCCAGTGTGCCACTAGAAGAAAATATTGTGGAGAATTTATTGTATCTCCTTTGGGACTACCACAGTAATATGTCTGGAGATTATGTTGTGCCTTTTCAGATGAAATAGTACACAAGTGAGGTTTTTGTTTGTTGCCATTCTTGGAATGTCCAGTTTCATTTGAGTATGTCGCATGGACCCTTAGCTAGATATGAGTGCTGCCATAAGCTTTTGCTAACTTTTACAAAAATGCCTCAATGCATGGAAAAAGAATTTCCGTACTTCATTGGACCATAATGAACATTCAACATCTGTTAGAGGGAATAGCTGGACTTTTTATTTGGACAAGAAAATACTTGAGATACATTTTGTGTGACTTGAGTAGTATATTGAGGCATCTTATTTTTTTGTCCTGCCAGTATCCTGCAGAAATCCAGAAGTATGACTATGATCCAAATTTTGCTATAAGAGGCCTTCATTATGATGTGCATCGGGTAGGTCTTAATGATTTCATTTTGAACATTGTTGAGTATAATGGATTATCAGCCTCCCCTAATGCTTGATCAGAGCTGCTGTTCTTTGTAAGCAACTTAAAATAACTGCAAGATAACTTGTTGTTTTGTTGTTTAATTTTGAACAGAACATTTATTATTTATTTGGAGCTCTTATACTTGCTTACTAACCAAAGATCTCAAGGTGGCTTACAATATATTTGAGATATAACAAAGTACTGTGTGTGGAAACAAAGGCTTATACAGATATTCCAGCTGCTACGCTGTGTCTGACTCTCTTGGCTAAGGCAGATTTCTGGGAAAAACTCCTTCGGCAATCAAGATTAGCTAAAATTAGTACATTTTAAATTCTCTGCCATGAAACATGGTGATGGCCACCAATTAGGTGGCTTTGATTCTGCCACAGTGACTGATAAATCATGTTACTCTGCTGATCTTGTCATTTTCCTCCAATTGTTTACCAGCTATGATTTGTTTCCTCGTTGCATGTAACTTAATATGTAAATTGTGAACACCAGGCACATATTTTCTTAACAAATTGCTTTTGAATTTGCAAGCTGTTGGAAAACTATTCTAGGATAATTCACAGTACTGAAAGATGCAACAGTAGTAGCAGTAGCCCAGATAAAGAACCCCACCCTAAAAGGACTAGCATGTGGTTGTTGTGGAAGCCATTTTCACATCAAGGTCTCCTCTGAGACCTGCTGTAACCCAGAATTTCAGAATCAGTTACTGTTGACTTTTGAACAACTTTTCACACATTGTGCCTCTTGTGTCTGTTTCTAGCAGCCAGAGCTGTTAGAGACACCAACAACAGCCTAGATGAAGAAACCTTGCTTTTTAAAGGCCTAGATTTTAGCTTCCCCCACTGTCCTTCTTTTGTATGTCTCAAATTTGCACTCAGTTAATTTCTTTTTTTTTCACATTGTGCCTAATTTTATAAGATTTCATTATTGTCACTCTGTCCATAACAATCTCTGCTCTAAATCAGGGATGGGCAACTTATTGCCCTCCGGATGCTTTGGTCTGCAACTTACATCATCCAACCTTAGTGCTGGCTAAGGCTGATGGGAGTTGTAGGCCAAAATACCTGCAAAGCTGCAAGTTGCTTTGTTTGCTCTAAACGAAACAGCCATTGCTCATAGGAAAGATGCTTCGACCTTGTAATATACCTTGAATGCCCTGTTCTGCACCTCAGATCGGGTGCTCAGAATTTTGCTTAGTATTCCAAATGTGACTGTATGTTTTATGTAGTTTGCCATTTTTGTTAAACTTTCCAGTGTGACCCCAGATAGCTTTCCTAATTAGACTCCATTCCTGTTGGTTCAAACATTCATTCATTGCTTATAGGAGAGTACAGTGGTACCTTGGCTCATGAACTTAATCAGTTCCACGACTCTGGTTGTGATCCAAATTGGTTGTGACCCTAGTCAAATTTCCCTGTAAGATTCAATGTAAATAAAGTTAATCCGTTCTGGCCCCTCCGAATGTGGTTGTGAGCCAATTTTTGTTTGCGAGCCAAGTCAAATTTCTCCATAAGGTTCAATGTAAATAAGGTTAATCTGTTCTGTAACTATTTTTTTAATCAGAAAAATTTGAAACCAAGTGACAAAGAACAACAAAGTAACAAAGTACTGTACGGTACAGTGGAGAACACTAACCTAGGTGGGGGGGGTAATTGTTTTGAGGGAGAGTCCCCCTCCCCCATTGGGGAGATCTCCTTCAGGGGTTTCCTCTCTCCTTTGTCTCTTAGCTGCAGGGTCAATTCTGGTGAAAAATCTGTAGTCACTTGTTTTTTCCTGTGCTGCATAACCCTCCAGAAATGAGAAAACGCGTTATCATTCATCAGATACAACACTCTGTTTGTTACAGTTATGTTGGGGTGGTGCTTTTCAAAGAAATCCTGGCACTCTTTCCATTTTTTCATAACAGATTGTATCACATCACTGCTAACCTCCTCCCTGTCTTCCTCTTCCTCAGTGGAATCCTCCTCAGCAAGTACCTTCTGCTGCTCACTCTGGAGTTCAGCAAGTTCTTCTGTCGTCAACTCCTCTGTGTCTCCCCTGCATGAACGCAACTGCGATCGTGGCCATCTCCCTACTTGGGGGTGGGGAGATGGCTGTGATCTTGGTTGCCACCCAATGCGGAGTTCGTGACCCAAGTCAAAATTTTCATGAAATTTTTGTTCATGACCCAATTTGGTTGTGAACCAAGGCGTTTGTGAGCCAAGGTACCACTGTATGTCTGAGAGAGGGATCTTGAGATGCTCCCTCTGTGTCATATCCTACCCCTTCAAGCTGGGTAGTAACTCTATAATCCAGTAATACAGCCTGTTGACTGTTCTTGGTCCTTCAGCAGAAAGAGGGTTGGAGGCAAATATTTTATCAGACATTACTTCACTGAATGATTGTGGTCAAACCAGTGTTTCCCATTGCAAAATGGATAAAGAAGCAACTTAGGGCTAATGAAAAACATGACAGTAATTGGAAAGAATTCCATGATTATCAGTAGTGCAATTCTTAATCTGGAAGTGGTGGTACCAACTTGCTATTTTTAAAAAAATGTTTCCTGGAATCAATTGAAATAGCATTCTCATATTTTTGAAAATAGTAATACACAGCTTTACTATACAGCTTTTCTGACTATAAGGCTGCATATACTGAGATTCTTATTTATATCTCCAGCTTCGATAGAGAAAAATAAAGGGTTGGCTCCAGAGAAGTGCAGGTGGAGTTCTGCTCTTGCCATAAGGTTTTCTCACATACTTGTCCCTGCTTGCAGTTTCTTCAGAAAGGGATTGGACGGGCTGTGGGGGACTGGAGTAGGAATTTGGTGGGCCTCTTGTGAAAGGTGCATGAGCAGAAAGGCAAAGTTTCTATTTGATCTATCCAAAAAGAACCTTCTGGTAGAGAGATGATGTTAAGTTGCTCTTCTAATAAAGCTTTTGTTTAAAATCTTTTGTTTAAAAGCCAGAGATACTAATTCAGTGGAGTAACTCTAGATTGTGTAGTAGTAATGGACAAAATAGTTGCTTGAAATTCATCAAAAGTGTTTTGTGTACTTTACCAAGTTTCTCCTGATTGTTTTCGTTTTTGCTTTGAAGGCATTATTGATGAAGATAGATGCTTTCCATTATATTCAGTTAGGAACAGTGTACAGGTAAGTCTAACTTGCTTAGATTGCACTGAATGATTGAGTTATGTTTTTGTTTTCAATGAGAGGTATGTGCTTTGGACATTCAGAATCCATGCTTCTAGCAATGTAATACAAAGGAATGAGCCTCTTGCTGGGTTAAGATGATCAAATCCTAACTTAAGGAGCTAAGATATGCATATGGTTTGTGCACCTGTGTGCATTCCCTTGTTTCCACTTTGCTCCTCCCTGTATGTGAGCAAGCAAACAAACCAGGATGTTGCAATAAACCATAGCTTCCTGCTGCATCCAATCAGGATGCTATGGTTAATGGCTTCCAAACAAGCAAAAATTGGAAGCAGACTTTAAATTGTGGTTTAAAAGCGGGCCAGCAGAAAGAGCGGAACAAAGCAGCTGTGTGGAGGTGCATGAAGCTTGTGCTTATTAACCCTCTTTCATTAATAACTTATTATCTGGTATAGTTCTCTGCTGGAACAGATGCCCAAGTGGAAAAAATAGCACTTTTATTGTTTGGACCAGCTAAATCTGTTCTTTAGCTTGTGTGGCCAGAGGAGAATTGGCTGGCCACATGGCACTGACAAATGTTCTTGCTTCAGCTGCTAAATTGTACTGCTAAAAATACTTCAGTGTTGGCAACTGATCTTAAGAAGCTACACAAGCAGTAACTTTTAAATTGATTTCAATGTGGTACTTGTCATTTTAAGAGGCCTCCTCACATCTGTGACTGATTAAATATAGTGCTGAATACTAAGTTAGTTCCACTAGCCATGTTGGTAACTTTCTACTCTGTTGAAATCACTGCAGTCTTAAGGTCTTTAATTACATATATCAAGAAAAATAAAACTTCAGATGAATTGCCTTCCATCATTTTTACCAAAGACAAAAAGCTGCTGGCCCTTTCATCTCTTAGTTTGTAAAATTCTATCTATTCTGTGGATACATCACTTTACTAAATAAGAATAAGTGCAATCTTATACTTTTGAGATTAGAGTCTGTTGTTTATTTAAAACTAGAGGATCCAGGGGTTTCATATGTAGACTCTCCATATTGATATATGAAAAATGTCTGGCTTTGGCACTGATGCTACTCTTGCTGTTGCCAGAGGACTGAGTGTCGTTCCGGATGATGAAGTCATTGCCATGTACGATGGGTCTCATGTCCCCTTGGAACAAATGAGTGATTTCTATGGAAAGGTAAGATTATAGATCTGTTCGAACTAAAATTCATACATGACAACAGGATTGGATTTATGTGTGTGGTTCTTTTTTTCGCTCTGTAGTGACATAGCTACTCTGAACATGGTAGTCTCACTTAGAGTAAATCTATTGTAATGAATGGGACTTAAGTTAGACTAACATTGGACTAATCAGTTCTCTTGGTAGCTCTTTTATATGAGCAGATTGTCTGAGGGCTCATGAATAGTTCAGTCAATCAATGGAGAAATGAAGATTTATGGACAAAATTCAGTAACAAGATGGCTGCCTCTTTTTGGTGCTCCACTCTGAGGCTGCTGCTGCTTATTGGCTGGTTTCTATGGTAGAAATTGTTAGAGTACATCAACAGTCTTTTGAAAGACTATTGGCTCAGAAAGAAAGGTAATAAGGTTTGTTTATCATTAAATGTCCTATTCATAATATTTGCTACTTTCTAAATATGGTGTACAGACATGCGAACCACTACTTACTTCAGCAAATTAGTTGTACAAATGAATATCAATGGAAAATGGAGGAATAGAAAATTAAAGGTGCAATCCTGTGCAAGTTGAGACAAGTCTAACTATTGCATAGGATTGTGCCCTAAATGAAGTGCCACAGATTTGCGATAACAACCAGTAATTGAAATGGGCTATGTGTTTGATTGGTAAGTGGTTGACTGATTAAATATTTGTTATGAATGAATGAACGAATGTGTGTGTTTATTGCCTATCATTTAGGAGACCAGGGCTAGGCAACCCGTGGTCTACACGGTTTTTTTTCCCCCCTCCGGATTTTTTCACTGTGTCTCTAGAATGTAAATACACTGGCAGATAAGCCAAGTTAATGAGAAAACTAAAAATCATAGAAATGCATATTTTGAGTGGCCATGTGTTTCTGAACATCCAAAATAACTTTTTTGCACTGAACTTTCATTCTTATGATTACTTAGGCTCCACATACTTATGTTC
Organism: Varanus komodoensis; assembly: GCF_004798865.1. Taxonomy (NCBI): domain Eukaryota; kingdom Metazoa; phylum Chordata; class Lepidosauria; order Squamata; family Varanidae; genus Varanus; species Varanus komodoensis. The sequence continues at coordinate 6,105,157 of NW_025335922.1, forward strand.
TTTTTGTCTGCTTGTTTCTTAATGCCAACCACTGAACAATTAGTGGCTGGGTTCGAAGGACCAGTGACTTCTTTTCCCCATTGTGCTGGCCAGTTTGCCTAATTACCCGTACAATGCATGACTTCCCATGTTGTCTGAACCTAGTGATGTACATGGCAGTGGTGGCAAAATCACCCCTTGTAGGGTTTTTGAAGCCACCTCCCTTCATGCGCCCTGCTTGGTTTGGATGACATGGGAAGCCATATGCTGCATGCCTGGCACACACAGGAATAGGGGAAAGAAGCCACCATGGCATTTTATCCCACTGATTGTCTGAACCTGGCCAATGTGCGTTTTCTACATTAAAAAGGACCATTGATTGTAACTGTTTAAGTGTGTCGTCATTAAGGTGACATTGTTTAGGGAAAAGGAATAAACTTGTGAAAAGATAAGTTATTGAATAGTTCACTGTTTCTTTAGCATGAATGTATGGTCTTTGCATATTATAAAGTAATTCTCTAATAATTGATTTTAATTGCTTATTACCAATATTTCAATGCCATATTTCAGGCCAAAAAGCTGTTCTGAGATACACATTCAAGATGAAAACATAAAGTAAATTACAAAGCAACTCATTTAAGATTATGAAATTAGGGGAGCCATCCTGTAGCTCCTAGATGGTGTTGTGGGGGGCATAGGATATTTTGGGTCCCAGATCCAAGGTTGTAGACAGCAATCTGATCTTGAAATTAGGAATCAGAGCTCCAAGCCACCACTGCTTACAACTGGTGTGGAATGTATCCTGCTGGCTGCTGAGGACAGGACCAATGACCTTAGGGAAGAGGAGAGGGAGGTGTTTTGGGTGGCTGGGAGAAGAGAGGCCAGGACACAACTTATCCTGAAGTCTCTCCAGTCTCCCTCCCTCCCTCCTTCCTTCCCTCCTTCCTTCCTGAAGTGTTCCAGCTAGGCAGGCAAAAAAGCCAGTCATCCAAAAATGTGAGGCAGGATTACACTCATTGTTCTTCCCACTCTGCATACAATGTCTGCAATTCTCCAAATTTGGGGACTTGCTGGGATTGCAGTAGGATTATGCTCGAAAACACCAATCTAAAACTTCCTCTAGGCTATCCGCTTAAACAAGGGCAGGGAATCTCTGGTCCTTAAAATGTTGTTGGAGTTCTAACACCTTGCATCCCTTACTATTGGCTGTGCTAGCTGGTGCTTAATGGGAGCTGCAGTCTGAAAATGTCTCGGGGGACAGAGATTCCCGTGCCTGCTACTTGAAACAGAAGTATCAACATTGCAATCTATTAAAAACCCATCCTAGTATCTTTAACTAAAAGCAGAACAAAACAAAAAAGGATTGAAAGCCAGCAAATAAAGAGCTCATGTATATCCTTTGAGAGCATGGAACACCCTGTCTTTTGGTCCTCCAGTCTGATTAAATCTGAGTTGACTCACCTCAAATAAAATTTGTTCTTTTATATTCCCATTCTGCTACCTGTCTGTTTAATGCCAGTATAAAAAGTAAAGCTTTACAAAACTTTTCTGATGGCACATGTTTGAGTCATATGTGCTTGTTTGCAGAGTTCACAAGGCAACACCATGAAGCAGTTCATGGATATCTTCTCCTTGCCTGAGATGACACTCTTATCTTGTGTAAATGAGTATTTCTTGAAAAACAACATAGACTATGAGCCAGTTCATCTCTACAAAGATGTGAAGGTATTGGGCTCTCCTTTCCAGATGTATATTCCAACATGCTGTTAACTGCTTTATCCTTACAGTTTTGAAAGAAAATACGAAGATGGTAACACAACACTGTGCTAAAATATGATGGCCTTGGAAACAGATATAGAATGGTTTTCCCCTTTGTTTGGATTAAGAGGCAAAATAGTACATTATTGCTAAAACGCACTTCTTGGCAAGCCAAGTTTCTAGCTGTTACAGCTGTAAGAACAGAATAAGAATTCCAGAGTATGTGGATGTGTAGTTAAAACCTTAGAATCCAGAGGGAGGTGGTAAGTGGGATTGCTGGTGATCCGGGTGAGGTTTCTAGTACCTGCTTAGTGCCTTGATTGCTCTCCGTGACTTGCTGAAGTGGAATTATTTAAAGAAAGCAAGTGTATATGCTCTTATTTTACATATTATATACTGCAGTACTCGTGGTGCAGGATTTGGCTCATCTTAGCACACAATTAAACATGATTTGGGATGCAAACCCAGCTAATGGCCTTGGAGCCAGGCTTGTCAGCACTATTAAACAACACCTCTCCAGTTGTTGACATGAAACTTACTTTTTTTTTTTTTTTGGCAAGTGGATGCTTGAACAAATTTGTTTTGTGGCATAGAGGTTTCTGCTTTCATCCAGGGTCTTGTTCCAAGTGTAGATGTATTTTCCATTGGAAGCAAAGCATGTGGAATCTTTCTTTTTATTCTGATATACAAGTCCCACAGAAAAATGCATATTTTTTTTCTATTTGAGGAAGCTGTTAGGTGGATTTTTTTTTTTGGTTCCCTCTTTTTATGGCTGCCTTTCCCCCCAGTGTTTAGCAGTTTCCATTTCTAGTACTTTGTATTGTAGCACTTTTTGCCATCTACCCGAGGCAGCAACATGCCAAAATACTTAAAGAATTCATGGCATATGAGGGAGGTAGAAGTTACTCTTCTTGCTCATATGTAATTTTCATTGAAATGAATTTCAACATGGAGAAAAATGTCAGTGTAACCTTATAGTAATACCCCTTACAGGACTCGATCAGAGATGTCCACACCAAAGGAATAATGTATCGAGCAATTGAAGCAGATATTGGTAAGCATCGCTGAAGTTTTAAGAAGAGAACTCATCTTCCATTTTTAATGTTTTATGATTGTTAGTTTTTGCTGAGGGGACTACTGGGGGGGGGGACTAACATTAACCTCCTTGTCATGGTCAGATCACTTCCTACTGTGGTTTAGGCTCTTGCAAGGTTGGTCACCTATAAGAATGGTCTTCCCCCTGAGTCTAATGGATCCAGATGATTTCCAGGGGAGTTTCTGGCTGATGTAGCTGGTGCTCCTGTTGAAGCTCAGGTCTCTCTGTGGAAGGTAGAGATGGCCTGGGCAGTTGACGCAATTGTACCCAAGTACCCTTTTCCTGTGTAGAGCCCAGCCAGCTCCTTGGGATACACCAGAGCTGTGGTCAGTGAAGCAAGAGGGTAGATGGCTAGAGCACAGGTGGAGAAAAGCTCATGCTGAATTGGACTGAACACAGGTTAGAGCCCATTATTGGTCCAGTTCCATGGAAGTGGGGGTGGCAGAGAGGCAGTTATTTTCCACCAGCAATGGGTCCTCAGTGCCGTCCAGCAAAGTTCTTCCAAGTTGTTTGTGGTCTTTTACAGTCCGGGCCAGAGAAAGATTCTGTTGAATCCTCAGTAACTTGCTTTGATAAGTTTGCACAGCACTTTGACTATAATACCACTTGAAGTGTAAACATGAATTGGACTCCTCTTGGAAATATTTACATAAATCCACAGTGGGCAGGTTTGCCATGGCCAATTAAACTACCCAATAAATAAGCTTTGTGATGTGGATTGTTCAAAGAACAACCCATGGTGCATCCAACAGTCAGGCTCACTGAGGTTTGTTCTCCCTCAAAGTTTTCTGGCTGTTATTCCAGAGTCCTTCAGGATAGAACCTGTCTTGTCTCCCGCTCTGTGCTCTGATCACTAACCCATATTTTTGTGCTGCTGAGTTTTTTTTGGGGAACTTCAAAAATGGAGCTGGTGTTGTCCTCCTTTCCCCCACAAAAATGTGCAATTGTGTTCACATAAACTTTTAAAATCAGTCTTTCACAGGTATACAACTGCATGCTTAACAGCCATTTGATATGTCTTGTCTTGTCTTTTCAATGACTGTGTAAGCTTCAGCAGTCAAAGGAAAGTGGAGTAGGTAACAGATTGACAAATTGTGACTGCGTGTAGGCTAATCTGCATGTAGTTGTCATCTGTCAGTTGCCTAGCTAGCAATTGAAAAATAAAGGGTGAAAAAGTGGCAAAAGGCAGTGCTTTAGCAATGTAATTTTCTGGATTTTGAGTGTTGAATTAATAGTTCCCATTGTCTTCCACCTTTACAACAAAGTCTTCAACAACTCTAGAAAATGAACAAGGGACAGATTAACTCCCCACTCTTTTCATAGTCTGCTTTTTGGAGCAGTTACTGCATTCCCTGCTGGTTTTAGAAAAGTGCATTTTGTGATGACCGAGAAATAGGCACAGATTTAAGGGCTGGCAATAAATGGAAGAAATATACACTCATTTATAACTATCAGGGACTCACAGTAATCACAGCAATAACTGTTCCAAAAAGGAAATTCGCAAGTTGTAGGAAGCATTCTGGACTGGGATGTCAAATCCCTTGCAGCATTCATTCCTCCAATCAACACTGGTTGTAACTTGTTCTCTTTCTTTCCTTCCCTCCCTCCCATTTTTAGAGAAATATATTTGCTATGCTGAACAGACGCGTGCTGTGCTTGCAAAGCTGGCGAATCAGGGCAAGAAGATGTTCCTCATTACGAACAGTCCCAGCAGCTTTGTGTAGGTGGCTTGCTTGGTACATACAAACCCTCCCTTCTCTGTTAGTGCCACAGGGGCAGTTTTAAAAAGGAAAATAATAACTGCTGGTTCAGTTTGTGCTATTAAAAGTTGATCTGATTTTTGCAGGGATAGAGGTATGAAGTTTATTGTTGGGAAAGACTGGAGGGATCTCTTTGATGTTGTCATTGTCCAGGCTGACAAGCCAAACTTCTTCAATGATAAACGAAGGTGAGTATCTTTTCCTAAAGGATTATTATTACAGTGTTGATGTCCCATAGACGACGACTTCTCCATTTTACTTTCACAATAACCCTGTGAAGTAGGTTAGGTTGAGAGTCAGTAACTGGCCCAAAGTTACTCAGTGAGCTTGATGGCTGAGTGGAGACTAAAACCTGGGATTCCTGAGTCCCAGTCCAACAGTTGGATCACTAATGCTACATTGGCTCTCTATCCATACACTGGGTGGTAGGGGTAGCCAGCTGCTGCATAGAGATTCTAAGCTGCTCAGACAATGGGCAGGTAGAACATCTCATCAGGAGTACTTGGAGCCTGTGGATGTGGTTATGGTGTAGAGTCTGTCTTGACTGCTGCTCCAGCTCCGTGTTGCTACCTACCCCCAGCGTGGTAGTCTAGAGACAAGACTAGGCAAAGGTATGGAAAAAGAAAGAAGCATCTTTGAAAAATAGCCTTCCTAAACTTTAAAAGAGCTAGTGTGGAAAAAACAGAAATAAAAAATAGAGCCAGTGTGGTGTAGATGTGAGAGTGTTGGACTGGGACTTGTAAGATCCAGGTTCTAGTCCCCCTCTCCCCCACTTTGGCCATGAAGCTCACTGGGTGACTTCGGGCCAGTCGCTGACTCTCAGCCTGGCCTATGTCACAAAGTTGTTGTGAGGATAATGTTCAGAGGAGGAGGATCATGTAAGCTGTTGTGGGTTCCTTGCAAGAGAAAAGGAGGTAGCATATTTTTATAAATAAATTAAATAAATAAAATTTGTATGCCGACCAATTACTAACATCTCTGGACGGCTAACAGCATAAATAAATTGACGACCCACTCTGGCTGCAATTAATAAAAATACAATAATACAATTCAATATTAAAACATATTAAAATATTGATTGAACAAAAAGGTCTTAACCTGGTGCCAAAAAACATATAATGACGGTGCCAGGCAGACCTGTCTGGGGAGTGCATTCCATAGATGGGGCGCCACCACAGAGAAGGCCCTCCTCCGGATACTTTTGTCTCCTAATATCTGAATTTATTTTATAAATAAAAATAAGATCTTTAACTCTTCTCATTTGAGGCATTTATTTAAAGAATAAACAAATTTGAGTAAAAAAGATACTGGGATTGGGAAAGAAATACATTTTAAAGGGGAAACAACCCATTCATTTTTCTATTGTAATCTTTTCCACTGTTTCTCAATTTTTATTGTTTTTATCACTGTTTTTATGAAGACAAGAAATGGTGTGCTGCAGATATAAGTTTGAACCATTCCCATTCTCTTAGCCATAGCACTTTCATTCCGATCTTCATTTCTGCGCCCCTCTTTCCATTCCCTCCCCAATTCAGTTTCAGTTGTCATTCCAATGATGGGTAGGAATTAAAATGTACCTTTACAATAGACCAGGTGCTAATGCAGAAGACACGGGGAAAGGAAAGGGCAGTCAATGTATGAAAAGCTTAAGAATTTTTCTTCAAGGTTAGGTAATAAAGCTGATAGTGTCTGAATTATTGTTTGTATTAGTCTACAACTGCCAACCAATGTAGCTTAAAGACGTGTGAGCTGAGGCATAATTGCACCCATTGCTCAGAAATGATGACATGGTAAACCTGGAAGGGATGCTGCAAAATGATCCATATGTGAACTTTTGTACTCATGTAGGATTTATAGATTCAAGATTATGTGTAGTCAGATTTTTAACAAATTATCTGGGCTGCATGTTTTTCTGTGCTTAATTCTCATGCTTAATCCACTCTTCCAAAGCTGAACCTTTCAGCTTATGTAGACCTGTAGTTTTTCCAGAGTTCTTTGTGGGCATCTCTGCACAAGTGTTCCATTCCCACCGAATAAAATATTACGATGGCACCTGTTTTCTCTTGGTGGTGGCATTGGTGCTTTTGAGTGATTGATCTTCGCTCTGCTTTTTCCTTTTTTAGACCTTTTCGCAAAGTGAATGAAAGAGGGGTTTTACTTTGGGACAAAATTCATGAGCTGCAGAAAGGCCAGATCTACAAGCAGGTATTTTTATTTCTTAAAATATTTATAATTCATATCCCATCTTTCTGCCACAAATAAGACTTTCAAGACAACTAATGATAATAGTAAAGTAATACATACCAGCATTCAAATCTATGTGAGTTAATGATTGTATATGTATTTTATATGACTTTCTTTTGTTACTGCATATTGGAACAAAAAGTGCAGGTAAGACAATTGTGCTGGTAGGACAGATGTTTATTTTCTTGAAAAAAGTGCAATTTAAAGATGAGTGTAGTACAGCAGGGCTAGTGTTTATTATCTATACCTGGCATATTTAGGTTCTGATCTCCTCAGCCGTAAAGACTGTTGGTGACTTTTGGTAAAACATTGCCCTAATTTCCTGTCTGTAAAATTAGATTCCCTTAGGGTGTAACCCGATGCAGGTTTGGTCAGGGAGAAAAGGTCTGACAACTCCCAATGTGCCCCAGCCAACACGACTTTTTTCTGTGTAAACTAGCATAGGATTGTGCCACTACCTGTTCTTGGATTAGATGGACACCCCTGTGTCTTAAGAACTCCAATCCTCCTCCTTTTAAAATATGGAAGGATCTGTTTGTTGCTGTTATGTGCTGTCATGTTGTCTCCAACTTTCAGTGATCCTATGACTAAAAGCCCTCCCAAAAGGCCTGTCCTTGACAACCTGACTCAGCTCTTGGCTTCCCTTATGGAGTTGATTCATCTCATATTTGGTCTTCCTGTACTTCTTTAGCCTCCAACTTTCTCTAGCATGGTTGTCTTCTCTGGGGAGTATTTCCTTCTCATAATGAGAATAAACAAGAGACACCCCAGAAAATTCTGGAGGAGGTTGAGAGGTAGAGCCACACACTTCACATAGAAAACATCCCTGATTCAATCCCTGCACCTCCCAGTTGGACTGGGAAAGCTGCAATCAGTGGAGAGCCTGTGTCATTAGCCTGACTTAGTATGAAGCAGCTTCCTTTCTTCTATCTTGAATCCTGGTAGGATGGTTGTTGCTTGAAAGACAATAATTGTAGAATCAGAGAAGCTTGCTGGAAAATGCGTGTGATCCAAAGAAATAACTGTGTCCTGTTAGGGAGAGAGAATGTGAGGCTAAGGGTGCAATCCAGTGGCCTCCTGGCAATGCCTACAGCGCCATAGGATTAGCCGTAGCTGCCTCACTGCACTGGTCTTTCCAGCTTAGATGTGTCATGCAAGGTGCCAGAACAGTGGAAATTGCTGCTCCTCTGCTCTGCTCTGCGCATTATTTGCAGTAAGTATCTGAGTTCAGAGGCATCTGCAGCAGAGGGCATTGGATTGCACTCTAACGGCCTCTGTATATGAGTAAGAAAAATGTAACGTGCTCATTGTGCAAAAAGCAAAGCTTTAATCTTCCCCAGTTACCAAAATGTTGTATATGTCTCGCAATGTTAACCTTCTCCCCACCCCTTTGTTTTGTAGGGTAACTTGTATGAGTTTTTGAAACTGACTGGCTGGAGGGGTTCCAAAGTCTTGTATTTTGGTGATCATATTTACAGTGATCTAGCAGTAAGTAGCTTGTTCTCTGCTTGTTTCATCAAAGTTGGCAATGTCTACAGGAATGGATTATATATTATGGAATTAGTTTTGTAAAGCCATGAGATTTATAAAAATGGAGAAAATTGCCATGTTTCTGCCATAAAAAGTGGGAAAATTACTGATGGGATTACTTTTCTTTTCAGATAAATGTAAGCCTCTTATTCCATCTGCCATGTAGATTTGAGTTTAGTACTTGTTAAGAAGCAAGGTCACAGGGCACATTAGTCTCTGGTTTGTATAAAAGGTTAAATGTGGGTGTCCTAAAATAGGAATAATTGTAGTTCAGATGACACTTACTGCCTACTTTTATAAAGGCTTAAATGGAAAATAGTAGTCCCCATTAGTAATTCAAATATCCTTTGTCGTGTGGTATAATTCAGTTGTAAACTCTTTTCTTTCCAGCTAGACTATCTTTGGGATATGTTACGTATGCATTCTTCCTCAATTGTGTCAATTCTGTGACACTTAAATGCTGGCAGGACAATGTGTTTTCATGCCCGTGTGTGTAAGCTGGGTAAAAGATTACCTCAGTGCAGCTAGATAATAAAGCTGAGGAGGAAATAATGTACAGGCAAGAAAATCATCATCAGTTAATATTTATGCATTCAGTTCGTTCTGTAGCAGTTAGTTTAAGATTCAGGGATGTTGACAGCAAGTGCTGCAGCAAGTCTTCAATCAACCTTTTCCAAAGTGGTGCCCTTCAGATGTGTTGGACTACAGCATTCAGCATCCTTGAGGCATGAATTCTGGAAATTCTAGTACAGTGCATGCGGAGGGCTCCATATTAGGGAAGGCTGATATATGGAAGAGTAGCTTGGTGGTGAAGCCCTTGTACAACATAAATATTGACACACAGGTGGAGGCGCAGTTCTGGTGTAAAGACTTGTGCTGTGACTTGTACTGACAATGGGTTTAAATGAGATGCTTTATGATGACTAATTTTAACGTAATCTTTAAATGTAACTTTAATGGTCCACCTCCACCTCTGCATTCATGGAGGCTGCCAAAAATGGTCTCTACTGCTGAGAAGCAACAGACTGCATAAAGAATTTTTTCTTCCTGCCCCTGCAACTATCAAGGAGTGTGCCCAGCGACTGGTGGAAATTGTGAAATAAATCTCTGGTCCCTACAGTGTAGGTCACTTTGCTTCACCAAGTTATATTTTTAGTGTGGACTAAACTGCTTATGGAGAAATCTCTTACATCAAATTGAAGACTAGTGGGCCATCCCAATCCTGATTATTTCCTTCTAAAGTGGATGCAAATACACAGATATTAATAATGGATTGCATAGCAAGCTCTCCACTTTATTTAATGATTAAAGTCACCTTTTTCATGTACAGTAAAGACACTGAATCAGGTCTTATCCAGAGTGTAGTGCATACAGAAAGAGAGCTGGAAGAATTAGTATAAGTCAGAGTGATAGGATATCACAGGTTGCCCTATTTTTTGTTGCTACTGGAGATTGTTTTGCATTTGCATATAAAAGAAAATTAATTTATAAAGCAATATAGTTTTCACACCCACCACATAGTGACTGTAAAAGAGCCTTTGTGGCACCTCAGAGAGGGCGGGGAAATAATTGGGTAATGAATAAACCTTGCTCAGAAAACCTTGTTCAGAAAAGTTAATACTTGTAACATATGTTCACTTGGATACTCTCTACAACTCACTAACTCCATAAGCCCCGACTTGCTTCAGCAGAAATCTCTACATTGGCTGCAATTCTGCAATATGAAAATGGATTTAATTTGTATGGGTATGGATGCACCAAAGTCCTTCCCAGGTTGGCAGGACATGTGCTACTCATGGGTGGAGCATTTTGCACTTTGCACTGGAGATATGAATCGGAGTGGAGGAACTTCCTAATATTTCTGTCTGCTTGCAAGACAAAATGCAAGAACCACCTTTCTAATCTACCTAGTGTAGCATTTCTGGACATTTCTGCTAGCACTTACCCCAAGATTTGGGGAACAGCACTAGGAGCTATGGTTCCTCTGGATGCAGTCTAAGATAATAAAAAAGAATATAATGTTGAATTCTGTGGTGAAGCTTAATAGAATTCTGATGAGTTTTATAATCTGCTAGTGCCTCATTAAAGTTGCTGAACTTTACAGCACATTCTGCTGCATGTTTACTTAGTGAGGTTTACTCACAGGTAAATGTGCATAAGATTACATTCAGTCCTTGGCTTCAAACTCCTTGTTACAACATAGAAGAAGGGAAGAAAAAAACCTTGAAGGCCTGATTAAGCAATTCAGTGTAGGTCCTGTTAATATTTTACCATCTCAAGTGCAACAGTCTTTTTCCTTGTTGATTATTTCTGTTTTCTTCTGACACAAAACATGCTTACTCATTAGCTACATTGTGCTTATCTCATGGCTGTTGGGTCTGATCGCTTGGCTTTAGAATTGCATTTTTTATCTTGTTTTTTTTAATTTTGCATGACGGCATTGCTGAGCCACTTAACTTTAATAGCTGCTTATGTATGACTACCTTGCAAATGGTCTTTAAGGTGAAAGGAGAGAAAGTATAGTTTGAATTGCCTTAATGCTAGCACTTTTGTATTTTTCAATCCTTGTTAAAAAAAAAAAATAGGACTTGACCTTAAAGCATGGCTGGAGAACAGGTGCTATTATTCCAGAGCTACGAACAGAGATTAAGATCATGAACACAGAACAGTATATTCAGACCATGACCTGGCTGCAAACCCTCACTGGATTACTGGAACACATGCAGGTTTGTTCTTTGCATCTTTTAAATCTCTCCCCCTTCTTCTGCCCACTAAATTCCTCCAGAGCTTCGATTGCTGGTGTTGCAAATGTAATTCTTAAAACAGGCAGAATAGAAGCCAAAGCTGATGCCCAAAATTACATTTTTAATAGAAATTAGATTCAGTCCTGATTCTTTCTCTGGCCACTTACCTCCTTCAGCCACATGGACCTTTTCATTCATTCTTGCAGCGAGTATACCACTAATAGGGCAATTGAAATTGACCTATGAAATTATAATGATGGTATTAAGAGGAATAACTTTAAACAAAGTTCCTTCATACTTAATCTCTCCTGTGCAGTTAAGTAAAAACAACCTCTCAATATACTGTTCATACCACATTTCTCCATCTGTTACAGTCCTTATGGTGCACAAATAATGAATGTAGACAGTGACTTGGTTTGCATGGCTGCTAAAGCTTAGAACAAGCCGTGGCAGGTACTGGCTCACCATTGCCTAATTTCCTGCCTGGGCACAGCTTGTCATGTTTGACAAGTCATCTGAAGCTGGGCAAGAAAAAGGGGCAAGAACCCTCAAGCAACCCGTGGGCTGTTTTTGGCAGCTCATTAGGCAAATGACACCCATCATACGCTGTGGCTTAAAGAAGGCCCCATAGCTTGTTCAAGCTATGGTAATCATGTAAATTGGGCCATATTCACATGTTTTTCATGTGCTTTTCCTTTTAACAGTCTCTATTAAGAACTTGCAAAGTTACACATCTTCATTGCTATCCTTTCAGATTCACAGGGATCCTGATTCACAGCTGATTTTACATGAGTGGAAAAAGGAAAGAAAGGAAATGAGGTAAATATTGGGCTGTCATTTTGGGATTTAGATGAAATTGGGCTGTAATTTCAGGATTTAGAAGTATGACAGATAGATTTCCCCCGGTATTTCTAGTAAATAACAATAGATAACAGACTATTATATTATTTTTCTAATAGCCTATGATTGCCTTTTGTTGTTTTGCTTAATTCAGAACTCTATTTTTATCAGCTTATGAGCTGAAAGGGTGGGATTCATAATGAACAATAATTATTTTAGTTGTTGGTTGAATTAAAAATATGGTCCTGCTTGCTTGCCCATCTCCTTCACCTGAAGTTTGCTTTTGGCCTTGCAACCCTGCTCAAAGAGGCTTCCCCGGTGTCTTTTCTCACTCCTTTGTTCAGGTGTGATGAAACAGCATCATGTTCTTCTGTATTCTTAGAAAATACCAAAAAAGGGCATAGGCTCCCTTTAAGTGTAAGGTTACTAGGTTAATCAAAACAAATCCTGGGGGAAAAGAATTTGGTGCATGTTGCATTTCTTGCAGACATTGGTGTAAGGCTGTGATTCTGCCCAGCTTTCTGGACCATTTTTGCTTTGTTTTGTCAGTCTCTTCTCTATGCTTCCCTTTAACTTTTCCTTCTAGAAACTAACCAACCACTACTAGTAAAAGCAGAACCAAACAAAGCCATAATCTAAATGGAGGCAACCAATATAGCACACTCGGATTCCCCCCTCCATTATTTTGATATTTTTACATGAATTCGTATGAAAAGCACATATCTTTCTAGTCACTTAAAAGAGAGGACCATCTGCCAAATAAGCATCTATTTGAATGTGGTATCTGTATTTCACTTGTTAAGAAATTGAAAGTGCTATTAAGTCCCCAATCCATTGCACTATAGGAGGTAAGTATTTATCTTTCCAGCATAAATCAGTCTATTAACTGTTGAAAGGCTGCAGAGAATATGTTTATATTAACTGTTTGCTAAATTCCATGAAACAGGAAATAATTAAAAGAGCATGGAGAGCAGTGAATATTAAAAGCTGCTCCAAGACATAATTTGCCTGTGTAATAACCTCTTCCCAAAAAAGAAGCAACTACTGGACATTGCCAAAACTTATGATTTAAAGAAGCATTAGTTGTATTGCATTGTCAACAATTAGTCAGTGCTATACAATTCGTCCTTAGTAAAGAGAAATTATGCTATCCAGTGCACATGAAACAGAAACTTTTTCTGACTAAGATCCATAAATGTGACAGGTAAACATCACAGTGACAATCCATTATTTAGGCATGTTATTGTGCTCACAGCAGTTTCTCAGATTCTCAAATGTGCCTATGGATCCAAAAAGGTTGACAGCCCCTGGCTTAAGGGATTCGTCATCTTCTTGGAATGTCACAATTTTTAAACAGATTGGTGTTCTATAATTATTTTCATTGTTAAAACCTTTGAACTTTTAAAGAAGTCTTAGCAGTACTTAAAATGGCACTACTTGAAACCTTTTCTTTGACTGATCCTGTCAGAGATGAAATTAGGAATAAGGAAGGCAAGAAACAAGCATATTAATATTAGTCAGATATTCCCTGTGCACTGGAGGGTATGTTGAAGATATTGCTATGATTGATGGAGTTCAGATTTGGATCATGCTTTTCCATCTCTGTTGTATATCATTTGGGCCCTAGAGGAACACACAGTCTTCTGTAGTTTGTCCCTGATTCTTATTTTCTTTTACAAATAAATCCCTGGGTGCTGCTTGAAGAAAAGTGATTTCCCTGGTGATGGAGAGGCTTTTAACATATGGAGGGAAAATTTCAAGAGTGAAATAGTTAATATGGCTTCCTCCCATGGGTTTTCTGCTTTGTTTTGCAACCTCTGAACCTGACACAAACCAAATGCTATCCTTGTCAAAACGTAAGTGATTGAGCACTGGATATAGTTCAGCTCTGGTTCATGCTGTGCTTGCTGCATATCCAAATAATTTCTCATTGTATATGGTCATATGACGTGAGATGAAACTGAAACAGACCAAGAGCCTGATTCTTTTTCCCTTCCTGGGGCTGCCATTCCTTCTCTTGACAATAACTAGAGTCCTTTTTGTTGTATCATGAATCTATTTTAAATAAACTAAAACAGGATCCCTTCTGAATTGATAAAAGGTAAATGAGCCTTGTAAAGTGCTTAGTAGGCTGAAGTTCTAATAATACCTTTTTTCTACCCCAGAGAAATGACCAGAAATTTCTTCAACTCTCAGTTTGGAAGCTTATTCAGGACAGACCAGAACCCAACTTATTTCTTAAGGCGCTTGTCTCGCTTCGCAGATATATACATGGCATCGTTGAGTTGTCTGTTGAACTATGGCCATGACTACACATTTTATCCGAGGAGGACTCCTTTGCAGCATGAACTCCCAACGTGGTCAGACCAGCTGTGCACTGGTACATTCAGAATACCATTTCTGCAGGAGATGATTCAGATCAAATAAGTTGTCTTCTTCCCTCACACTGCTTTTTATAAGTCAAGCCTACTATCCCCTGCCCTTGGTTCAGTAAACTCTATTTACTGTAACATGACCGTATCTTTATAAGCACGCATCTCTTCAGTAATAGCTGTAACAATGCTTATTGTAAGTGGCTGTAGAGCAAATAGGTTCATCTAGCTGGTCTCTCTTTGCTTCAAGTGAGAACTGATGAGATTAATGATTGCACTGAGAGGAAACAAATCTCTCCTGCCAGCTGAATATTTTGCTGGAAGGGAAGATGGTTTGGACACAAATCAGAACTTTAAAAATCTCCAGCCATGTTGCTTATATTTCTCTTGTGTCCTCTAATAGGAAAGTATTGACCGAGATTTTAAATCCTGATTCATTTAGCACAATGTGTAACTAGATCTCTGCTAGATATGGGAGAACATGTAAAACTTCCAAGAGCTTTTCAAAGCATGCGGGGAAACATTTGTCCTTGTTTCCACTCCCCCCCCCCCCCCGCAACCTTCCTTTCAGGTGAGGAAGCAGATCTGAGAAGAAAGTGTACTGATATGGAATACTCATCAGCACCAAATTTTATTTACTCCAAGACTCTTGAATGTATTTTTCCCAAATGGCAGGGAAGGCCTGTATGAAGATGCACACCAGAAAGGGTGGCTCTGGTTTTAGTTGCATGTATTTGATGTAGATGGGATATACTTGTCCATCTGGAACCACTAGTTGCTATGCAACTAATCGAACACAAGCTAGATTGGGGTTAAGGTGTATTACTTGGCAGAGTGTTTTGTACATATGTGAAGTAACAGCCATGTTTTAGTTTGTATTTAAACAGCAATTGCAGGTATAAACAGTGCCGCAAAGTGAGTTACAATCTGCCATACTCGGGTGTACATGAATATAATAATGGCTTGCCAGTTGCCAAAAAAGAATTTGGTATGATGCTATACAGAAAGAAAGTATACATTATTCAGGCTAGCAAATAATGGGTTGGATCCAGGAATTGTCTCCTCTTTAGAATTTTTAGGGGCATGGAGGGGGTGCAATGCGGAGGAGGTGGGGAAGTCTGCTTCTGGCAACCCAGATGAATGGGATTAATCCATCCCATTATATAGAAAATTACACAGAAACAGAAGTAATATGTCTGTGTCTAGTTAAGGACTAGTAGTACATATGGATTTTCAAGGCAGCATTAACAGTGCTGGGCACTGTACTAGTATAACATAATTGTAAGTCAGGAGTTGTAATGCACTATGGAATCATTGCTGTGGAATTACAGATATTTTAGGTGTTTAATACTCAGTTTACACTCTGTACCTGCTTACTTGGGAACTAGCCCCATTGAATGTATTAGGACTTACTTCTGATCAGATATGTATGGGATTGCAGTGCAAATTTTTAAATGTGCCTTCATAGTGTATACTTAGCAGGAAGGGAGAAATAAGAAACTCAAATTTAAGGAAGCATTTAGTTTTTCTCCAAGTTGCCACACCTGGTTATAACCCCCTCCCATTGCTGATCTTCCCTGTTCCTCACGTAGTCTGTGCTCTTCTAATGTGTACAGTTAAATGTGACATAGTTCATTCCTTTTATTCTGAAATAAGTCCCATTGTATTCAGTGGAGCTGATTACCAGAAAAGGTTGTTTGGGATATAGGCACTAACTTTTTTCCTTGATGGTGCCCGTTATATTAACTTGTTATATGCAATATGAAGATATTGAGTTCCCCTTCCAGGTACTGCATTCCTGCCCCTTCTTCACAGGCTATAAATTACCTTAATATTTGGTCTGGGTGTAGAAGGGAGCTTTTATTAAGTCTTTCACATATGAAAAATTCCACACTGCGTGTATGCTTAACATGAAACATCTGTACAGCGGTGACTTTGATCCAAGATGCCCCTCTGCGAACAGAAGGCCTGTTCTATTCCATTTCCAATCTAGATCTGTTATATGAATGAAGTAATTTGAAGTCCAGGCAAAGCCTTTTATTTTCTGCAGGATTCTGTATAATCTTTTCTCAAGACTCTTTTAATGACCCACTGAAATTTGTATACCATTATCTGCAGCTTCCCTTTCTGCCATACTTCTGTTGCTGTAACAACCTGATACCTTGTGAACATTGCATTGAGATGGCTTGTATTACCCTGTTTCCCCAGAAATAAGACCTAACCAGAAAACCTAGCATGATTTTTCAGGATGCTCGTATTATAAGCCCTACCCCCAAAATAAGCCCCAGTTAAGATCATCAGCCAGATGGATGCATTTAATACGTCCATTGCAACACAATTCGGGGTTTAGAGTTATGATGATGTTTCAGAAGAAGGTTGCACAACTGTATTTGAATAAATGTAGATTGACTTACATGAATAAATGTAGATTGTTGCACATGGAAAAAAATAAGACATCACCTGAAAATAAGCCCTAGTGCATCTTTTGGAGCAAAAATTAATACAGGACCCGGTCTTATTTTCGGGGAAACACAGTAGTTTCTCTAATGGCAGACTACATGCCAGTGCAAAGAGTGTTGTTGCAGCTATGCTCCCTAGCATAATATAGAGACATACTGTTTCTGAAGCTGGAGGCAGCAAATAGCCATCATGGTAGCCCCTGATGGCCTTATCTTCCATGAATTTGTCTTGAGCCCCTTAAAAGAGCCTTCTGCAACATGGTGCCCTCCAGATGTTTTGGTCTGTAGTTACCAGCTTTCCTTACGCTTGGCATGCTGGCTGGGGATGATTGTAGTTGATGCCCAAAATATCTAGAAGTGTTGGGAGAGACTGCCTTATAAGAACAACATTGATCAAAGTCATTGTATGGCCCTGTTTGGATTTAAGTGTGGCGTTTGTGGCAGCAATTTGTAGGTTAATTAACTCACAGAGTGTGCAGCACAGTGCTTTTTTTTAGCTTAGTTTGGGGTTGCTTTACCTATGAACAACCCCCAGCTTCCTGGATTTGGACATCACAATAACAACTCTTAAGTGTGTCATTTGTGGATTGTAACTGGAAATAAGAAGGCACTTGTACCTGCAATTTGTAGGTTAATTAATTAACCTATGAATCACCACTGTGTGTCCAAACAGCACTTAGATGTATGAGAGGGTTACATTTTTAAATATATTCAATGCAAAGCATTTGTGTAATTCTGGGTAAAATTCATTCAGTGCCACATTTGCGTGTGGTTGTTGTTGGTTTTTTGTTTTGTTTTGTTGCTACTGTTATTTTCAATTGCGGTTTCTATGGAAGAGTTGCTTGGTAGTTAGCGTTTCCAATTAATAACCCTTCTTCATCCATTATCAGTTAACTTTAAAAATTGAACTAAGAAGTTTAGTAAGCCAATCTGAGTGGTATAACGACTTGTGCATATTATAATGAAGGAACAATACAAATCCTAACGTTGTAATTTAGAATGCTAGTTCCCTCTAAGAAGGGAACTGGCATTCTGCACTTATAAATTTAAAATTAACGTGTTAGAATTTTTAAGATGTTGAAACTAAAGGACCATGGGAAACTAGGAATGCAACATTCCATAAAAGAATTTCTCAAATTCTCCTGTACAAGGTTTGCTGAAGTTATTCAAAATATAGCAAGCATTATTCTCATTCTATTTTTAGGAAATAATTTGGTCCCCCAAATGGTGGTCAGGTAATCGGATGTGTTACAGATTTGGAAGCATTCTTGATATGTGAGTCTGAAATTGCACTGATGTGTTTATTTTTTAATTGTGTGTGGCATAATTATTAAGAACAAATTGTTCGCATGACTTCCCATTTCCCAGCTTTGCAGTTCTTTAAACAGACTTCGAAGTAGGGCTGAGATGAATTTTTTCCTGCTAATTTTTTTTTTGGAAGGGTGTGATTTCAGAGGCTTAAACCCATAGAAATCGTAATCCTGTCAGCATGTCTTCTCCCACCATCCTGCTACTTTCCCTCTGCCCCTTTATAACCCTAAATGATCCCTGCCATTAGGGATTTTGCAATGCTAAGTAACAAGGGGAACAAACCTTTTATTGGTATCAAAAATGGCAAATGAAGTGTGAGGACAATGCTTCTTATATTAGTTATATAGGCAAACTTAGCCAGTCTTTTGGTGGAATTTTTTGTGACCTTTTCATAGCAGCCCACCAAAGGGATTCCCCTTTTCATGTCATAATTCCCACATTTGACTCAACCCTTCTTCTGAATTCTCGGAAGTGCTGGCCGTATTGTCTAATGATCATCTTGTATGCTCTGGGGCTTCAGCTTGTATTTCAGTGTTGCTGGGGGGCTAAGTCTTATATGCCTATGCATATTAGATTTGACATGCTATGCATGACTTCCACTGAGTATTTTAATGCTCTTTGCTAGAGAGAATTAAACACCATCATTGGCCAAGTTTTGTCAAAATTTCTGTTTTGTTGCCTTTTTAAATCAAACAAAAAGAAAATGCTCATAATTGAAAATCCAGAGAACAGGACTTACAAGTAATAAAGGTGGGGGGTGATATTACTTGAAGTGCATCTAGCACTCCCCATAGCCATTTTAGAACCTGTGTCTTTTCAAGAAATTAAATATTCTGAAAATGCAGAATAGAAAATAGCAAGAATTTACCAGAACCCTTGAATAGTGTTTACTATCCAGTGTTGTGAATCTAGTTAACTGTGGTATCTTTCTGCTCAATGCAGCAGTTTTGAGAACTGCTTTGTAGAAAGGCAATTCTATTGCTGCATAAAAACTTGATTTCTTTACGTAAAGTACATTGTCTGGTGCTGATTGCTGATACCCAGTTTCTGCATACTTTACTGCGAAATGTTTTGCATGAAAAGTGGTTGGGGAACACTTTTGCACAAGCAGTTGCATATGAATGTTTAAGAAAACTTTAAGACTATTACATTATATTTGTTACTGCTGCAATATATATAAATGTAAGCAAAGTCTTGAAATGTAACACCTGTAACATCTTTGATGTTGTGCCATGTGGACTTCTGTCAGTATACTTTTCTGAACAGCAAACATCAGGCAAATGGTTCACTTCTTAACTGGAGACCCAGATAAACAGAATCTGATACTTCAGGTGGAGCTTTTTATCAAGCAAACTGTTTTTGTATCTGAAAAGAAGACCTTTTTATTGTTAACTTACCTACCAATAAATATCTTGGCACATTCATTAACATTGTTGATTAGCATGGAAGTTCTGTCTGAAAAATCTTGGGTGGTAAGAGAAGTGTATTGGTAGGGAAACAATGGGGAACATACGGTATTGGTGCCCTCTGTGTAAGAACTCCTTTCAGGAAAATTTGCGATGAAGCTCAGATGTGAGAAGAATGGCAATGCAAAATATTGATGGTAGTTTCTTTGTGGGGGGAGTTAGATTTAAGGTGTTATCCTATGTGGCTTCCTATAAACTTCCAAACTTGAAAAGTTACGGACAGGCAACTGAGCACAGATGTGTGGGTTTACTCTGTGCTCTCCTCCACTTCAAAAACATTTAGTTGATTTTGGCTGTCCTGCTCTTTATGAAGAGGAGAGGCTGAAACCCTGCTGGATCTGGCAGAAGCTGGCGGTGCCTCACCTGGCTCAGTACCTGTCCTGAAAAAACTCTTGTTTTTTGGGACCTTGGCCATTGCAGAACAACTGAACAACCCTCCGAAGGTGCAGTCCCTGCTGTGACCTTTGTTGTGGTAGGGACTCCACCTTTTCTGATGGACGACCAGCCAGCCACTACCTATCTGCTGTAGGGTTGTGCCCTAAAAGAGGAAAACTCCAAATAATCTGAGTGCTGGATTGGAGCTATTTATTTGGAAAACCAATTTACATTTTTCTTCCACAGTGTTGTACTTCCCTAGTACTGCTTTTATGAGCTAGCCCCAAGGGATTGTTAGCTTGATCATAACAGATTTTGGAACACCTTAAAGCTTTAAAAGAAAGCTTCTTAGCCTAGCATGAGTTCATTTAATGCCCAATAGAATGCACGGCTGATTTCTTAGCAGCAGTGACTGTAGTTAAAGCTTTGGATTTACTTTGCTAGGACCATGTGAATTCCTCACTTCAAATCTACCATTGTGCAGTCTTGCAAATAGATAAATGCAAGATACTGGGTAAAATATTTTCCAGATGCTCCTCAAGTCCTGGGATCTTGGGTGTTTCAAAAGAGAAGGCACTTTTGCAGGACACCAGCAATGCCAAACCTGCAGCAAGCCAATCAATACTTCTGTACTCATTTTATATTAAGCAGTATTGTATTAAAAGTGTTTAACATCAGCTTTTTCTGCAACATATAAGAACTTGAGAAAGAAATCTCCCCACCCCTACCCTCAAATCGGAGGTAAGAAAGCAGAACAGTGGCACGTGAATCAGCTCTCCAGTGCAGCATTCTTCTTCCACAGTGACTCCAACAGGAAACCCGCAACAGCGACATGAGTACAATTTGAACTTGGGAAAGCAAAAACTGTACAATAAAGTGGTAAACAGGATTGTAAGGGAGCCAAGCCAAGCAACCTTCAACGTTACAGGAAATTTTGACTTTAAGCGCATCTTCTGAAAATGGCTTATCTCCGTATTACATTCCAGCTGCAAAACAGATGCTGGCCTCAGAATGCTTCTCGAGGGCTGCTGTGCACTAGCTGCTGGTCATCGGAAGTCTGTAAAATACAGTTTAGTGTTTCTACAGAGCTTTTCAGTATTCAAAGCACTTTATATTATAAATTTCAAAACAATGTTAAGAATCCATCAAGAAGCTCTCATCTATGTGCAAGTCGGTGTAGCAGTGAAGTGCATGGTACTGGGATTCAGGTGATCTGGGTTTAAGTCCCTCTTCAGCCATGGATCCAACTGGGTGACTTGGGGCCAGTCACAGACTCTCAGCCCAACCTACCTCACAGGGTTGTTGTGGGGATAAGATGGAGAGCAGGAGGAGGAAGCAAGTGATATAAGCTGTTCTGAGTTCTTAAAAAAGGTATATAAATCAAATAAGATGCCCTGAAAACAGCAATCAATGAGATGAATTATGGGCTTTCAATAGGGAGATTCCATCTCACCATCACTGTCCCTAAGAATCTGTACAGGTGCCTGCATTTTAGGACTTATCTTGGGGATATGGTTACGGGGAGTTTAATGATGAGTCTCTACACTTCAAAATTTACCGCTGTGCCTCATGAAATAGCTTAATTGATAGTCCTAGCAATAAATTCTGAAATTATGTCCATCTTCAAGTTGTATCCTAAACAAGTTCTACAACTGATTACATGCAATATTTTCTTAAAAGTGAAAGATACACATTCAGGCTTCTGACTTATTTAAAAGGTAAACCACTCAAAACAAGAACTTACAGAAAATGGATCGTAAGGGGGATCTGATGGCATAGTTCCTGAGCTTTCGTAGTTTGGGTTTGCGATGTTTGAGGACTGTGCCTTGTCCATTGTAACATCAATGTCATCTTTCTCCTTTTTAAGAAAAGAAAAAAAAAAGGAATTAATGGTTCATAGATTTATTGCAAAGGATTCAGAAGTTATGAATGGGCTACAGGATCATATTCCAGTACTATTCCTTCTCTTCCTGGTTTGCGTTTGCCAAATTTTGGGCAACATGGCAATGTATAGCTACCATTGCTAACTACAAGTTCTAGTTTGCTTTTCAAACTAGAACTGGAAACCTAATTCAAAATCAGTGGTTTCCAATTTTAAGATTGGTTCCAGACTTAGTCGTGCATGGAGTAAACCAACTGAAATTAGTGGGACTTCAGTTAGTTATATAAAGCAGAGATGGGTTGTTTCTTTACATGACACTGCATTGCTTTAATCAGCTGCCTCCCAGCTTGGCTCTTATGTCAGACAGCTATATTAGGGGAAGACTGCTCAGAGCAAAGCACACAGAGAGGCCAGAGAGGGGAGGGCAGGTTGCTCTGTTTCTACTCACATGCTCCTTTTCAAGTATCATTTGTAAAGAATCAGTCCCTCCATTCTATGATCTATATGTAAAGAGGACTACCCAGTTACATCGTATCTGACCCTGATTTTCTTGCATGATCGAAGCAGCAGCGTTTCCAGCAATCAGAACATTTCCTACCTCAAAATGCTGGAAGGGAATGGTTCCCTGCTTAAATCGGAAGTATGAATACCCAGCGAGAGCAGCAATTCCAATGACCAGAAGGACCACGAAGAATATTCCTGTTCCAACTCCAGGATGTAGAGAAGCCTGAGTGTAGACAGTTGAGACAAATGAGTATGTCAGGAAACAGAGTTTAATTCTCTTCCAACAAATTCCAGAAGAAATTGGTTGGTGTTCGTCTTGCATTTCAGGAATTTGAGCTGGGAAAGTTGCCTGCATGGAAGCTTGGAGAGCTTTGGCCAGTTCAAGGAGACAATGCTGGCCGCAGTGGACCCATGCCCTGATTCAGGGCAAGGCAGTGTTCTATGAGTGCCTAGCTTATATACTTGCTCTGGACACCAAGGGGTTTGGGATAGGGAACCCTCTGACACAGGGGTGAGGAACCAGAAAATGTAGGATTGCAACTCCCATCATTCTCATCCACTGGCTACTGGGAGATGGAACCCAATAACATCTAAGTGGTATGAGTCTGTCTCTTAAACATTGTGCCCCACACCACAAAGAAACAGGAGCAAGTAGTTTGAGTTATTTTAGTTAAATGTGTTAGGCTGGATGACATGGGACATATTAAAAGCCATATTAAATATTCATTTTATTTAAAGTTTTTCTATGCCATCCCATTACTAAAAAAGTCTGGACGGCAGAGACACAAAAAACCAAAGAACAACAAAAAGCCACATAACTGCACAGTTCAACTGTTCATTTTTTTCTTAGAAAAAAGCTCAAGGCTAGAGAAGTGAGAGCAAGCAAATTTCAATCTTATTTATCCGCACTCTCTATTGTCCTCCTTAATGCTTGTCTCACCTCATTCTTACTCCTGATTATGAATATCTTTTAGAAAATAAAAAGAGTGCATTTTTAACATGAAAAAATACACAGTGCCAAGCATGCATCCAAAAGCACACTTTCCTTCACAGGTTAAATCTTAAAAATGTGGCTGGGGAGGTTGGGGGGGATTGCACATTTTCAGAAATACATGCTTGTGCACTGAGGAAATTCTGAACTTTTCCCCAAAATTATTCTCCCATGTTTGTTTTTAGGGTTGCAAAAGGGACAAGTTTGCACACATAACAGGAATAATATTCTCAACCATGTCTAGACTGAGATTCATATGGAGAGGTGAACTGGTTATGGAGCCCAACCAAGTGAACATGGCCTTTCCATCCTGAAAATGCAAGCAGGCCATTTCAGCAGATAGCTTTAGGTGCATACAGGCATGCATAAAATGGGCATGGGCTCCCCCTGCCTGCTTTTCCTTTTGCTCCAGGCACGGGCTCCTCCCCACACCACCTTATGGATGAAGCAGAGCCCTGTTTCAGTCCAAAAACCATCAGAACGCGTTTTGTTTGCAATCCTAAATATGAAAGGAAATGCATTGTTTGAAAAAGCTTGCACATCTCCAAGCTGTGCTCATGCTAGAAAAGTGTGTATGTTCATGGTTTTAGGGGACGAGGAAGGCATGTGCTTTTGAAAAATGAGGTCTGTTGGATGCTTTCTCTTCTGTAGTTTTACACTGAAATATCTGTTCTAAGAAGAGTGGAAAGCAACTTCATGACTGACACTAAGGCCAGCCAGTTAGTGCTTAAAAAGGAGGGACACTGGCGTGTGAGTGTTACTGACATGATGGCTAAGTGAACACCGCAGTGCAAATCCAGTTTCTGTTGCAAATTGGAAAAGCAGTTTTTCTGTCTGCTCATTTTGGAGGAGAAGATGGTACATCATGGATGCAAAAGCTCAGGCCAGGATACCAAATTTGACTCTCTGGGGACCCCCAGAAGGCCATGTGCCCTTTCCTCTGACACTAGTCCCTTTCTTTCACCCACCACTCATTGGATGGTATGCAAGATTTTGTGTAATTTCTGCTCCCCCATGCCATGCAAAAATACCTCTCCTGAGGTTACTGGCAATAAGAACTTTAAGCTAAAATATGCTGGGTTTATTTTGCATTTTGGCTCATTGCCTTTGGTCCCACTCATTGCTGGAATATGGCTCCCAAGATTATCTCCAAAATGGAATTTGGCCCTTGGACTGAAAACATTTCTGCACCCTTGACTCATAGAGCCCCTTAGGCAAACTCAGCAGAATTACTTGTCTATCATTTTCAGCAAGTGAGGAAAACAACAACAAACCCCCAAACACAACAGTGGTAAATCTTGCATGCACTCGACTTACAGAGGGTAGAGGGGGAGCCTTCAGCGGTTCTGCAATGACATGGATGACCCCATTGGAAGCAACTATGTCCCACTCAAGGATTGTTCTTCCATCCACATATTTTGTTCCCATCTACAAAGGAAAACCAGACACACACCTTATCTGACCTTCCTATGTTACTCCCTGGAACAGAGCTGGAATTTATTTTTCAGCACTTAGATCCTGCTCATATGATTCTTCTCGTGGCCACGGAGTTCACCCTTTTTGTGCCGTTGGACATCACCAAGCAGGGAATTCAGCTCTTCCCTGCTTGGTGGAGCTGGAAGTAGCCGGCTGCGACAGGAATGTAGCCTCTGCTACAAGAAAACTGCTTTCAGATACCTATTAGTTTTGAACAGATGCTATCAACTGTTCAGCTATTGTTACATTCTTTCCATAACTTTATGCTATTTTACCTGCTCAGTCCAGATATGGTGAATGAGTAATTACTAGATTTGTAAAGAACTGTGCAGCTGCTGCTTGTAAAGTGTACATTTAGTCAAGTTAAAGGTATGAAGACATAGCTCCGTAGTTCTACAGAATGTGTGTGAACTTTCAGGACATTTACTGTAAACTGGATTCTACTGAAGAAAGAGGTCACCATGATCTAATTGATTTTATATACATTCCCACGTGAAACAATATAATTGGAATATTACTCTGCTTCTAGTGGATAGCAAAGGAATGGCCAGATCAATAGCAGTCAAAGCAATCTTCTTAATACAATGCAAAGAACCTCTTCATTTTCATACTGCCCAATTGCCAAAAGGGTATTATGTTATTAGGAGCCCATGCTGGCTCCTGGTTGTAAAGGGCTCTTGGACTGGTGCCACAGGTGGGCCCTGCCCTCCAGGCTGCAGGTGTGGCTGCTTGCCGTAGCTGTCAGTCAAGCACCACACACTCTCCTCCCTGCAGATGAATCTTGCTGGCAATGATGCTACTCGTGCTGTGGGCAGCTGGTCCTACGTGGCTCAGGCAGCAGATTGGGAGCGGCACTGGATCACACCCCTCTTTGCCGCTGCCCCTGCTGGGTGTACCAAGCACAGGTGCTTCCCGTGCTGCATGGGTCCTTCCTCAGAGCAAGGCGTCATGGCTGATGTGGTTCCCCTAGTAAGTGCCACCTGCAGGTAACACCTGTCTTGTAGCAAGGAGGGTCTGAGGGAACTGATGAGTGGCAACAAGTAGGAGCAGTGTCACGGCATTGTTCTGAAGGAATGCTTCAGCAAAGGACCCTTCCGAGCATTACGGCCTCTGGTAGGTGCCCAGTCACTCCAAACTCTCCTGTGATGGGGGGGGGGGGGCACCATAATTGGCACGTATCACTCATCCAACCACATGGATAACATTCCAGATCCTAGATTCCTCCCCAGGTCCTTAAGCATGTTGGAAAAAGGGATCAAGATTTTATTTCTTCTTCTCTCCTAGTATTAGAATATGGAGTCATCCCAAGAGAGTGAATGGTGGGAGATTCTGAGATAAAAGGAAGCATTCCTTTGCACGGTGCATAAGCAAACTATGGAATTTGCTACTGCATCATGTAGTGACGGGCAGCAATTTAAAATGGGCTTAGATGAATTTGTGAGTATAAGGCTATCAGTGATTATATGCTACCTTCAGTATCAGGTAAACCACACTGAAGGAAAGTAGTTGCTTGGGAACATGGGCAGGTGGACTTACTAGCTGTGAGTTTCCCACAGGCAGCTGGTGGGTCACTGTATGGACAGAATATTGGACCATGTGGACGCTTGGTCCGATCCAGCATAGCCTTGCCAATGTTCTTACTTAGACATTGCAAGGGAAGTAGGAGCAAATGGTGACCCCTTAGCTCTCCATCTCTGGTAACTCCCTAGCTCTGCCACTAACAGTCCTCAGTGCATAGAAGATGCAGATGACAGCTAGGCTAAAACAGCTGCTCAAGATCAGCATCTGCTCCTGTGAAGTCCATTTCAGCTGATCTCCACTCTTCCATGTCTGAAGGTATGGGAGCAGGCATTCATCTAGGGCAGCCTATCCACCGTAGCAGTTACCTGTTCAGAAGGGAGGGCGCCTATGCTTTGACAACTGAATGCCAGCCTTGGGAAAATGAATGAACCGGGAATATGCCCATGGACGTGCAGTTTGGTCTACACATCACCTACCTTTTTATCTGAAAAATTAGGTTGGTCCTGGTTTTCATTGTGAGTAATTAGCAGCATTTTCCCTATTCTGGTTGGAAGGGTAGTACCATTAGTCAAATCTTGATAATATGATGTACCCACATGGGATAAATGATACTCAATATCTCTTCCTGAAAGTGTCTGAGGACAGAAAACAAGGCATAGTCATGTCATTTCACAAAATATTGTGTGCTGGTGAGTATAGTTTCTTGCAATGGCTTTTAATGTCCAGTTGTCTCCTTTATTGCTTCCTTTTAATGTAATTGATTTTGCCATAACAAATCTTAAAAAGACATTAATGATAAGCTTGTTACTGGCAACTAGGATAATCCAGGATGAAGACCAGAAAGGTGTATGCAGTTACGTTGTGTGAATGGTAAATTTAAATTCTTGGAAATAGAAGAAATGGATAATCTAACTGAATGTATATATAAAAAATAGGAAATCAGCAGATGATAAAATCATTCCGTTTGTATGCAGTACAACTTATTTATCAGAGCAATAATTGGCAACATAATACAGCAGATAGAAATCTTTCTGTTGTCAGATGACTTTGTTCCTTTCTTTTGTTTAATTTTGTGTATTAAAATAAGATGAATTAAAACAAAGTCACACTTCCAAAATGCCAAACAGGGGCTGACAGCAAGCATGTTGCTGGTAAATCTTAAGAAACCTTAAGCAATCTCATCCCCTACACTATATAAAACGAAAGCCTGCTCGGGAGTTCCTATTCTTAAAACCTGCATGTCATTCCTAGATCGTTCCATCACACTCATGGGTGAAGTCTCCAGAAGAGGGTCTCTGAATAGCATGATCTATGGCTATAGAACCATCCCTCCGAAATATGCCTCCCCAGGATCATGGCTACACTCATCTGTGGTGCAGATGAAAACAGCACTGGCTGAGTGATACCTGGGACAATTTTGTGAACTGTGGGTCAAAGAGTTGGGAGCAGAGGATTAAAATCATTTTCCTGGATTGGAGAATGATCTTATGGCCCCTGGAATTCGAGGGGGGCATACAATTCTTTCAGTTTCCAGAAGTGAGTCAGAAAAGCGATCCAGCCTTGTAACTGAGAATCCATGTAGCTGATCGCCCTCCCCATCACAGCTGGCCCAGAAAGAACTCTACCATTGAATGTCGGGGGGGGGGGAGCTCTTTTGGAGGGGAAAGAGATTGGGGTCACCTGGGCACAAGATATCCTGATGGTACAGGTTGTCTCCTTCCCTCCCTAGGTGACCAAACATTGTTTTCTAGCTGACTGCAGAGCACCACTCCTGATCTGCAGTGGATAGTCATAAACCTGAGTCTGGGGACTTAGGAACATCAAGGGCTCAACCAGTAGGATCACATCCTTTGCCCTGTGGTGGCAAACTCCTGATGCTGGCAGGAAAAAACATTAAATTATTTCCTTACTTCATTTGCCATCAGCCCATCATTGTTTGGTACAAAGAGTGTTGCATTAGTGGACAAATTTTTGAGGTATTTCAGGAACTCTTGACCATTTCTTGAGGCATTTGAATATTTCTGGATCTCCTGAGAAGACAGAATTGACAGTGGTGAGAAGACCTATTTGGATTATTTTTTATAGTTGTCCAGCAAATGTATACAATGATCTATATGTTCAATTAAGTAAAACTTCTTTTACACATGTAACCATCTGAGCAAATGTGATATTAATCCCAAAAGAAAATGAGGGCTCTGGAAGGAGTGGACAGCTTGTGTTCAGTAGTGGATTTCATCATACACAAAATACCTTGTCATTCTTTTCATCAGAAGGATTAAAAATGAGAGTCAAGGTGGATAACTGGAAGCGGGCCACAAATGGGCGTGAGAATGTTGTTGAATTTCTAAGGGCCAAATTACCCATGGTGTTTGTGAATCCCTTATTTATTTATTTGGAATTTTTGTATGGCGTCCCATTCGCATA
Organism: Varanus komodoensis; assembly: GCF_004798865.1. Lineage (NCBI taxonomy): Eukaryota > Metazoa > Chordata > Lepidosauria > Squamata > Varanidae > Varanus > Varanus komodoensis. Next base: position 6,133,889 of record NW_025335922.1, read on the forward strand.
AGCCTCAGGACGGCTTCCAACATCATAAAGAAATACATACATATAAAATCTGGAAGCATCCTGGCTCAATATTTTAAAACCAATAAATAAAATCAATTATTAAAATATCGTTTAAATAAAAAGGTCTTGGCCTGGCACCAAAAAACAAATAACGAAGGTGCCAGGCGGACCTCTCTGGGGAGCGCTTTCCATAAGTGGGGCACCACTGCAGAGAAGGCCCTCCTCCGGGTACTCACCCTCCTAATGTCCTTCATGGAGGGCTCCTGGAGAAGGGCCTCTGCTGCCGATCTCAAGGGGCAGGAGGGCAAATACGGATGCTATATTTGAGCAAGTGTGGTCAACCTGATTGCTTTTGCTCTGCAGAGCATGGTCTGAATCTTGCTGCCTTTCTCCAGAGCAGATGGGGGAATGATGCCAACTTGCTGTGGAAACCTATGGCCCTTCAGATGTTGTTGTACTACAGTGCCTGTTATTTCTATGTCACCAGACTTGCTGACTAAGGCTGATGTTGCTTGGGGTCCAACACTGGAAAGGCCACAAGTTTATTATTTATTTATTTATTTAGCGGACTTATATGCCTCCCCATTCGCCTAAGTCTCCAGGAGACTTACAAATAAATAAATATCATTAATATAATAAAATGCAGTTGGAGACATCCTGGCCAAAGTTGTTAAAATCAATAAAATTAACAATTAAAATGCCGTTTAAATAAAAAGGTCTTGGCTTGGCGCCGAAAAGCAAATAATGACGGTGCCAGGCGGACCTCTCTGGGAAGCGCATTCCATAGGTTGGGCGCCACCACAGAGAAAGCCCTCCTCTGAGTACTCACTCTCCTAATGTCCTTCATGGAGGGCTCCTGGAGAAAGGCCTCTGCTGCCGATCTCAAGGGGCCGGAGGGCACATATGGACGTAAGCACTCCTTTAGGTAACCAGGACCCAAGCCGTTAAGGGCTTTATAGGTGATAACCAGCACCTTGAATTGGGCCCGGACTTCAATGGGGAGCCAGTGAAGCTGACTGAGGACTGGAGTTATGTGAGCACAACGCCCAGTCCCCGTCAGCAACCTGGCAGCTCTGTTTTGCACCAATTGAAGTATCCAGACCGTCTTCAAGGGCAGCCCCACATAGAGCATGTTACAGAAGTCTAGTCGGGAAGTTACCAATGCGTGAGTCACTGTCTCCAGGCAGTCATTCTCCAGGTAGGGACACAGCTGGTGAATCAGCCAAAGCTGAAAGAAAGCACTCCTTGCCACCGCTCTTACTTGAGCTTCCAGCGAAAGCTCTGGATCGAGGAGCACTCCCAAGCTGTGGACCTTGTCCCCATCCCTGATGTAAAACTATGCTTTTTGTTCCACTGGGATCAAGAGTGGGTAGAAACTGGAAAGGCTACCAACATCAGTCTTGTATTCTCCAAGAGAACCCCCTTCAATCGCTGATGCTCATATAAGGTCTTCTCCTACCTCATTAACAGCACTCCACAAATTTGAAACACCTGAGATATCTGGAGATAGATTATTAAGGCACCTGCTTCCTTCCTAGGAGATTGCAAGGACTATCACACATAACTAACAACCCTCTTTGGGATACAGTGCTTGAGACGATGGTGGTAGATCAACTCCAGGTGGCTGAAGTGGGTTACCTGCTTAAGGTTTATTAATACACTGGCTAATATTCTATGTGTTGCTTGAAGCTACTAGTAATGAACACAGAGTGTGAACACAGTTCAAAATGAAGAAAAAAAAGTTGGTTTCACCTATGAAATTTTAAAGTATTTTTGTTTCACTCCTGCAGAAAAAAGGGTTTGTTTCTGCTACCTACCAAGACAAAGTTTGAAAAAGTTGGGAAAGACATGAGGACTTGAAGCAGGTTTCCACTACATGTAAATCCATCACCCACATAACCAGTTTTACAGGTGCAGCTGACATCTGCAAAACACCAAGCAAAAAGTATTTCAGAGAGCAAATCGAGGAGGCACGGCCATATTTACATAAGTATCTGCAACAACAAACATGAAAAGTTGTTTCAAAAATAAGGAGGGCCTGCTTGACCTGCTCATAGCTTAGTGACAGCCGTCCCCCCACCACTACCTGAGACTCCTGGTCTCCACCAGGCTAACTGCCCATCCTGATTTTTATTTTTTTTATATAATAAAAAGTTGAAATAATGTTAAAATGTGTTAAGTAAAAACATCTGCCATTAACTGCAGGCTTAAAAACTTTCTAGAGCAAGCCTTGGTCTGCTGCCAAGACAGAATCCTATTTTTGATGTTCATATACCACTTTATTTACTAGAAAGCCTTTAAGATGGTGCACAACAATTTAAATGATAAAACCTGGGCAGCATTACATAAAAACTTTAAAAGCAGTAAAACATGAGTCGTAGGACGACAACCCGAGTTTGCCCAAGGTCTTTGGGAAATGCTGCGTGGTTTTGTCAAACAAGACTAGAACAAGACACTTTTACCTTTGACTCTGTAACAGAAGACATCCCAGGTCTCACTCAGGTTGACTCGGATCCCATAGTCAATAATCCCAACAACTCCGCCGCCACATTTTGGGGCAGAAAAAGCTGTTGGATATGCTACTCTTCCAGTCTCCAGCCAGCCAGCCGCACAGAGATGGAACTTCGCCTGTCATTAGTACAGAGACAATCCAATCATGAAACAAAGGCGAATAGGTTGTGTGTTTAGCCAGAGCAACAAGGGGTTTTACCTGAGTATGGCAGCAGGCAGGCACATATATTGTGCAAACCCCCATCAGGTCTTGTTCTGGAGTCTTAAAGGGCGAAGTCAGTTCTGCGAATTGTTTCATTTACATCTCCCACGTTTCTCATGTTGACTATGTTAACTAGGGCTGATGGGAGTGTAGGCTAACAGAACTGAAGGGCCTCTTCCTTAAGCGAAGCATTGCCCTTTCACTAGATCTGTCTTGCCCGGCCTGATCAGATAACCTGGCATTCCAACACCGATGAACAAGGGCCAGTGTGGGCTTAAATCTTCACAATGCCGGGATAAAACTGCAACTGGTACCCTGGGAGACAGTTCCAGCACAGCATGCACCATGGCACCATCATAGAAGTGGTTGCCTGGTTCCAGATGTCACTGCGCCAGTGCAGGAAGGGGCTTGCTATCCAGCACAGGGCCCTATGATGTGTCTAGAATCCTGTGGGTGTCCTTTCAGCATGAGCTGGAAAGAAGGAGCCCAAAGGCAAACTTGATAGACAGACTTAGAGGCAACTCTGCATAACTCCACCTTGTTTGTAAAGTAAAGGGATATTTGCCAAGTATGGAAGAAGAGCTCGTTCCTTGCACTATGATGGTGGCCACCTTGGATTAAGAAGAAAAGGTTGCCACATCCACCTGCAGAATGACCCAGACTCATTTGCTTGTCCATCTGAAAAGGTTAAGGAACTAATTCTGTGGGTCCTAATGATTTCTGTGCTGGTCTGGATCAGTGAAAGTGCATCATGGGATATTCAAATGGAGATGCCAAAATAGACAGCTGAGTGTGTAGGAGCAGTTCCCAGAACCTTTACAAAAGGTTGTAGCAACCATCAAGGGACATATATTACATCTGAATACATGTTTTACTAGAAATGGCATTTTTCCAGATCAAACAAGTTGCATTCTTAATGGCACTTCTCAAAGAGCTAAATTTAGACTCCTGGTTATGCATAATATTAACTGCAATACATGGACTGCCTTCTGCACGAGGGGAAAGGAGCCCTGTTACCATCTGGGCATATAAGAGCTGATTGTAAGTCGCTATGGTCGCTCCTTGATCCGCACAGGTTTTATTTGCATCGTTGTAAGTCAGCTTGTACTGTCCCTTTGGAGAGCGGACATGAAAAACTCCAACAGTAGAGTCTGAAGGAAGAAAGAGGGGAAAATGTTGAGGGGTTTCTAATACAAAGTATTAAAAAAATGGAAGAATGTAAGTTAAAAAGGGTTTTAAACAAGTGAAATTCTTTAGTAAATCAAGAAAATGCAAAATCAAGATTTCCTCTGTGCGGCTTTATAATCAATTTTCCCACTTCATGCCCTGGAAGAAGCAAAAATGGTGAAACCGAGGCTGTCATACTCTGGGCACAGCATGAGAAGGCCAGACTCACTGGAGAAGACAATCATGTTAGGGGAAGCAGAAGGCAGAAGAAGATGACCAGATGAGAGATGGATGGACTCCATAAAGGAAGCTGCAGCCTTGAGTTACAAGAGCTGAGCAGGGCTGTCATCGACTGGACATTTTGGAGGGCTTTCATTCATAGGGTTGCCATAAATCAGAGGCAATTTGACAGCATATAACAGCAGCAATGTATATTAAAAATCACCATGACAATGCGCCTATTTCTGGAATACTGACACTGACCCTGGTAATGGAGATCTGTACAGATGGCATCAGCATGGCACTGCCCATTGTTCTGCAGACATCTATCCATTGGTAGCTGTTTGACTTCACAAATAACACCATCACCAATGTAGTTATCTTTGCACTCACACTTACGCTTATCCTGGAAGGGAATTTTTCAGTGTAACTAAATATCACAAGTTTTTTTAAAAGCATGAAGATATTGAATTGCACTTCAATGGAACTGGGAAGATCTTTCATTTAAAAGGGAACATACATTTCTAGCCTTTATGATTACTGGAAAGCCTTAACAATATGACTGTAAGAGGTGTGTTTTTTATCCACTAGAAGCTTCTTCTCCTGCTTTGGGTCTTGCTGGCTGGATGAGCAGCAACATCTTGCTCAAGCCGCCAGCAGGAGCAGTGGCAAGAACCGAAGCTGCGGAATGAGCTTGTCCCACCTGTACAAATATTGGTGGACAGATGAAATATGAGGTGTGGGGATGTACATAAATGTGTTACACGTGATGAAGAAACAGACTCTACACCGTTTATTCATGTGCTCCAGCATCTTTATGATGAAAGTCCTTTGGTCAATTTAAGAAGATGGTGAGCACATGTGGGCGGATCACGTTGTCTCTGCCACCACATATTTGCACACGTCGTCTAGAGAACAGTGCGGAAAGTAGGTAGGAGAGACGTGAACAATGTTCTATAGCCCGAACCCCAACCTGGTGCCCTGCAGATGTGTTGAACTGCACCTCCCATGCAGGCTTGGAATGATAGGAATTGTAACCCAACACATTTGGATGGCCACAGACTGGGGAACGCTGCGAATGTCCTTGGCCGAGTGAGATGCTGCGGATCTCTTAGTGCCTTCGAGATCATTCCCTGCTGGCTGGCATGCAGGCCTCTCCCTCCTGCTTCCATACCAAGCACCCTCCCTGTGGCTGCTGGTCCCAGCCCAGAGAAGCCCTGTGCAGGAGCAAAGGCAAGGCAGGGGCCCCTCTGGGCCGGGCTGGGCTGTGGAGGCAGGGAAGGAGGGTTGTGCTGCTGTGGCAGGGGAGCAGGGAGGGCCGTGCAGTGGCCAGGCGGGCTGCCAGTTGCCCTGCTACTGGCAGCAAGGGAGCTTGCACTGTGCCTGCTGCTCTGCTTTCTCTTCCCCCTGCCAGGAAAGGTCACCTGCAGCCCCACTGCTATCCTTCTGGGCTTGAGAAGACTGCTAGAGAAGAGAGGTCGGCACCAAACAGTGCTTTCGGGTTTGCATTTTTTTAAATGTTAAACCTGTAAGTCACCTGAGGGACCCAGCGGGCCAAAAGGTAGAGTAAAAATGTTGTGTATAAATAAAATATAGGTTGTGTTGCCCAAATGGCTAAGAAGACGGGGGATGCAGTGCTTTTCTACTTCCCTGGGTAGGTAGAGATATGCCTTGTGAACAAGTGGTTTGATGCGGGTGGGAACAATGGCCTTTCCGATGGAGTAAACAACCGTAACACTTACAGGCCCAGTCATTGTGCAAAGGGCATGCTCATCACATCCACCATTGACCCCATCTGTGCAAGGGTTGATGGCAGTGCAGGCGTAGCCATCTCCTTGGTATCCTTTCTGACACGTGCAATTGACTTTCACATCAGTTTGGACACATTTTGCATTCTTATGGCAGCCACCATTGGCTTTCTTACAAAGGTTCTCAGCTGGAAAGTGAAAAAAGAACCAAAATCCCACAAAGAAATTATGCTCATCATCCATCTGTCCTTCACAGGAAAGCCTTGCATTTTGAAGTATAAATGTAACATACAAATGCAATCTGAGACATAGTTATAGGATTACAAATTGTTATGGATATTTCAGTCCACAAAAACCACAGGCATGAAGAAGACAGAAATTATGCCTGCAATCCCAAGAGCAAATGCCTGGATTTTCTTTCATTAGAGGGAGAAACAAATGGTCAGTGTACCCTTCATTTTAGGTGTAAATGCCTGGATTTTCCTTCCTTGAAGGGAGAACAGAAGCTTGGTTTACCTGTCATTTCAGATAAGGGTCTTCCCTCAACAAAGGGGAGTTACACACAACAAAGGGGAAACCCTAACCCTTTACTGCCCTCTGGATTTGGAGATTCCCCTCCTCTGGAATGGGGAGAGCTTTAGTAATCATACAGCTCTTGAAGCTAAAGGTTGTGATGGAAAAGTCAGAGCTAAAATGGACATCAGGGCTTGGCTCAATTTGCTGGGTGAATTATCCCATCAAAGCTTGCAGTGACGACAACAACAAAAGGAAAGGAAACTCTTCAAATATCACAAGGCCCAATGTTGGAAGCAACTGAAAGTTTTTGTCATGAAGTTCTGCTGGAAAGATCTCCCCCTTTCCAGCCTCTTGTGTTGCCAGATAGAATTAAAGCTGTCAGATCTGACACTGGAGATCAGATTAGGAAACTCAGGCTGCAAACTCACTGAGTTTTTTTCTACTGTCTCTGTTTTCACTTTTGTTGCAGAGTCAAGGTCTGAACTCCATCTGAAGGGGCTTTCTTTTCCTGCTCTTTTCTGCTACGTAACTTCTACGTGACATGGTGCTATAGCAGACTATTACAACTGCACGAGTAGGAAATTTTATTTGGATTTGCTTTCACAAATAATACACCATTTTCCTTGCCTGTTTCCTCACTGGAAAGTGATCTAAAAAAACAGAAGTGAAACTGGAAGATCATAATCTTGTCTAAAGAACCCATAAACTAATAAGGTAAGGGATGATGTAACATATAGAGTTTATTGTATTAAGTGTACAATAAACTCTGGGAAGGACAGTGAATAATTCATTAAAAGTGTGAAATGAACAGTCTTTTTTGAACAGACTGGATCCATCCCTCTTCATAACATTACTGGCATCACATTATTGATAACTTCACTAATATTTGTATGGCACATATCCAAATACATCAGTATTTTATCATGCCTCATAGGAAGTACTGAGAAGTAGCTGAGCTGTGAGCAATAGAGTACATGTTTAAAAATCAGGACCAAAAAACATTCTGTGAATTGTGCTGGCACTTCATTTTTTCCAATGTACTAAGGTAACTTTACCTGTACATGTGATCCCATCTCCGGTATAATATGGCTTGCACTGGCAGGTATTCTGTTCTTGGCACACAGCATTAATGGAACAGCTAGGTGTGCACACTGGAGACACAGCTGTGGAATAAATGAATGAATGAATGAATGAATGAATGAATGAATAAATGCATCATGTAAAGTTAAGCTTTTCTCATGATCAAGACTAAACAAATTAAATAAATAAAAATTTCCTTCTCGCAAGGAACACAAGCCTACTTACTTCGCTCCATTTTATCCCCACAACAACAACCCTGTGAGGGAGGTTGGGCTGAGAATCTGTGACAGGCCCAAGGTAATCCAGTGAGCTCCATGACAGAGTGGGGACTAGAAACTGGTATCTCCCAGATTCCAACACCGTAACTGTCACACCACACTTCTAAATAGAAAACTAAAAGTATAACATCCCTGAGCAATAAATCTAATGAAAATAAATAATGAAAATAATAATATTAGGAGGGTGAGTACCCGGAGGAGGGCTTTCTCTGCAGTGGCGCCCCACCTATGGAATGCGCTCCCCAGAGAGGTCCGCCTGGCGCCGTCATTATTTGTTTTTTGGCGCCAGGCTAAGACCTTTTTATTTAAAACTTATTTTAAGTGTTAATTTATTATGGAGGATTTTTAAAAATTTTTAAGCCTAGATGCACCGGGTTTTAATATTTTTAGTGTATAAATTTTTATATGATTTTGTTTGTTTTTGTTTTTGTTGTGAGCTGCCCTGAGGCTTTGCTGCGATGGGGGCGGCATAGAAATGTTTTAAATAAATAAATAAATAAAGAAATAAACAAATAAACTCAAATACACCAGCAAAAAACTGGTGCTGCTCTCCTTCTTTTACTCTTTTTTTTGCATGGTTATATCTGGTTATGGTAGAACAATAAACTTCTTGGGTCCTGATTTAGTCATATTTCAAGCAGACCCAATGAAATATTGGGACTTGATTTACGAATAGTTGTCTCAAGTCCCAGTGATTCCTATAAGTCTATGCTTAAATATGGCTGAATCTGGATCCAAGCCCAGACGTCAATGTAGCTTTGACTTGTATTTGTGGTGCAACATACCAGCCTTATAGTCGGAGTTTACAGTTGCTGCTGGATCACATACATGGTCAATAGCCACTCTGCTACTGTAACAACATAGCACATCTGCCCAGCATGACCAGATGCATAAGGGTAGAGTGCATAGTGGTACATAGTGGGCCGGCGGTAGCTGCCCCTGCCCGCAGTGCTCTTTCCCAGGTGCATTGGGTGGAGCTGTTACTGGGCAGGGTCCAGTTGCACCCCAGTACTAGTGCCATTGCCCTTCCAGGATCAATCAGGGGAGAGCAGCCATTTGCTGGCAGAATTCGGCAGCACCCAATTGCCACCTGTTTCCAGAGACCTAGCAACTGCCAGCTACTTGGCACAAGCACTGACTTCCGTGAGTGCAACATTGCTCAAGGACAGGCTGGACTTGCACAAGGTAGGCATGTCATGAGTGGAGCTGGCTGGAGCAGGAGGTCAGACGAGATGGCCCGGAAGGCCCCTTCTGACTTGCTCTGTTTCTAAGTTTCTATCATTGGAATTAGTGCTGGGATGCAATGAGATAGTACCCATACAGTTTCATCAAAAGAAATGGACAGAGAAATAGAGGCAAGATTTCTAAAGTTGTGAAGGACCTTGTATTGGTTTAGACTGGAAGACACTGTAACAAGGAATTAATATGAACTATGCACACTGACTAGTAGAGAGCTCTGGAGTGAAATGCTTAGACTACATAGCTTTCAGGTCTACATAGCTCAGCTTTCACTTCACTGATAAACCCTAGTTTCCGGCAAAAGCCTCAACAGGGAAACAAGTTCAAGGCACCGTGATCTGCATTCCTTAGATAAAGATTTGCAAGGGCAGCTGCATCATCTCCACCTCCCTTCCTTTTGTCCCTGTTCCTCCAGTCACTAGCTTTGAGCACTTTCTAAAAGGCAGAGAGGATTTATAAAATCCATAACACAGCTATATATAATTGGCTTTCCACTTTGGACCAGGAGTGCATGAGTGTCTAGGCAATTCAGCATCACTGGAGGAACGTCCATCGCCCAAGAAAGCCTGTGATCCAAAGCGACATATGTGAAAGCCTGGCTTTGCTTATTTCTTGATAACCTGCATCCATATTCTATCAAGTTAATAAAACATTTAGTATCTGTAACACCAATGGATTTGCTTCTTCCTGAATATCTTTCAATTTAAAACAAGGTGCCTTGGCTGGACGCCCCAAATACAGCACGTGTGGAAGTGGAATCAGTTAAATGAAACCTTTTTGCTAGTCCTTTAAAATCTCAAATTTAAAATCAAACTTCTCTGGTTTTGAGTGTTCTGATGATGAGTGAAAAAGTAAGAGTCATGCTTTTATAATACTTTTGCCATTTACTAGTTATATGACCGTTTTTGTTTGCTTATTTGTTTTACGAATAATTTGTTTCCTTATGTTGTCCTTACAGCAACCCACTGAGAGGGGGCATTAAAACTAATAACGATTCCTAGTGTAGCTATGCCCCAAGATGTTGGTAAGGAGAGGTTATTTGCTTTAATTAAATGTTGACTACAGATTTTGGCTTAAGGATATTTACCAAAAATTAAGGCACATGGAAATCGGTAGGAAATCTTTCTGACTTTCTATTTGTCTCACAGTGTGATCAAGAGCAGGAGAAAAACATGGATTGCTATAAGTCAGCCAGTTATAAGCAAGAAAACTACAGATGGAGACAGATCATTTAACCAGCCAACAGTGCCATAAAAATTATAGCAAGGTAACTCTTCCTTGCAGGCTACAACTTGTCCCTACTGTTAAATAGCCAGACCGAGTTTGGTTTCACAGAGTTGTCCAGTCCACCCAGTTTCGCAGAAGCACTGCCCTGATGCAGAAATTCCATCATCGCACTGTCCATGTTCTGTGCATTCGCAGGCTGAAGACAAAAACATTATGGGATGATTAGCAGAATGATCAAAGGAAGAGTCTTATGTAACTCAAAAGTTCACCCCCAGCATCACAAACATGATTAGAGTTAGCAAACTGCTCCTGATCATTAGTTAATGTCAGCTAAAGCCCTGGAATATAAAGTGTGTGCAAGGGCTCTCTAACGTAATCTCTCAGGCTTAACAAGGCCCAGGGACAATATGATGCAGTGGTCTGTTGCTCTGCATATGAGAATATGAAATTACCTTGTTCTGAGTCAGAACATTGGTGCATTTGGATCAGTACTGTCTATTCCAAGAAGCATTAGCTCTCCGGAGTCTTATACAGAGATCTTTCCCCCCACAGTTTGGCCTTAGGTGGCCAATTTTAAAAGAAACAAACATTTGCACATATGTGGGTCTCTGAGCTGGACTGGCACCATGCCGAGGATCTCATGGTGCTAACGTAGGCTTGCCAGTTGAGTTTTCATCTACCAGGTACTGTCCAGTTCGGGACACAAGTTTTCAGACATGCCCTGGAATGATGCTTCACAACTCAGCTAGAAGTCTGCTGTGGGATCAGTCATGCCCTGGTAAGATATTAGGGATTCAATAAATCCCAGTAGTTCTCGTATTCCAATCCAGAGGACACAGGAGTACCACTGCTTAATACATGGGTCCTCAAACTATGGCCAGGGGGCCGGATCTGGCCCACCATGCCCATTTGAACCCGCCATGCTGCTCCTGTGCCCATGCGCACTCCCGCCGCCGCTGCCCACCTTGCCCCGTGGTTTGTTTGCTCGGCGAAAATGATTTCCAAGTGAGCAAGCCGCTGCCTTGTGCACCCCCCTCGTGGCACCTGCCCGCCCCCGCTTGGCCTCACCCACCCGCCCGTGCCTCGCTTCACCCCGCCTCATTGCGCGCCCCAGCGCCGGCCCATGCACACTGCTGGCACCACCTTTCTGGCCCGCACCCAGCACTGGCCGCTTTCAACAGGTCCCCTGGTAAAACGGTTTTAGGACCCCTGGCTTAACAGGACAACAACCCCATGGAACCTACCTTTGCAATCATCGCCATATCTTCCTGGCAGACAGAGCTCACACGCAGTCCCGTTGAAACCAGCATTGCATGTACATTGTCCCGTGCCAGAATATCCTTCATCACAGGAACCACGGTTATTACATGGTGCTTCGGGACCTCCTGGACAGCCTGGAAAGTCAGATGCGGCAGTGAGTAGATCCTTGCAAGATCAGGGTGGATATTTTCTCATATAGATTGGGCTAGGATCTCAGGGCCTGCAGAAGGAGATCCACTTTAGAGTTGGGACTCATGTGAATGGAAGGATGAATGTACATAACCACAAGCTGTTGAGCACATTCACCAAGAGAGCGTGCATTTAATCTCTTCACAGAGGGGGAAACTTCTTCATGGACAGAGTTCTTGTGCGGTGCTGTTTTGGCTACAAAAGGACTGGCATGCAGAGAGGGAGCTTGCTATGTAAGAATGCACAAGGGATCCCTAGCATGGCGCCCTGGGCCTTTCTAATGGCTCCCCCAAAGTTCTCCTCTCCCTGTCCCCTTCAAACATTAGTTTTAAATATAAAATGCAATAAATATTAGGCGGGGAAGGAATCACACCTTCTCCATTCTAACATAATACTGTATATTCCCCATTTAAAAAAACACAAAAGTGAAATGGAAGGATTGTGTTAGAGCCCATAAAATTCAGAATAAGTGCACAGTAAATGCCTCAAATCACTTGATACTTTAGGTCCACTGTTGTCTCTACTAAAGCTGTTTTGAAAAATGTGGAAACCCTCTAAAATGATTTACAATAGCTGATAATAGAACATGTATACCGGAAAAACAATACTTCATATAGGATTTGGAGATTATTAAATATACTGATGGAGGGAAATACTGATATCCCCACCCGGGAATGTCTCAAATGCTTAAAATTCAAAATCCTTACCTTGGCATTCATTCCCAAAGTATCCCTTACAACACTGTGGTATCCTGACCACCAGCGAGCAGTCCTTCTGACAGCCTTTCAGAATCCTGTGGTTGAGCGTGTAAGTACATTGCTTCACCTCTTCCTTACAGTTTCAGATTTGAAGATGGACAAACCAAGCACATGCAAGCAAAATGAAAAAGGAAATTAACAATCTTTATTTTATTTAAAACATTTGTATGTCGCCCAATTGTGCCACAGCACCTCTAGGCAGCTCTCAATTACAAGATAAAAACACAATAAAAACAAATAACACATTAAAAATAAAATAACAATAAAATACAAGCTGTGCTACTGAAAACAACAACACAGCCATAATTACCACTGCTTTACTTCCAGCAGGACACTGCAAAGTTCTGTAACAACCAGTGCAGTCTCCCTGTAGTAAAAGAGAAAGAGAGTTATATGTTTTAAATAAGTTTTGTTTATCAAAAGAGTTTTCATAAATTCTTAAAAAAAAATCTATCAAGATCATAATACAAATGCAAAATACAGCATTGTGAATGAGCACCATCAATATCATTTCCCATAATTTTGAAGGAAATCAGATATACTTCCTGATTTCATTCACAAATATAAAATACATGCACATACATAAGCAAAGCTTGTGTGCTTGCCTGTGCAAGCACATGTGCGTATTTGTGCGTACAGGATACAGGTCTCAGATCTGATGGGTTCATATTAAGCTCTTTGCAGGTCCCACAGCCATAATTTGCACGTGTGCCGGCTCGGTTGCCTGATAAAGAATCCCTCTAAAAGCATGCTCAATAAGCAGAACATTAGTGAATAAGGCACAGTGACAACAGTAATCATTATATAGTGTCTAATACCCCTTTTCAGGGACTGCAGGTGGCGCAGTGGTTTAAACCGCTGTGCTGCTGGGCTGGTTGATTGAAAGGTCGCCGGTTCGAATCTGCACAACGGGGTGAGCTCCCGTTGCTCCGTCCCAGCTCCTGCCAACTTTGCAGCTCAAAAGCATGCAAATGCAAGTAGATAAAAAGGTACCACTTCGGTGGGCAGGTAACAGCGTTCTGTGCACTTCAGTGTTTAGTCATGCCGGCCACAGGACCACGGAAACTGGCTGAGGACAAACGCTGGCTCCCTCGGCCAGGAAACGGAGATGAGCACCGCCTCCTAGTGCCAGGCATGACTGGACTTAATGTCAAGGGGAAGCCTTTACCTTTACCTTTTACCCTTTTTCAAGAGTGTCTTACTTCTGCAGTGTCACAATGGTAGCTGTCAATGGATATTTTTTTAAGCCCATCGAGTAAACTAGAAGACAAATGTTATTTCTAGTTTGGACCTACCTGGCGTTATGTTTGTCTGAATTAAGCTAGAGTAACCTTTCCATGAATATTCATAGTTTAAATGAATATACATGGATTTTTCAGTTCCCATCAAGTTTGACTTTTTCCTGTCCCAAATGGATTTTATCCCACATGTGCAATAAAATGGATTAACAGAGGAGACCTGAGTCTTCAAAACATATGTAGTTTACTCCAAGTTGGAGAGGATAGTTGAAGAGAATGGCAAAATGACAAATGCATTACATTATTTTAAATGAGCAACATGAAAAACCAAGTGATAAGGAGGATATTAATGCTACAATCTAGCCACACTTACTTGGGAAAAGTACCATTAAACTCAATGGAATTTATTTCTGGGCAGGTATATATGGGATCGCATTGTAAATCCACTGAGCATCATTGGACTAAATACAATTGAACTCAATGGCATGAGGACTGCATCACTAGACTCTGATCTAGAATTCCACATAAGTTCCATTTCAGTAAGAGAAGTCCTACAAGTACAGCAAGATTCCCCATATATGCGGGAGTTCCTGTTGGAACACTCACTCTTCTGTGACGTGCTAGATTAGTATGACATTCAAAAGGGTAAATAACATTCCATAGCAGGACTGACCGGAATATTAGAAGTGATAAATGTGTCACAACGACCTCCAAGGACAGGATCTGTTAGCATGCAGTCAATACCATAAGCAATGCCACCATCAAACTCCAGCTGCCTTTGGATTATTTTACACCTCCTTTCATTGAGGAACAGTTCGCCCTGAAGGTGAAAATAAAGCTATATCAATTTCAAGAGACCTTCACTGAATATGTGAAACAGGAAGCACAACGATAATGGCTGGGAGTCATCTTGGTTGTTTACCTTTTGGAAAACATAAATCAGTGTATAATCTAACTAAAGCTAATATTACTCATAACATATTTAAACATCTTCTCATATTTCACTAATGATAAGCAAATGTGTCAATATGAGTTTGGTTTAGTTTGTCATTTTTCCAACCTTATATTCATTTTTTCCTGTTTCAGCATCAGTTTTGATTTTTTAAAAAGTTCTCATAGATAATTGTTGGTAAACAGTTATCCTTATATATGTATTTATGCAAGCAATGTTCCCCAGTAGAATGCTTTATTTTTGTATGACATTTCCAGAAATATTTTGGAATAATTTATTGACTGAAGAACTGCATTGCAAGTGCCAACATAGAAGTAGCTGCATTTCAGTTGGATATTGGTTTGGGAAGTGAGAATTAAGTAAGTCTGCATTAAAATGTGAATTTCTCTTCCAACTCTTTGCGAGGGTTGGAATCCCTGTACATAGATTCCCTTCGTAGGAAAAACTATATACACTATATAGCCTTCAGTGTTTCAAAAATAAGACTTGTGATGTCTTGATGGTAATCAATCAGTTAGTCGAGTGCATTGGTTCTTATTTCTTACCATCACATTTAGAATTTAGATACTGTGCTGTGAACTGATCCTTGGGCAGGATTCTGCATGACACACATGCTAACAGAAATGATACTCTGCTAGTGTAAGCCACCTCCAGCACAATGGCCATAACATTAGCTGCTGCAAGAGGATTCCCCAAAATTCATCATGCATGCCTGCTAATGCTATTAGCCTTGTGCTAAACAAAGTTAGCATGCATGTAACACAGGAGACTGTTCATCATCTCTATTTGACTCTGGGATATCAAGTTATGTTCATGTAAGGGGACACATGATAAAAGTGATGCATGGTGGATAAGGAGACATCTTTCTTGCATTGTCAGGAGGCTAAAACCCAGGGCCATCCCATGAAGCTGGTTGGTGGGAGACGCAGGAGAGATAAAAGGAAGTCTTTCTTCACATTGTTAAAGTATGGAATTCACTTCCACACGGTGTGGCAACGGTTACTAGTCTGGATGGCTGTACAGGCGAATTGGATAAATCCATGTTGAAGGCTATCCATGGCTACTAGTCCTGATTGCTATGTACTACCTCCACCATCAGAGGAAGCATGCCCATGTTATCTGGTTACCTGAAGGAGCGCTTACATCCATATTTGCCCAGTCGCCCCCTGAGATCGGTGGGAGAGGCCCTTCTCCGGGAGCCCTCCGTGAGAGAAATTAGGAGGGTGGCTACTCGGAGAAGGGCTTTCTCAGCGGTGGCGCCTAAGTTATGGAATGCGCTCCCCAGAGAGGTCCGCCTGGCGCCGTCGTTATTTGCTTTTCGGCGCCAGGCAAAGACCTTTTTATTTAAGCAACATTTTAAATGCTAATACAACTGAATTTTATCTGGCCAGGGCGGCTTATTTTATAATGTGTGTTTTAAATTATGATCATTTTATATGGATATTTTAACTTATTGTTTTATCTAGTGTTGTAAGCCGCCCCGAGGCTTCGGCGAATGGGGCAGCATAAAAATGTTTTAATAAATAAATAAATAAATAAATGTTGCACTCCTGTCCTGCTTGTGGGTTTTCCCTGGGCAGCTGCTTGGCCACTGTGTGAAGAGAATGCTGGGCAAGAGGGACCCTTGGACCGATCCAGCAGGACTCCTCTTACGTCATGTCCTTATATCGTTGTGATAGGCTGGTCAAACGTGCATGGATTAGCTAGTGCAAAAGACGTGAGATGCTCACAATGTTGCTGTCATCACTTCCACATTTCACACTGATATCTGAACCTTGAAGCGTCTTCAGTGAATCAGAGCTAGGGAGGGCATAAGCGAAAACCTGCGAAAGAGATCAAGGAAAGGAATCTTGAAAAGGTTTCTAGGGGTGGGGAAAGGAGAGTGAAAACAGAAAGAGAGAGAGAGGGCACTTCATACTTAGAAAATAGGAAAATCCCAGTGCTTCTGTTTCTTTTCTTTCTCTCTCTCTTTTTTTTTTACAAGTAAACCAGAAATGTTAAACTGAAAACTCCCACCTTAGTACTTCCAATAATGTGGTACTTCAAGTACTGCTGCAGCTTTTCCTTGTTTGACATTTTAAATAGTGCATCCTGTTGGTCATTTGGGAGAGCTCTGATGACTTTGTCAGTGGGCCAGAATAAGGTGATCGGTTGATGGAGAGCATCATTAATCACATTGATGGTACCTGAACTCTGAAATATAGTCAAAGGGGAATTGATTTTTTCCATCAAGGAGAGCTACAGAGGGAAAACGACTGAATATACAAAAGTAAGGATAAGCTGCCCTTCTCTGCATAGTGCCTGCAGCCATCTCAGATGCGTATATTCAAAATACAGGGGCCTCCATCCCCTTCCTTCCCTCTCCTCCCCATCCCAGGCACGTTCAGCTCTGCGCTCTCCCTGCTCTGTATACGATGTCTGTCGTCCTCTGAGTTTGGAGGTTTCCCATAGGCTCGAGACCTATCATGAACTGTGGACCTGAATGCAATATTAGAGGGGTTATTTATTTATATCCTTATTGCATTTTTATATCTCCCAATAGCTGAAGCTCTCCAGGCAGGCTTTTTTGTATTTTTGAGAAATTGTTGTGAACTGCCCGTTGGGGGGTATAGAAATAAAATGACATTAACACACATACTCTTACCTCCAGTAAATTGTAGAACATAATGTATCCATTTTGTGCTGCAACCATTTTGAGGGTTTCCTGGGAAGATAATTGATTTGCTAAGTTTATTTGCCTCTTTTGGAAATGTAATGCCAGGGTGTTTTCAGTAAGTAGCGAGCGTGGGTTGCTTTACATGCTCTATTAAAATACACCTGTTGCTTTCAGAAATATCGGTATCATTAAATAATTGACTGATTGTATTTCTATACCAGTTTTCTGAAACTAACCGAGGTGGTTTACCAAAAGTCCAGAAAACAAAAACCACAGTTGAAGAAAAACTCGGCAAACCTTTAAAACAAACATAGAAACTATAACAATGTAAAAAGTCAGGTTAAAAAGATGTGCCTTGAAGCTGCCATCTCAGGGAGAGGTGTCTGCATAATCTGAGACTACTGAAGAACCCTTGTAGCTCATCGCTGTGGCCCTTGGGCAGGACAATCTGGAAACTAAACTTGATGCTGTGAGTCACCCAGATAGTGCATGGCTAATGGAATGGAATTATTAACCCCCCTTGGAACATCCATGGCTGTTGTTGAATCAATAGCCTGTTGGATATTCCCAGGGCTGGGATGGCAGCTGAAGATAAGGGTAGCTTGGTACTAGTGGAAAAAGAGATCTGGTTGGATCGGAATGTAGCCATACTTTGGCAGACCACCTGATGTCAATTTAAGTATGTCTGTATTTTTCCTAACTGCTATTGAACGTCACTAGTTTGATGATAGTTTCACTTAGATGTAGACTAACTCATCATTCTTAAGCATGCATTATAGCTACTTCATATAATGTACCCTTGAAGCAAACACTTGTGGCGGTGAGTAGGGTCAGATGCATATTTGCACTGTTGGGAGTATGTATAAGTGTCTACATTATTTCCTGTTTCTGCTACCAGGGTAAGGCCGGGAGGTGGGGCACTCATAGCTGAAGATGGGCTGTCTGGTTCTTACTATTTATACCAGGGTAAAAGGGCCAGGGGCACCTGGGTTCAGCTCCAGATCCCTGCCAAGCATGAAGCTGACTGGCTTAATTTGGGCCAGTCATTGTCTCTCAGTCTTACGGTTGTTAGGAAGATCTGTGGCCTGGGGGATCTGGAAGACATCAGGTGGGAAAGGCTGCTCTGCAGCATTGCTCTACAAGCTCCCTGCACTGCCATTTAGGCTTTATCCAACAAGTGATGGATAGAAAGCAGCTTTCAAAGTATTAGGGCATGACCAGCTGTGAATGAGCTGACAATCCCAAAACAAATGATATGTATCTTTACCGGTGTAGACTGTCCAGCTGAGAACTCTTGAATCCTCTGTGGAATCAGGACTTTGTCTATGATATGAATTACTCCATTTGTACTGATTAGATCACTGGTCAAAATCTTAGCTTTGCCATTCAAAAAAACTGTATTCTGAAAATGCAAGCATGACAAGGGAATTTAAAAAATGGAAACAAGGATGATATACTATAGAGAAATAAAACAAGATCAGCAGTACCTGGCCAGGCAATAAAAACTGTCAAAAGTGTAGAACTACAGTATAAAATCAAAGCAAAAAAGTAAAAGTGAGCAACAGTGTAAAGATCTAAAATATGACAAGAGATTTAAAACAGTAAACACTTTAAGAAATAGAGGACCAGAGGACCAGAAGGTAGAAGCCAAGTTAGGCTTTTTGGGGAAGACATTCCACAGTCTACTCTGGAGAAGGCAGCCATTCTGTGGAAATTTTGACAATTTGAGGAACTTTCCTGGATGCCACACAAACTGGCTGCCATAGGAGGTGGGCAAAGGGTAAGTAACATGCCCCAAAGACGGAGTACAAGGCACAGTTTGGAAGAGACCCCCTTCTGAATCCTCTGCTTTCAACACCACCAGAAACTTATTTTACAGTAAACCCAGCTGACCTGTAAGGAAAGTGTGTTGATATTTTTAAAGCAGGTATGCTGGGCACCTTTGTGAGTGCTAAGAAAGGTGTCTGCCTGTGCATAACCTAGACTCTTATCTGTATACCAGTGGGCAGTAAGGCTTTATATTTTTTGATTTTGGAGAATATACGACATATGTGCCTTTTCCTCTATTCCTTTGATTGCTTCAGATGCAACAATGCAATTTTGTACACTTGCGGCTTACAGTGATCATTATGACTGAGTTCTGAGAAGAAAATTTAATGGCCAGAAGGGAACATGAAGCCGTACAAACTGCTCTACTGGGTCAGATAGTCTCCAGCCCAGCAGTATATCTCTGTGAACAGCTCGTGTTTTAGAGATAGGCTAAATGCTCCTGGAACTAAGTACCAAAGTACTGTCATGTACCAAAATTATCTCCTAGGGATCCCTTTTAATTCAGTATTTCTGATTACAAAGTGATTCAGGATTCCTCCTCCTGCCCACTTTATAGCTGTGGAATTGATAGTTTTTGTTCTGTGTTGCAGATGCTCCTCTTGAGCTCCAAGTAAGCAAACTTTTTGGGAAAGAAATGTCACACACCTCCAGTGTTCACCTGCTTCTGAGAAACTGACGTCTGAGAAATTGCTGGAGCCCCTGGAACTCCTCACTTTCAGAAATGGGGTGCAGGAACAAAACTATTACCTCTCGTACTCTTGCCAACTCACATTTCACAAGAACCTCTATGGCACCATCCCCAAGCCGTTTTCTTTCAGATGTTTTTGACTACAACTCCCAAGGTGCCTGTATATAGGCCATGCTGCCTGGGGTTGATGGGTGTCGATGTAAAAAACATCTGGAGGGCCCAGAAGTGTTTAGTGCTGACTTGCTTAATGGAGCACAGCCACCAGCAATGCCTTACGTACAAGTCTCCACTGTAAAATAAAAAATTGCCACCTTGGTGCAGTATTCCCATTGGGATCTCATCACCAGTTCTGAATGGCCTGCTTTTGGGCATCACTTACAGTGTCATCCATCATTACAACCTACAGTGCCTTCCTCAGTTTGAAGCCTCCAGCGTAGCCACTGGGGCTGAGGATGATGGAACTTGTAGCCCAATACATCTGGAGGGCACCCGATTGGGGAAGGCTGTCAAAAATATTACATCTCTCTTTCTTAAGAAGAGAAATGCAGAAGGTATCATGATCCTTATGGACTCCATAGCTTAATTTTACCTGTGAGAAGGTAAACTTGAGCTGATCTCCTTGGAGAGTGGTGGCACTTTTCTCAGTGTTGGATATCATATCATTATAGAGCAGTCCTGTACATGCGACAACATGGTAGCGGAGAATCTGGGCCATCACACCTCTCGACACCCAGTCCTTGACCTTGGAAGACAGCCAGAAAATGAAACAGGTAAGCAGGGGGACAGCATATAGCTTTTCCCACAATATGGTTCTGGTTTTGCCATTGGTCTCCTGTGAACTAGACTCAGTCACACCAAATGGGATTGGACAAAAGAATGGCACAGCACACTCCTACATACGCACATGCATTTGGAAGGTGGAGTTTACTTCCTATAGCAACCTTCCCTTGCTCTGCACACTCCAGATGGGTCGGACTACCATCATGACCAGGGGTGATGGGAACTGTAGTCTAACCCGTTTAGAGGGCCCCAGGTTAGGGAAGTCCTCCTTAGAGTGTCTAGAATTGCAGCCTTTGTGTGCATTCCTATTCATGCTTAGAGAGGAAAAAGCCTTACAACTCCCAGCTTGACTACCTATGGAGAACATGGATCTGTAGGACTTTTTGTCTAAGCAGTTTTGGGTTTCCTTCAAGGAAGAAGAGTAGGTTACATGTATGGAAAGAAATGAGTTGATTGAGGGTGGATCAAGCTTAAGATGCATTCTCTTTCTCTTTCTGTTCCTTGCTCCCAAGGAACTGATGCAGGGTAGCGAAATTGTGGTCTTGTAGGCTCCATTGTAGATTTCCAGCTAAAGCAAGGGGTGCCAAGATTCCCTACATCTCCAGTGCACTCTTGCCTTAAAGGAACTAAAAGCTCAGTGGGGTCATGTAATGATATTTCCTTCAACATTGCTTGCTTACTTTTAATTCAGCTATAAATGCTTCTGGTATTGGTGCAAAAACAGTGAAAGGACCCGCTGATGACAGATCTTTGATACCAGCATCCTACAAAGAAGGAGCAGAAAACGTTTACTGTTCAGTTCATGACATTTCCAGGCAGTGGCATTTCCCAGACCAGCAAACTAGTGGACCTGAAGAGTTTTCCCTTTTGCAAACTTTCTCTGTGTGTAACTGAAAGCCCACTAAGATGGATCTGGTCTTGGGAAGGCAGTGTACCTTCCATGAGATCAGGGCTTTCCTTACCATTAGATAGCCATTAAATCGAGTAGTGTTTGAGTTCTTTGAGAGCTCCTGTAATGACAATAACAAGAAGTTATGGAAATAAGTGATGAGGACATGTAAATAAATGCAGCTGTAGCAGAAATAACACCTCATCTGGACTGATGTCAAGTTCAAAAACATGCAGAGGGCTCGGTGCATCCCTGACGCAGCAGCTGATGGTGTTCCCGGGGACTGGAATTTGCAAAGTTATCTAAGGCTTCGAATCATCCTAGTCTGGTTGTGTATGTGTTGGGGTATAATAATATATGAGCAGCTGCACATATGCTGAAATATCTTGCCAAGAACCCTCAGATCTGCACCCACCCACTGCATATCTCTGCAAATTGCCCTCCCTCTTGCCATTTTGCTTGGTGAAGAGCTGCTACCAGGTGTAAAGATGCTCAAGAAGAATTCAGTACAAAAATAAAGATAAAGCCTCACCAAGGTTATGCTGCCCCTGCAGGAAAATCCATCTCCAACATAGCTGGGTCTACATGTGCAGGTCCTTTCTGAGTTCTCAGTATCATTGCAGATGGCATAATCCGCGCAGCCCCCATTATTCTGTTTGGAGAGAATCAAGATAATAAAATCAAGGCAGTCTGATTGCTTCTTCCATGGGCGACACTTTGCTGTGCCAAGGGAGTTCCTCTTGCAGGGCTGTAGAGCAGAGGGAGGTAACATGGGTGGCCCAAAGACAACCTTTGTCTGGGCAAAAGACTTCCCCAGCATGGAACATTTCAGATGTATTGGCCCACAATTCCCATAAGCCCCAGCAAGCATGGCCAATGAACAAGTATTATGGGAGGAAGAGGGAGGAAGCAACTAGGAGTGCAGCTTTGCACAGCTTCCAGGATCCTCTCTGGTACTGCAAGAAGGGCCTATGCAGTGCTAGGGAGCAAATAAGTGGGAAAGGGAAGGCAGGAGCGATCAGGCTACATATAGAATAACCCAGTCATCCTCAGCCTGGTATCTTCCAAAGGTTTCAGAAAGCAACTCCCAGCATCCCCAACTATTGGCATTGCTGTCTGTGGCATGCTGGGTGTTGTAGTCCAACACACCTGGGACACAATTGTGGTAGTAGTTGACTGCCTTTCCCTGCCTTTCCAGTCTGAAATGGGTCTATGCCACTTCTGCAGCCCCATTCCAGCCAGTCTTCCAAATTTTACCAGCTGGGAAAGAATAGCATTTTTCCTTTATTTTTGCTTGAGCCCTGTGAAAATGGAAATATCTTCAAAACAGAAGTGTTTCCTTGAGCGATGCATGGATGCCAGATGCCACTGATGCCCAGCTACAATGCGTGAGCTGTGCTGTAAAGCAAAAGTCTCTAAAGATCACTGAGTGAGTGGGGTAGATGCCTGGCAGGAACGTTTTAAAAAATGCTTGTGACAAAGACAGAGCCTTTTTTTTTAAACATCTCTCCTCATAGCACTTGGTTATAAAATTTAATGTTGTCCAGGAAACCAGCACAAGGAGCAGAAATGGTATTTTTTGGAAAGTGGGCCTTAACAGCTTGATAGCAAGGTCTGTAGTTGCAAATGATTTATTCTGGTAGATCCAGATGAAAGAAAGCTG
Organism: Varanus komodoensis; assembly: GCF_004798865.1. NCBI lineage: Eukaryota > Metazoa > Chordata > Lepidosauria > Squamata > Varanidae > Varanus > Varanus komodoensis. The sequence continues at coordinate 6,156,979 of NW_025335922.1, forward strand.
GTTTCTTTAAGGCTTTCTCTGAAGTTATGCATTGTTTTGCTGGGGTATTTCTTCTTTTGGCAACCACAGACCCATCTGAAATGGTTTTAGTATATTTTTTGCAACTTGTTATGCAACTGTGACATAGCTAGTCCCTGGGAGTCATAACTTCCAGATATTGTGTAACACAGCTGCCTGTGTTAGTGGAAATATTGACGAGGCCGAACAGTTATGTCAGTCTACAATTCATGCCTGTAAACATCTATGATCAGTTAACAAAGCTGATACATGGGACCTCAAGAATGGAAGAATGAACTACAGCAACCCATCTTACCCAAACAATTAAGTGCTTCCTTATTATCTATTTTGCAGAGGGTCATGGATCTTAGACTACCCTTCATTCAGCAAAAATGGATGTTTCAAGTATACTGGATGCCACAACATCTGTTTGCTAAGGATTTACTTCTATTGGCCACTGGTTGGAGGTGGACAGCTGCTAATGCTGCTTTTCTTCATATGTTTTGGCAGTGCCGAATGGCAGCTTCCCTTGGGAGGATGTGATAAATTGGATAGATCTTGTGATATAAGTTTAATATTCAATGATACACATGAATTGCCTTCCCATCTCTTGGAATTTAACACAAGGACAACGTCAATGGATTTCCCATGAATTTTTGATGACTAAAAGATTTTCATTACAGTAGGATAAAGAGTCACCTGCAATAACTCAATGAATAGAAATTTTCAATTTTTGAACCAGTGGCTTTTAGGCATAATCTATGAATGGATAAATATATCAATATCTGGGTTGTCTTTACTGAACTCTGTGTATAATTATATTTAATATGATTGTCACATGCAAACATATAGCTATCTAATGTATATATAATTAGTGCTATGGATCTTTAATGTGCCATTCAAAAAATATAATGTTTCAATTTTCTTCTTTATTTTCTTTCTTCTTGAATTACGTGGCTTTGTTGTTTCTGTACTGGACAATAAATAAATAGATTAATAAACTGGATTGATAAGAATGTACTCACAATGGAACACTGACTGATGTAGGTACAGGTTTTGCCATCCCCAGAATATCTTTTCATACAGTTGCATGCTGCCTGCCAGAATAAAGAAACAGCCAGTGTGAGCATATATAATAAACTCTTTCAAGCAGTTACTATAATTTGCTAGGCTAACATCTATGGAAATACACAGGATGCAGAACAATCATTCTAGCCTTTCTTGAGCACATGTCATGTTTTGCCTTTCCTCGTTAGCCTTGAACATAGCCTAGCTCTATTTTCTCACTGTATCCAGGTGCCAGTGCGTTTTGTCAAGCTGAACACATTGAGATCATGCATTCCAATGAATACATTTTTATACTCGCTCAGCCTTACCTTTTCTAAGAAAGAAGAAAGAGGTAATAACAACCTTCCAAGTCTGAGGTCTTTACATGTCACTCCAATCTAGCTTATACAACTCAGTATGAATACAAATACTCAAGAGACCTGGGTTTCCAGGCAACTTACTTTTATTCCGGCTATGAAATCTGCCTTACCATCCTCAAAGTGGGAGCTTTGATTTGGCTTTTCACTGTAAGATGTTGGACTTCATAATGTAATATTCCTTTTATTTATGTATTTCTTTCATTAAAGTGTTTTATCCCATTTCTTAGATAAAAGTCTCAAGGATTGGTTTACATATAATCAGAATAATCCTGCCTACCTGCTTTTGGGGATCATGCAGGGCATAAACTATTTCTTTACTAAGGATAATTAAATAAAGGACTATATCAGCCTATCAAAGCTGGTGTCCCCTAGATGTGTCAGACTGCAAATCCCATGGCAACCGGGAATGATAAGAGTTGCAGCCCATCACATCCAGAAGGCATCAGGCTGGGGAAAGCTGTTTCACAGCTTGTGATTCATTGCTAATGGTTGTCTACTATGGACACTTCTATGAAACGGAAACTTTGCTTACCTGATTGGGCCCAGTGTGAGCACATTCTGCATTTTTATCACATCCACCATTATTCTGCAAGCAGGGGTTGATTTCTTTATGCAATCAAATAATTCATGGAGAAAAAGATGAGTATTATTTCAAAGGAAATCTGTCAATGAAATATACTTGCTTCCAGTAATTCCTTTTGCATTTTACCCAATACGATTCTCTAAAGATTTTCATTTTGATTTGGCCACAAGTGCAAAGCAGGAGAATAATATTTTAGTGGCTTAGGATGGCAGCATCTTACATCTTTCTTGGAGGAAAGCTACAACCTAAATAAAAACTAATTCAAAACTTCTCTCCAATGAATACATTTTTATATGCATACAGCTTTTGACATGGGGGAACTTTGGAACAAACCACCCCCTGTGTGAGTTGTGAAAAGGTTTTTTGTAACTTTTCCTTCTTCTGCACATCTGAATATTGCCTCTAAAAACAGGAAATGCATGTGCAATAATATTGCCTGTGGTTAAGTTCCTGACGTCTCGGCCCATTTCAGAAAGTCTGCAAGCAATACTGGGCTGTTAGCGGGCTATAGTCACACCTGCTTCTGAAGGAAAGGAAAAAGAGCTACACTGAGTGTCCAGACAAGTCCTAATCTTGGGAGTAGCTAACAGTTGCCCCTTAAAGGAGTGAGTCGTGGTTTATGCACCACAGTGAAGGAATACGCAGTGTGCACACCAGCCTTGGCCAACTTGGTGCCTCCAGATGTGCTGCACTACATCTCTCAACATCCCAGGCCACTGGCCATGCTGACCAGGGCCGTTGGGAATGGTAGTTCAAGACCTCTACAGGACACCAGGTTCTGCTGCAGACATTAGTGACAAAGAGTCAGCATTGCGAGCGCTTTCTGCATTTCATGCAGCCTGTATACATGGAGTCAGCACTTACGGAAGCAGACAATTCCATCTCCAGTGTAGCCTGCTTTGCAAACACACACTCTGTTTCCCGGGGTGGTACGTCTACATTCTGCTTTGGCAGAGCAACCTCCATTGTTGGCTTCACAGGCATTGATAGCTGTAAAAGGACACACATATAAGGAGGTGCTCCTCCTCCTCCTCCTCTTCTACCACATTTACACCCCATCATGTTTCCTCTTTCAAGGAACCCAAGGCAGCTTACAAGATTCTCTTCTGCATTTTAATTACACAGTAACAACCCTATGAGAGTCCATGACTGGCCCAAAGTCAACCAGTGATGGGGACTAGAACCCAGATCTCCTAAGTCCCACTTCAACACTGTAACCACTTTACCACCCTGGCTATGGTTGCATTCCTTAAACCACTTCGGATAATCCAAGCATCAAAGATGTGTTTGTTGGCAAAGACGGGTTGGCTGAAATACACTTGACAAAAGACTGCAACCCAAGATCTTTGGCAAGGTTACCTATATACTATAGCACATATATTTGCAAACATGTATTTGTGCATCTGTAACTCACTGTATGTGTATACCAGCCTTATATGTCTTAGGAGCAGAAAGACCACATTACTGCATACAGACCCACCCAGGTTCTCAAATCTATGGAGGAGGCCCTTCTGTTGGCCTCACTATCATTGAAGGCATGTTTGGTGAGGACAGGAGAGAGGGCTATGGGTCCCCATGCCAAGGGAAGCCAGGCTGGCTCCCTCTATGAGAAAGCAGAGAAGACCTTTGGCATTCAAGCTGATCTGTTCTGAAATTGCTTCTTTTAAACTGAGTGCTGATTTTATTTCTTGTATTGTATTTTAATTGTGTTTTAATTTATTAGCTTTTTTTCCTAGAGTTCTAACTAAGTTTATTTTAATACTGGTTTTATTTGTATGTTTGCTGCCTTGGGCACCAGTTTTTGGGGGAAGGCAGGGCATCCATCAATCATCCCTCAATCACACAAATGTAGTGTTATTCTAGACTGGTTGATTGTATGGGAACTGATGGGAGATAGTTTCTTGATGACTGAAGAAGAGCACTGAAAGCACACAGTCATCTGAATATGGGGAAAGTGATCCTTTTGAGAGGAGAAGAGCACTGATAATGTTGCATGAGTGAAGAAACAACAGAATTGCAATTTAGGGCTGAGAGAGATGGAGTTGGAAGCACCCTGGGAGGAGGGGTCCAAGCACATCTTTGCAACAGGAGCAGCACTCCAAGCACCTTGTAGGAGGGCCTGCACTTATGTTCTACTTGCAAATTTGAAAGCAAATTAAATGATACAAAACCCCTATAGACCTCCAGTACTTTATCCTCCAAAAGGAACCCAACACAGGCTAAGCTGCTCCTGAAATTTCTACTTGCTGGAATAAGTGGGGAGCACTCAGTCCTAGCAATGAGTGATGGAGCTATCCTGCTGAAAACAGGAGGAAGGACTACAGCTCTGTGGCAGAGCACCTGCGTTGCAACCAGAAGGTCCCGGGTTCAATCCTGGCATCTCCAGGTAGTGTAGGAAAAACACCTGCCTGAAACCCTGGAGGCCTGCTGGTTAGTGTTGGTTACTGTGGAATGTATAGGGTAAAACACCTTTATGTGTTTGTGCATGGGACCAGGAATTCTGATGCTTTTCCATTTCTTTTGTGAGCACAAGGAACCGTTCAGCACAGGGACATCCCCAGGAAAGAGAATGGAGCAGAATACAGGAAGCACCATATGACCTATGCTTGAAGCTATCCAGAAGAACATCTTCCATGCCACTGCAATTGCACATTCTGTTTTGTGAGACTGTTCTTTCGCCTGTTGCATCAGTACACTAACTCCATGGAATGTGAGACGTCTGAAAACCCCGACCCCAGACTAGAGATTACAGGCCCTGTCACTTGCAGAGAATGAGAAACAGGGACTGCAGCCTCTGAGCTTGGGCTATGCTTGGGTTATGCAGTCTCAGGCATGGCAGACTGCATGGAACTGATGAAGTGGTTGTATCCATGCCAAAGGACTTCCCTTTTAAGGCTATCAACCCTTCAGCAAAGGATTGGAGCAGACTTCCACAAACTGGTGTCCCACCTTTCATTCATCCCCAGCCAGGAACCATGATAATGTTTCTGGGGATGTAGTCCAACACACATAAATGGACCAAGTTGGGGAAGATTGCTTTAGAATGTGAGAAGTCTGAGGAAGCATAAAGGATTCCATTGAGGAGAAGGTCTCCGTATTACTTGACCTGTCCCTGGGCTCTGTCCAGGGTGCTGAAAGTCCTGCTACAGACTGCCCACATTTTCCAGCAAAGGATCCCTGATGAAATGCTTCTGCTCTCTTTTTTTTGCTCTAGGGTGTATCTTTCTGACTCACTCATGAGCTCTTCATTGCTCAGACAGGACAAACTGTGCAAAATATTCTAGCTGTCAAGGATGTCTGTTTCATTTATTTAAATCTGTATTTATTCCACCCACCAACTGTTCATTTTAAACAAATTGGAAATGATTCCTGCTCTCAAATGAGCATATGAAAATGATTCTACTGCCTACCATACCAACTTCTCTGTGCATAACACAAAATATCTGTTAATGGGCAGATCAAAATATTAGAAATAACTACAGGCATACATGTATTAAAACCTATCTGGCCCAGCTAACATGAGCGAAGTCTACTTGCCTGTACAGTATGTTCCATTTCCTTGAAAGCCAGCTGCACACTTGCAATATGCTGCTCCTCCAGGATTGAGAAAGCAGCTAAGATAGAAAAAAGAAGGAAAGTAACATAGAGCCCACGACATCCATTCCGTAGCATCACGACTGCTGTTCCACCCTATATTCTTCCAAAAGAGTTAGTGAACCCATGAAGCACAAAGAATTAGGAACTCCTGTGCAGCAGGGAAAGCAGAAACTGTGGTACTTTTTTGATGCCTGAAGAAAATCCACTTGTTCAACTAGGCTTTCTTTTACTCATACTTCATTGTTGTAATTGATCCTATGCTGTTTATCTTTTATTGTTACTGTAGTTAAATCTGTTCTAATTGCGTATTTTAAAAATTGTTATTAATATTTATATGTAAACCAAAACTTTTATTACATTTATTAATTTATCACATTTGTATGCTGCCTTATAGCCAAAGTCTCTCTGTGTGGCTCACAGCGCAATATAAAATATGAATGAAAATAAACAGCATTAGCAAACCAAAAACCATAAACAAATAGGATTAAAATACAATATAAATACAACAGATACATAGGATAGGAGGAAATAAACATAATAAACCAATAACAACAAGCAATAAAACAATGAAAGAATAAGCCAGCAGCAAATGAAGTCCAATCTGGAAACAAAAACTAAAAAAAAAATTCTTGACTTGGTGCTGAAAACGAGATGAGGTGGGTGCCAGTCACACCTCCCTTGCAAGGGAGCTGCAAAGGGGAGGTATGACAACAGAGAAGACCCTTTTCTTTGCCAACTCCCCCCTCACCTCACTGGGGGAGGCTTTGCGAAGCAGGGTGATCTGGTATGGATATATGGAAACTGTATATATTATAAGAATAAATCAATAAAAAGAGAAGTACTGCTGACATGTGAGGTTTGCAGTATGATGCTACAGTGTGGAGTGCTCCTCTTCAGGATGCCAGCTGCCCCTTTCGTATGGTGCCTGCCAGCAGTCAGCCTGCTCCATAAAGCTGTGCCCACAAGAACGTCAAAATATGAAGCCAGTTCAGATCTTAGGATGAACCTCATATCAGTCCTTTCATTACTTTGAGCTGGTTTGTGTATGTTTTAATAGTGATCTTGCTATTAAATACTCTGATTTAAATAATCTATTCCACTTAATTTATTTGATTTGGGATTTAAAATTATGTTATATAATTTTTATTATGTTATTGACCTTGTGAAAACTATGTCTCAGAAGTTGGAATACAAACAAGTAAATAACACATAAATAAGCCTAGTTTCGATATACCTCCTCCTGCCCTACTCCACCTCCAAATGTATTGCTATATTTACTGGGAAAAAGTTCTCTCTGAATGCACTCTAATTCTTATTAATTTGTTTTTTATAATACATACTTGGCACTGGTGTGGCAGGTACTATTGCATTCATCATCAGTGATTTCTGGGGGTAAGAAGGAAAATGCCTTCTGTTAGTCATTGTTCTACAACCATTGCTTGATAACCGCTCCTTTATCCTGCCTATTTGAGAGCTCATTTATGTGTACAGAATTCTCTGGATCTGGATTATACTACTTCAGAACCGAGATGGGGGTTTGCATATCTGAGTGCTTCTCCACCCCTTCCATAGAATGGAGAAGGCTAGAATGAAGCCCTTCTCTTGTATAAGAGTTTTTGCATTTGTACGGGAGGAAGATTGAATTTATTTGATGTGTGATTCTGCTGGAAGTGCGGAGCTGCCATGAGTAGAGATTTCATCATCATCATCATCATCATCATCATCATCATCATCCTGAGCACACTGGCACTGTGTGGCTCAAAAAAAAAAAGATTATAAAGCAGTATCTGTAGATATGCATTCTAATTGTTTGAATGATTTTTCCTCTATAAATTTGTCCAGTCCAAGGGAGCTTCCCTGGTGTCAGTCATCCCATATTGGAAAATAACTGTGGACTGTGCATGAATCTTTCTGATCTCTCCAAGTCCAACCAGCACATGATGGGCACATCATAGTCAAAGTCAACACAGGTCAGCTTTTCCACCTTGTGACGTTGGTACACTGGCAACATGTTGGAATTCCATTCCTATCCAGCCGGCGTGGAGGGTAGGTTGGAGAATGCTTCCATACAGCATTGCAAGAGGACTATTATTATTTCCAATTCAAGCTCTGCTACTTCCCCTGTTACTTCCAATTCAAGCTCTGATTTGACTGAGAGCACTTTCTTTGCTCAGTCACAAGCCCAGAAGTGCAAGAAGCTCCTATTTCAATGAGCACCAAGTTAACGTTAATGGAGTGAAATTAGTTACATTTGGTTTTCTTGTGTGTGTCCTGTTTCCTCATCATCCTTCTGCCCCTCTTTGCTGCCTTGCCACCTAATTCTGAGAAGTGGAAGCTGCTTGTTCTCCATGAGTTGTTGGCCACAGTGCCAAATACGCTGGGCATAGGAATGTGCTGTCTTGCTTCTCAAGGACATCAGCACATACTCTAAGCTTGTTCTTAGGAATAAGGTGTGCCTTGGTGCAGGTGTGTCCTTCTCCCTCCCTTTCTCCTTTTTTCTTGGTGCTTCTAAGTTTCAGTACAAGAGCACAATCAACTTCCAAGCAGAAGGGCAGCCAACAATGGGAGAACGAGGATTAAAACAGGTCTGAAGGGATAAACCAGGCAACAGCATCTTGGAGAGAATGCAGGTGAGGTGCAGAGTATGCGTTCTGAATGAGCTGAAGGCCTAATCTGAGGGACACGGTTAGCAATTAAGCCAAGCTAGCAAGCAGCAGAAAAGCACTGCTTTCTGTGGGAGGGACTCTTCTGCAAATGCAGTTGGACAAACGGGCACAGGGGCATGTCATTTAAAGCATGGAGGATCTTTGAAAGAAGAGGGAGCCTGCACAGCCTTGATGGTAACATGACTCATCAGAGCCTGAGTTCTAATCTTGTGGCCTCAAATAGCAGCTCAGAGGATGGATAGTAGCCGCACTTACGATTATCACATCGTACCCCTCTCCAGCCAACATCACAGTCACAAGTGCCATCTCCTGTAATGCCGCTGTTACATTTCCCATGGATGCAGAGACAGTCTAAATGCAAAGAGAAGATTTAAACTTTAAAGTCTCACACCATTCAAGCAGCAGGCATTTATGCTAAGAGCTACCTTATGTTCTCAGTTCAGATGGTTTTATATCCACGAAAGAATGGCTTACTTATTCTGTTTTGTACATGTAGGAGTCATTGCCATACCTATGTTGGTTGAAAAAATTGATTACCCAGATTATAGCCTTTAAAGTACATTGCATAGGACTTTGTGTGAACAGAAACTGCCTTCTTCCTTCAGAGTCACAGTAACTTTCAAAATCCAACAGAGTAAATGAATCATCTCTCCATAGCCTGGAACCTGAAGTACCTTGATCACAGTTGCTGCTGTATTTGCCTTGGATGCAGCTGTTGCAGGCCACTCCCTGGAACCCTGCTTCACACTCACAAGATCCTGTGCCATTGATGCCATCCAAGCAAATTCCATTTTCAAAGCAAGCCTTTCCAACAAGCCCTGGGCAAGGCTCACACTGTGGGCCATAGAAACCTGCGCAACATTCTCTGGTCTGAAAAGAAATAGATGGTGCAAGGCAAACCCCAATTTTGTGGAAGACAATATAACTAGAATTAGGATGTATCAGGAAATCCCTGCAGATTAAGGCTAGAACTTGTAACTTCCCAATCAACAGTACCATACACACATATCTCTTGTAATATTATTAGATGTTAATTGTAATAGCCAATTCTCAGCATTCTCTCTCTTGGTTACACATTTGGTTACACAGGAGTGTCATATGCTGTGGGCCAAAACTGGCTTGCTTGGGTCTACATCTACCCTTACAGGCTTTCTCAGATGGCCATGTAGCCTCCCTGGTTCTACCTTCTCCCAGCTGCAGGTTGTTTGATGGTTTCCTGCCATTTGTGCAATTTACCCAATTTTAAGAAGTTGCAATGCCTCTGCTAAGACTTCGTCACTTCAGTAAGAGCTTTAAAGTACAATATGCCAGTACTCTTAGTATTGTTGCTTTCAGCCTGGCCCATCATAGGAATGGAGCTTCTCCAATACTGAATTCAGCCCTTGGGTTGAAAGCTTTTGACACATCTGCTCTAGCAGCATCATGCTAGCATGGAAGAAATACAGAAACAGAACTCACAATTACACTTTTACTACATTTTGGCTGGCATCCAGCATGAAGAGACATCCTGTAGTAGTGGAGATAAAAGCAGACCTGTTTCTTCCCTGGCTGTGCAAAAGAAAACCAGAACTTTTTTATTAGAAAAATGATTTATACTTAAAATGTTGCAACAAAATCAAATTTAGAATAGTTTTCTGTAAAACATTCGGTTAGTGAAAATCCTGCGTAACATTTTCCACTGAAAAACATGTATTTCATTTTCAGAATAATGATGCATTAGCAGAGCATTAATTCAGGCAAAATATTCTGGCCAAAAATAAGCTGCATTTGCCAGATGTCTATCAAATAAACATCTTGAAATGAAGCCAGTTCAATAGACTGCATATATTGCATACATATGGCCCACTTCTTCCCCATTTAGCCCCATTGTCTGGCCATTTCTTGCTATGGGAAACCTGTAGCTGCCACATGCAGGTGTGTCTGATCATCTTGCTTCTATCTGGATCACTTGCAGAAGCTAAGGAAGCTCGGAATGTAAATGCTTTGCATGTTGGGAACTGTAGGGCTCTGACCCACACATTGGAGAAGCACATAAGCCAGTGTGGTGCAGTGGTTAAGAGTGTGGGACTGGGACTCAGGTGACCCAGGTTCGAGTCCCCGCTCAGCCATGGAGCCAACTGGGTGACTTTGGGCCAGTCACAGACTCTCAGCCCAACCTACCTCACAGGGTTGTTGTTGTGGGGATAAGTTGGAGGAGGGGAATGATGAAGCTGCCTTGAGCCCTTTGTAGGAAAAAGGCAGGATATAAATTGAAAAATAAATAAGATAAAATAAAATAAGAGCAGGGGACAGATTCCCCCTCCATTTCTCTTTCCCCCAAGTCTGTGAACACACACAGCCAAGTGTTGTATGGCAATGATGGACAGAAGCTAGACCTCCAGATGTGTGGAACATCCATTCCCAGAAGCCCCTGCCAGCATGGCCAATGGTCAGGAATGCTGGAAGATGAAGTCCGGAAATTACTTTCTGACCATGCCTGAGGGTACAACTGTAGAGACTCAATGGAACCCACATGAAAGGGGCATAATATATACATGCATATCTAAAAGTAATCTATTTACAGTAATGCCATTCTGTGATGCTTACCACTGGTGTAGTTCCAAGAGGACAGCTAGGGGCGTATGAACAGGACAAACACTTCCCCTTAAAAACAGAATGAAAATACATTTGTAGAACAAAGGGTCACACTGTGCACTTCTGTACAGCTAATGAATGAATGAAACCCCGAATGAAACCCTGAATAATTTCTGAATGAAACCCTGGATGTATGTCACCCATTCTCAGCAGAAATAAAATGAAGGGATAATGAGAGCCACATTGAATGGCAATGTGCCATTTTAATCTCCACTGAGTCATAACACTCATGTGATAACCTCGCCCTCTCAGCTTAAGCCTACCTCACAGGGTTATTATGAGGATAAGCTAGGAGGAAATGATTCATAGGTGAAGATCCTTGCAAGAGGGGCAGAATAGCCCCTCTTGCAAGGATCATTAGCAAGGATGCCCCATTAGCAAGGGGCAGAATAGCCCGTCTTGCAAGGATCATTAGCTATCATCATTAGTGTGATAGCTAATGTGTTGCAATACAAGTTTGGATGTGTATTTTCAAGAAAACCTGGATGCCCAAGTTTTGACAATGGACAGGAGTGCGTTGGCCCAACTGTGTACATTCCTAGACGCATCAGATCTGTCCACAGTCAAAGATGCCTTAGTTACATCCTGTTTGGACTTCTGTGAGGTCCTGCCTTTAAAATGGTCCAGACACTTCAGCGGGTCCAGAATGCTGTGGCCGGAGTGCTGACTGGGGATGCCTACAGGCAGCAGGCACTTCCTCTGTTACAGGCTACTGATCTAGTTTTGGGCAGAATTCAACATGCTGGTTATGAGGACCTATAAATCTTTTCACACCTTGGGATCAGGCTACCTGAAAAACCTCCATCTCCCACATGAGAGCATCCCTTAAGATCGTCTGGAGAGGCCCTTTGCCTGAGACCACCACCTTCAAGTTGCCTCAGTAGCAAAATGAAAAGGTCCTTCCCAATGGCCACTCCCTGGCAGAAGAACCCCCTGCAGAGGGAGCTGAGCGCCACCACCCTCTCTCTTTCCCTCCTGCCAGCAAGCAAAGGCCACTTCAGTCAAGCACAGCTTTGGCACGCAAGGGTCTCTCTTTGGCTGCATGCTGCATTTTCTGCATCACCCTTCTGGTTTTTAATTTGGTTTTCATGTATTTGCATATTATTGTTTTTATCAGGTTTTATAAGTGAGGGTAAGTTTTTTAAGGAATTACATTAGTGACTGTAAGATTTATTGTAACTGATTGTAAGTTTTATTAGTGATTAAGTTTTTGGTAGCAAGGCATAGTACAAATATATAGATAGATGGATGAATAGACAGATAGACAGACAGACAGACAGTTAATAGATGAAATATCATCAGAGGTCAGTACATCAGCTTGCAGCTTGACATGCTCTCATTTCATTTACTATATCAAGTTTGAAGGGGATAAATGTTTCTTGTGTATGTCATTTACATTTTCTATTGGAAGGGTGCAATCCTATGCAATTTTAGACAGAAAAAGGGCCTACAAGTCCCAGCTAGCACTGCTGATGGAAGCTTGGTGGGAGTTGCATAGTTTTCTCTGTCAAGAGTTACACAGGATTACACCTTCTGCATCTAAAAGAGCTGCAGTAGCTTTAAGAACAAGCAAAATGAAATGCTCATCTTACTCACTGCTCGATCCTCTAGAAACAGGGAGAACAAGAACATTAAAAGATCCTGATGTCTGAGAACACGAAGAACCATTGCAAGTAGGAGCAGAGCACATTGCGATGGACCGTTCAACAGTCTCTGGGACTATAAGGTAATGAGGGGTACAGCCAGGTAATTTTAGACCTTCCCCAACTGGTGCTTTCCAAATGTTTTGGACTTCAACTTCCATTAGGCCCAGTGAGTTTGACTAGCAGTCAGGGATCCTGGGAGCTACAGCACAAATTATCTGGTAGATACAAAACTGGAGAAGCCTTCCTTGCATCCCATCATCTTCAGGAGCCATCTTCAGAGAGGCATGTGTCTTACAAGTAAGTTGAGTAGGGAAGTGCCAACTACCATTTCTTTTTTCCTCCAACACCCAAATCTCATGCTTTATAACTGCTTCTACATTCTTGACATTCTTGGATGTTAGGGCAAAATAACCAAACAAAAAACATCCCAAACATGCACACTTTAAACTCAGGGAAAACTGAACACCGTCATGACTTCAGGAATGAAATGGAGCTTGCACCTGCTGCCTTAAACACATCTGCTTGGGTTCTTGTTGTGGAAAGGTATAAAACATTTTTAAAGTGAGATCAACGAAAAGGAGATTAGTAACCAGGCACTTGCCTAGTTGGCTGCCCCATGACTATAAAATTCTTTAAAATGCTTGGTTGCGGCAATGAGCAGTGCCCTGCAGTGCCCCTGGAATGCCCATGCCAGCCTAGTTGTCAATGCCAAGACAGAGCTGTTCTTGTTGCCGCCCCAATGATTTGCCCCTCTGGTCAGTCCTTCGGGGAATCCTTAGCCTCTTGGGCCCTGGACTCTGCCACGAGGTCCAGCCTGAGCTGCACCAGGAAAGGCAATTTCAAACTCTCCCTGGCTCTGTACTTCTGTCACTCAAGCTAGGCAATGCTAGATCAATGGAAGTGGTTTAATTATCTGAAGTGTGTTAAAAGACTTTATTGTCTTAATGTTACTATGTTGCAAATTGATTTTACAGTATTGCTCCCAAATTGCAAAGTCAAAATGTATTTTCCTGCAAGGTCTATTGAGAAACTCAGGGTTGGGTTTTCAGAATATACTCACTGGGATAATGGAATGAATTAATCATAACTAGTTTAAGTCCCATTGAGTTTAATTAATCTACTTGGTCTGACTCAAACTCTATATATTTTAAATAAGTAGCAATTATATTAAAACAACACAAACACTTCTAACACACACACAGACACAGACAGGGGAAGGGGGTGAGGGCACAACTTACTGATACAATTACAGTAACATTGCTATCACATCTGTTCTTCTCGATTTCCATTACTCTTCCCAAGCCATGGATTATTCCTTTATCAGTTGCAACATTGGGATAATTTATAGGTGCCTCATTTATGTAGAGCTATGTACAAAATGTTATCAGTTTAGAACACATTAGACAGGCACATTTAAATGAATATTTTATAGAAAAAATGTATCTTGCTCTGCTGGTGACTAATAGTAGACATTGCACAAGTAAGCATCAAAGTGAAAGGTGGAAACAGCAGAAATCACACATTTCTGAAAACGCTGCATCTCCAAGAACTTCAGGCCATGCTTATCTTTGAACATATCCTTAAACTTAGTGCAGCACTTGGCCCATCTGCACTGGCATTGCGTGGCAATGCTCACTAATCCGTAATGTGTCTTGGTGGGTGTGCAGCTGGGGAGGGGGCGGGCTGCACAGCCCATTCCCAAGTTGATCCTTTCTTCCATTTTTCTTTCTTCATCCCTATGGGCAAACACTGGAAGCTCTTGAACTCAGAGGCCTATGGTTGCCCAGGGCTGAGCAGGAGGGCAGCTAGGCGCTTGCCTACTTGTTCTCTGCCCTGCACTTTGCTTTTCTGGCTGTCAGGAGGCCAGAGAAGAATCAGGACAGTCGTATCCTGGCCTCGGTGAGCCCCTCTCCACTCCCTACAAAGCTCTCTCTTCCCTCTCTTCAAGGCTGCTTTTCTGACCTGAGAGAAAGTTGGTGCTGTTCCCAACTTTAGATCAGAATATCTGAAATACGCTACGGTTCCTCAGCTGCTGTCTAGGGGGCCCAGGATTGAACCACCCATACACCGAGGTGCACAACCAACCAAACATGATAAGACAAGTAATTTGCAGCCATCTATTATGCTTTAACACTCTTCCCCATTTTGTCTAGACAAGCATTAGGCAAAATGGTGTCCTTTGGACAGTTGGGAACACAATCCCATCATGTCCAGCCAAAAGTCAGGGATGATGGGAGTTTCAGTCCAAAAACATCCAGAGGGTGTCTGGTTGCCTGTCGAGAAAGATCACCATCCTGGTCAGAAATTCAGCCTTGCTGCAGCAAAAATCGAACCCTTACAATAGATAACCTCTGCTTGAGGCCAGAAGTTAATGTTGACTCATTTGCCCTCCATCCCACTTTCTGAACTCTCACTCAGCACTTAGTGTGCCTGCTTAATGTGTACATTTGGTGTGTGGCCTCATTAGTGGGGAGTGTAAATACACTTACACAATGGCGACCCAGCTGACCTCGACTTAAAATCCTGCTTATTGCACCTTTCGGCAATGCAGTCAATTAAGTAAGTATAAATCCTATCCTAGATCTGGCATTTAGATAAATGGGCGACAAAAAACTCTCCCATCATCACCATCATCTGGCTTTATAGACGGCACCTGAGCATCGTGAAAGGAGAATCCCACTCGAAATGACAATCCAAGCATGGTCTCCCTGAACATCCCATTATGCATGTCGTTCTTCAAAAGCTTCTCTTCCAGAATAACATGGTATCTGATATGATCTTCCTCCTGCAGATCAAATTAAGAATACATGTCAAATGGATAGATTTCCAGGCTTGCTATGGCAACGACAGTTCTCAGCAGCCATCAGCACCCAGAAGGGTTCATTATCAATTACTCTTAGGCTGAAATACAGCTAATGTCCTTTTTAAAATATAGTTTTAATGGCAGTATGAAAGGGATGTACTTGTCTGTGATTTTAATGCTCATCACTATCACTGTCTCGTAAAAGGATTTCTAATTCTTCATAAGCCTGCAAACTCTATTTTAGCAAAAGCACCCATGGAATGAGTGTGCACACATAGGTAACAATGAATAATTATTTAATAAGAACTCAGGAAGCAAGTATTTAATAAGCACTTGATTATCTAGGTGCTGTACTAAATTTTTAAAAAAGAAGCATAAACCTGGACCTGTTCACAGGCTTATAGTCTAAGAAACAAAGTCTATTCTATGTTATTAGCAACAGAAAAACAATTGGAGGGTAAGAAAATAACAAGGTGTTTTTGAGCAGAAAATCCGTAAACAGGGAAGGGGTTAAGAAACCTCCTGCTTTTGTTTTCATCTCTTTCTCTAGACTTCATGATCTGTATCTGGCTTGAGAATCATTTTCTTGATAAAAAAGGAGGGTAAAAATCACACCAATTCAACATTAGTCATTCAGGGAAAACTGCATGTGGCTAAAGAACACATGGCAGCCGGGACTTAAATTCTCTCATTTACCATTTTTGTTGTCTCCTATATAGTCTGTAAGGACTTAATATATCACCTTGGTTGCACATATTTGATCAAAGCAAAAGGAGGAGTCATCCTTTTGGCTTTGGTGCCAGTAGAGCGTGAGATTGTTTCATCACTGCAGGGGGTCACACTGCATGTGACACCCATTTTGCCTTGTTGCACCCCAAGAGACTGCTCTCTTCCTTCATCATGCAGTTCAAATCCAACAATGCCGCGAACAGCCCAACTCCATGCTATTGATTGTGTCCTCTAAGAACTGTGATTCCCAGTGCCAGCTCAAGTTTTGAGGTTCTTGGGCAAGAGACCCTCAGTAGGTCTCTCTCATCAACCCTGCCGCCTTCTGCTCTTGCTTCTGCTCCTCTTCCTCATCATAGCCCCTGCTTGCTTGCAGAACAAGAAGGAGCCAGCAAGGAAGCAGGTCAGCAGAAGCCTCTCCTGCTTCTCCAACTCACCACCTCCGCTGCCTGTGCCAGAGCAAGAGGCAAGTGAATGAGAAGGTTAAACTGGGGAGAGGAGGGGAACAAGAGCCCACTGCAGGTTCCCCTTTATGTTTGCCCTTAATGCTGGCCCCAGTGCCCTCCTATTTCCACCTTACTAGCAGTCATGCAAAACAAATCCTTCTGATGCACATTTAGATATTTTGGCAGAGACAGAAGTAGGAACGGTCATGAAAGAGGAAAAGCAAGAGCAATTGAATGAGTCTTGTAAATGGTTGCTTATGACCCATGTGTGGGTCACAGAACGTCATGTGTCACTGCCCTTTGGGATCGATGTACACCAATGATGTGCAGCCCAAGGGATAAAGGAGGGTTTGGGTTACCGTCCAAAGCCAAGACATCGTTCTGCTGCCAGTTCTCAAGTGGCAGACTCAGCGCATTTGTGCCTTTCAACCAGCTCTTGCAGCACCTGTGCCGGCCGCTGCTATGTTCACTGGTGCAGAGAAAGGAACAGAATAGGCATGGCAGGAGAATGTTTTGCCCCGAGTCTACTAGCATCATGGCACTTCCTTTTCATTTATTGCATTTCCAGTTTTGTTAGGAAACACCAGGTAGGCAGTGACAAAGAGTTCTGTTTTGGATGTGGCCTAAGAGAATGCTTGGAAACCAATACATACCATAGAAGTCAATTCTTTATTCTTGAGAAAATTTTCAATGGCATCATTATTTGGGGCAAAAATGGTGTAAGCACTCGCTGCTTCTATTTCAGCTGCCAATTTATAGTGCTGTTGTAAAAAAAAAAAAGGCAAATGCATAATTTAAACAGGTGTATTTACAGATCTAATGAAGTGTCCCAGTTCAAATCAAAGGTGGATACTTGCAATAATATAACCCCTGAAAATGGAGTAGTCTGGCATCTGTTCCAAGCGAGGAAGCAGTTTTGGCAATGTGCCACTTATTCCTCTGAGGGGTGTCAGCACCTGCAAAACAAACAAACAAACAAAAAAACTCCAAAAGACACACGGGCAATTTCAAACAATCTGCATTGCTGCAACTGCAACACTGGGAAAAATGCAACATAAAATAATTTGGGGACATTTCTTTTGATTTTATGTAACAGTCATTCCCAGCTGTTTCTATCAGGAGTGTAGAACTTCTTTCAGCTTCAAGGCCAAATTCAATTATAGGAGAAGCTCTCAGGGGTCAGAGACCAGTGGTTTGCAGGCATGGGAAACCACTAAATAGTTTCTGGGAAAGGGTTCTAGACATTTGAAGAACCCAGAAGGGCTGGAGTGGGACCTCAGGCTGGCCATATAGGGGCCGCAGGACTGAGAAACAACATTTCTGATTTATCTTAGAAAATACCTTATTGATTACATGTATAATCCCATTGGTTGCTGCAATATCACCAGCTACAATTTTGGCTCCACCCACAGAGAGGCTCTGGAAAGAAGAAGACAGAGAAATAACTTAGTTTGATTTAAGAATTGTACCAGTCTTCTGATCACAGCTGGGAGATGGGAAGCTTCCTTATGCCAAGGAAGACTACTGGTCTATTTAACTCAGTATTATCTCAGTATTAACTCAGAAATTTGCTGACTGCAAGAGCAGTACAACAATTGAACCAATGACCAAGGCAGGTCGTGGGCTCTCCCACACTGGAGGCATTCAGGATGCAGCTGAACAGCCATCCGAAAGGAATGGTTTAACTTGGAGCCTTGCACTGAGCAGAGGGTTGGGCCCAACTCTCCTCTTCTATAATTCCATGATTCCCCAGTGACTGCTGCATGTAGCTACTGCTTCTGATACTAGAGGCAGCATATAGCCATGAAGATGAGTAACCATCGATTCCTCCATTTATTCTTCTAATTCCCATTTTAAAGCCATCAGTACATCTGGTAGTAATGAATCCCATAGTTTAATTATGTGTGAAATACATCTTTTTATCTGTCCTAAATCTCCCACTAATCATCTTCATGGAACATGATGTTTATCTGTATTACTGTTCTCCCCTGCTTGTCCTTTGATCAATTTTTGTGGTTTTATTGCATTTTCATTGCATCCCACTTCAGAATTACTTTATCATGAAAAGTGGGCAATAGATTTCATAAATAGTTAAAATAAACAAAAAACAGCAGGCTATTTAAATACAAAAGGATAGCAGCTAAAGTTTTTCTCTTAGCACATCAAAGAGGACTAGCCTGAATGTGAAGGAATATAGAATACTGGAACACTTACTCCACTTTGATTGGACAATGGCACGAAACTGCCACCCAATGATATTGCCAGCCCATCAGAGGATGATAGATCTTGGAGGTCAGCCGTGGTGTATACGCCCTCTAATACATGACTCCTGATGGAAATACAGCAACGTTCAAATGGTGCCCCAATCAGAGCTCTTTGTATTTACCCGCATTCAGAGACATGGGCACCTGGTTGAATACCATCTGCACTGGAAGCAATTCATACATCACAACTGCACCATGGGAGCTGTATCCATCGCCAGCACACCAGCTGGTCAGCTGTACCTTGGAACCATGTTGATGGGACCAATGCAATGGATTCCCACCAGCTGAACATTATCCTCACGGTCTGCTGGGCAATGAGCACAAATAAGCAATGAGGAGGAAAAGAGAAGAAGGAGCAGCCTGGTTTGGCTATGCTTCCAAAGTATCTTGCAACTAGACAACCTTAAACTGGCAACTAATGCTACATAAGAGCTTTGGACCTCTGTCTGGCTCATTCCAAGGGAACAGTCATTCTGTGTTTGCTGGCTGTTATACCTTCTGCATGGATTTCAAACAACTGGACTAACAAGATGCTTTTTCTCCTGGACTTGTCACATATTCTGGAACTTTGATGATTTATATTCTGTAAAACCTGTTACAGAATATAATGCTAGTCTTCTCAGGGCCCGTGGATTAATGTTTGCTATGAACTGTGCTCCTCTGGCTTCGATTGCCCAGAGTACCTTCTGGTTTGGACTATGAGTAACAATTCTAGGTACCAGGATATGCCAAGTGTGCTTCTCTGTAGAAGCTCTGTGGGAAACTTCTCTGCTGCTCAAGACTCCTTTCTGTCTGGTTAATTCCTGAATCCTTGGACCTACTTTCACTTGGATCCCAGAAGTGTGAGATCCTGAAATATGATGCAAATCTCAATAAACCAGGACTCTGCCTTGTTGTCACTTATTCTTGTATCCTAGAACCTGGGTCAGCTTGGGACTGTGGTGGTTAGAAATTTTGCATTTGGGACTGTTTCCATCACCCAGGGATCTTGAGTTAGTTGAATAGTAGTTGATGAAGTTGTTTATATACATCATGGTTTAAACTAGTGCTGTGAGACCACTGGATATTGCCCACAGTGTAGTTTACAAAACCATGTACGATATAAACAGAATCATGAGAATGACCACAAAAAACACTTAACCTACTTTGTTAGGGTTAGCATGTTGTTTTCTGACATCCAAAAGGCTCGTTCATCTCGGTCCATGCTTTGAATTGCTTGGCGAGAAGGCACAAGGATGGTTAGATTTGTCCGGTCTGTCAGGAGTGTCTTTATTGCAGCTGTCATCTGAATGAACCACAGGACGAAATGCATAATTTTTAATATGCTTATATTATAAATTCTCCTACAGAGCAGCACCTGCATCTAGAGGTTTCCTGTAGTGGAAAGGCCTATGCAAGGAAAAAGACTAGTTATCAAAAATCAAGATTTCCCAAAGGAAACCAAATCAGTTCGTTTTCTCTTCCGAAGTAACAATTCAGGACAGAATCTTCTCATCTTCTAAGAGTGGAGAACAAAATACTAGAGCATGGATAGCAACTAGTACCTTCCAGATGTTTTGGCCTACAACTGCCATCAGTGCCAGACAGCATGGGCAATGCTGAGAGTTCATGGGAGGTGTAGGCCAAAACATCTGAAGGGCCATATGTTATCCACTCCTGGGGCCTTCCTTTGATTGCTACCTCTGAGGGAGGTAGCAGTCCAGAAGCGACCATTTCTGCTTATTGCAGGACTTCCTTTAGGAAGCATTAAATTGCCTTTGCACAAGCAGAGGCTCTTGCTTGCGCACAGAAGGGGGGTCCCTTGCAGAGCAGCCCCCTTGCATATTGTCCTTTGTGATTCTCTAGTCCATCTCTGCAGATTTGTAAAAGAGCCACAGTTTAAATTGGTGAAGAATCTCATTAGTTTCCACTCAGCCCTCCTTGAAACCCAAACAGGGATGCCAATCTTTTCTCCACGTGGAGAAAAGGTCTAGGAGGAAGGAGAGCAACTTAATAAGAGGGAGGCAGCCAAACGGATGCTTCTGATTATTAACCTGGTACCATCCCCTGCTCTAAGCACCAGGAAGGGGCAGATCTATGGTGGATCCTCTATACTTCTTATATGCAAGCTGTTCTGTGAAAAAGTTCTGCTTAGCCTTAAAAAAAAGTGTGGGCTCATATTCCTATGTTCAGTCAAACAGAAAGCACTTAACTCATGCAAAATCCCGCCAGAAGTCCTTTACTTAAAGGAAGGCAGATTTCAGCTGGACATCAAGAAAAGCTTTGGGACTGTTAGAGCAACGTGAGAATGGAACTAATGACCTGGGGAGGTCATGAACTCTCCTGCTTGGGAGGCATTCGAGATGCAGCTGGAAAGTGGCAGGGATGCTTTGCACTGAGGTTGGACCTGATGGTCTTATTGGCCCCTTCTCACTCTACTATGCTATGATTCTATGAAACCCACATTTTTGGGGGATGGGGGTGATAATTAATACGGGTGCTGGCAGGGAAATTCTTGCAGCCTGAGGGCTGAGTTCAGTATCAGCTTGGGGATTGCATTCCAGTGGGAGATAGGACCACAAATGGGGCAGGGTCAAAATGCAAAGAAATCCAGCATACGTTCCTCTAAAGCCTTCACTGCCAGGTGTTTCAAAGTATTTGAATGGGGTAGAGGTCCACGCCAAGCTGTGAAACTCCCAAACAATCAGTAGTTGGGCGAATGGTGTGTCAACAACTACAGAACCCCGGAGGCTGGATTGGGACCCCAGGATGGCCAGGTTTGGCCCCTGGGCTTGCAGTTCTCGCCCCCTGAATAAGAGGAACCCAGTCCAGTGTCATGAGATGGAGGTCCCGCTCTTCATTCTATCTGCCAGACCAAAAGAGCTGAGTGAGTCCTTCTCTGTTATGGCATCCACACTGCAGAATCTCTGCCAAGGGAAATATGCTTGGCCAATTCACTCATCGCATTCTTCCTGCAAAACTGGATGCTGTGTTTTGCTGTTCATATTTTTGACCACTGAATTTTTATTTTATTTCTACCACTGATGTTGTTTTTATCATTTTGCCTGCTACCTGTTTTAAACGCTCTTATGTCCCTCCTTTTTAATGAGTTTCAGGGATTATTTCCTGAGTTTGTGTTCCTCCTGTTCTTTGGTTGTATTTAGGTTTTCCATTAGGGTGCAATCCTATGCATACTTAGACAGAAGAAAGTCATACAGTTTCCAGAATTCCTAAGCAACGATGGCTGGCTAAGTGTTGTTGGTCTTTTTTCTGTCCGATCATGCACAGAACTGTACCCTCAGTATGTTAATTCAAAATGCCTTTGGGCAGAGAAGCAAACATTTAGTGTCTTGATGGATATTATTTCATACTAGATACTCACATCAACCCACTCATTAAATCCAGCTGCTTCTGGCAGATAAGACAATTCCTGAGCAAAGAAAAAGATAAATTATTATTAGGGACAGTTCCTAATTCGGAGGTTGAGCCTGTGCCTTCTATGTAGATGTTTGCAGTGTTGGTCCCTGATGTGCTCACTGTTAAAATAAAAGTATCTCAGCCAGCAGCATTTGCATCTCAATGGCATGAACACGTTAGAGATGAGAACTGTCATGTAGCCACTGCTCCATCTGGAATACCCTTTTCTATAGCTCTTCATTCCATCAATCACTTTATTTGCATACGGCGTTTCCATATGGTAGGCTCAAAGAGGTTCTCAACAAAGCACTTTGAAATACAGCACTAAAGAAAAGTTTATATTCTCAATCATGAATTATAATGAGCCATATCTCAGGTTACAAGAATACTTTGACAGTGATTAGAAAAGCCTGATTGTTGCAAACCACTCTTGTGAATTCATTCCAGGACTGTGCTTATCTAGAAAAAACCAGGTACTTATTAAAAGTAGTTATAATGGTTACAGTACATGATGTCTTCATTACACCCCCCACGAAATAGTTTATTCTCCAAGGAGCTCCAGGCAACATACACAACAGCCCTCTGAAGTAGGTGACCATGGCAGACTCAAGATCACCCAAAGAGTTTCATGGTTGAGTAGGGATTTGAAACTCCACAGCATGATGACAGTTGTATGTACAGGAGATCTTTTATTCTGTTTTAGTCAGATTAGTTTCAGTTTGTGCTAGGAGGCTTACAGTCTGCTGTCTGGGTACTAATTGTTGGCATTGATCGCTTTAGGGGCTTGGCTCAGCCAGGGCATTTTACTTGCAATCTGAGTGTGCTTGGGAAGAAAGTTCTTGTCTTAAAGCCATACAGTTCATTGGATACTACGAAGAATATGGATGCAGAATATAAACAAGCCAACTCAAGCATACATTCTTTTTTTGTGTGGCCATATCAATGTTTTTGAATAGGTTAGAGGATGTTCTATGGGCTTCTAAAGTTGTTTGGCTGAGCAACTTCTAGGCCAACAAAAAAAGTCAATGCCTCTTGCCATGGATTTCATGACATTCCAGCATGGACACAGGATCTAACCCCACTTCCCGGGGGATAGGGTGGGAGCAGAGCTTCTTTAATAAAGCAAACGGTTTCTTTCTCACAGCACCAGTGGTCTGTATCTACAGAATGATTGAGTAAGGCAGCTTCAAGGCAATTATTTTGAGGGCTTTTTCTAACAAGGTGACATCCATGAGGTTTGCCATAGCTCTAAGAAACTGCCCTGGCTTTTGGACAGTGAGAAGGTTCACTTAGACTAGCTGTTGAAACTTAATGGCACCTTGGTGGTAGAGCCCATCCAGTGCAATGGGCAAATTCAAGTTCTCTGCTGTCAAGTAAGACTTGTGATTGCTCTAGAATGTACAATTATGCCTGGTGCCTCCGATTCCAGCCAGCACTCTGTCAAGTAAATACTCAAGATATTCTCCCTTTGTAACGGATACATCAAAGATCCCAGCCAGAATCATATAGGCAAATGGTCACGTAAGCAAAACCATTTGTGATGTTCTTACTGACCTCCACTGCATTCCCATAGCACATGCGGCCATCTCCCTCGTAGCCCTTTGAACACACGCAGTCCCAGACGCCAGATGATGTGAACTGACAAACTGCCTGTGAAAAGAGGAAGATGTTCAGACATCTGGGCATCTCCGAGTCTTGCCAGGTACAATATGATATGCAGTGGAAAAGTTCTGACCAATGGATACAGTTTGGCTGAAGGGAGATTTTAAGTGCACTTTGGTGCAGTATTAAAGACATTTCCTAACCTCACATGCCAATTATCAACTGTATAATTTCCCTTAATCAAAGCTAGTATTTAATTAAAATATATCAATTGATGTATTAATTACAACAGTTAATTAGCTCATATATGAAGCCCTATTGCATTTTTTGGAATGATTAACTCCTCCTGAGAAAGCCACTATTTTGCTCTGCACAATGTAAATGCCCAGAAAATTAGGGTTATTTTGGTTTGCATTACTTCTTGGAGAACAGTTGTTAATTAGTGCTTTTGCAAAAATAACTGAGCAAAATGCCATAGAAGAAAGAGGTCTGAGAGGTCTTCAGTGCGACTTTTCTACTGGGAAGGGAAGGTGGTGATGAGGAAGTGTTCAGGATCGTGTGGGTTTAGCAATGCTTGGGTAGGCATTTTGATTCTGTCATGCTCCTGAATATCACAAGATCTACAGATGAGGTGCAACATAATGGCTTCAAAAGGGGTTTAGACAGTTTATGAAGAATGAGGCTTTTAATAGTAATATGCTATTATATCCAGGATTGGAAGCAGTATATGTCTGCTTGCTTGTGGGTTCCCCAAGAACAGCTGCTTGGCCACTGAGGGAATAGAATGCTGGACTAGATGGGCCCTTGGTCTGTTTTAACATAGTTCTTAATTTTCTTAAGTAATGTTGCTTTTTGGGTCATGAGAAAATTGCTTGATTTGTCCAGGTCCAATTCCAAATCAGACCAAGCAGAGTATCAGACCAAGCTAATCCCTAATATGAATCTCTACCTCCAACACCCAAGTCTGGCACTCTGTGTATTGCATCAGACTCAAGGAGCACCTTTGATAGTCACCCAAAACGTGGACTGAATTGAGATGTGAATCTACCATAGGTAATCAATCTATCCCATAGTACGCCAAGGAGCTACAAGGGACAGCAGACGTCAGCCCCTTGCAATGGGGAACTCAATGCTGCTGCGACCTTGCCATGTTGGACAAGTCAGATCTCAGGAAAATGTCATACAGCATCAACTGCAGGGGCACTGACAGGCACAAAAAAGACATGAAGTTGGCGTACCTAATTTATGTCTATATCTGCAAATTTAGAAATAATTCTAAGGATCTATTTAAATCTTGCAGGAGACAAAGCCAGACAATTTCTTACCCAAATAGTTGAAGATAACTAATTGATATCCACCCCCAAGGTGTGAAAATTTCTAATAATTAAGCTACACCCTGCCAGAACATTTCAAACAATGGAGGGAGTCCCCCCGCCCTGCCCAGCTTCACTGACATGGAAGGAGAGATGGAGGGGTGTGTTGCAGCTGGTGGGGTGGGAAGAGCTGACTTCATGAAAGCGCCCCCCTTCCTGGAAAATAAGCTAAGCAAAAATCTTTGCTGTTGTACAAGTGGCACTCGGAGAAGAGACTGTGGTCCCAGGGAAAGAGATTTGGGGCTGTGAATGCCCTTGATCTACTGGCTGGACCTGAAAGCTCTACGCTTGGCAACATCAGCATTTCAAAATTGACTCTGCTGATACCAAAACATGCAGTCAGCTTGGACATTCAGAACATTGATAGGAAAGGTTATTGATTTTCTTAGTTATGTGAAAAGTGTATATTAATATATCTACACTTTTAAAAAGCCACAGATTTTGGGCTACTTTGTAAATCAATCCAGATTAATAACTCACCAGTGGATGGCATTTCTCACTGTGTCCCAGACAAGAATCAATTGGTTCACATTCATATCCATTGCCCCGAAATCCTTCCTTACATTCACAGTCATTCTACATGGCAGGTAAAATAGGGAATATATCAATTAGCTTGAAAGACATCTGCTCACACTTTTGAGTTGCTGAGTCCTAACCATAAAAGTTCAGGATGAAGTACAGTGATGCCCCTGTCTGCTCAGTAGTTCAGGGTAGATTTTCAAGTGCCTAGGACTTCAGCTCCTAGAAGCCCCTGCCATCATGGACAGTGGTCAGAAATGGTCAGCAAAGCTGGGAGCTGAAGTCAAAAACATCTGGCGGTCAACCGTCTGCCCAGCACTGCAGTGGTTAACACGGGTAGCTAATTCCGCACATCATGCTGAGATGCCGGAGGGCTGTTCTATGTGTGTGCAAATAGACACCAGGAACAGGTGAGGGATGCATTCCACCCAAATGTTCAGTGATTTTACCAAAGTTGCCTCTGCCAAACCACCAAGCAAATCAGAACAAGTTACACACTGAAAGGCACCCTTAACTGAATTAAGTACTACAGTTTGCAACTCCCAACCTTCCCCCAAAGTGCATATAAAAATGCATACAATAATGAAAATAATGCAAAGGAGCCTGTCATTTTTCGGAAAATCTCTTGTGCACACAAAATGTACACATTTGGAAAATGTGTGTACGCAAAGGTATATATTAGTATATAAGTTCACATGAAAGTGCACATGAATTTTCCTGTGGCTTTTGAAAGGAAATTCATACCTTGATGCGGAACTGAACTTAAAGCTGGAAAAATTAGGAAGAGAATAGAACTGAAACTGATGGATTCATCCATCCCCAGTGCTCACACAGGTTCAGTTTGCAACAAACTTTATTCAAACAGTTTTATTCAGCTATAATGCAGTCTTGATTTTCCCCCATTTTCTCTATTTTAGCTCACTCCCTATCTCTTTTTGAGGACATGATGCTTGTATGATGGTGCTGTTCTGGTATCTTTGAGGGGCATCCAAAAAACCTGAGCTGGTAAAAAGCACACTGGCTAAAATTTTGTCTGGGGATATTTTTCCTGTTACATCAACTTCACCAGTTTTTGGTTTGCCTCTGAGCTTAATTCAAAGTTTAGGGCCAGGATACCTGAAGGACTCTCTCATCTTACATGACCCTGTTTGCTCACTCGGTACGATCAAAGCAGGACCTTCTCTTTGTCCAGCCACCATGAAAAGTCCAGCTGATGTAGTAACACCTTGATTTTGGAACATCCACACTTTATCCTGTTCTTCAAAGCATTTCATTTCACTAACTATGACTTTGTTGTTTGCCAGTTTGTTTTCCATTTTCTTTTGATGTTCACTGTTTTCATTTTTATTTTAATTATTCATGTCCAATAGTCAAAGTTCTCTGAACAGTACAAAGCTTTAGACTGTGTTTCAGTTTATAACTATTTTGACTGTATGATGTTTTTCTTGATTTGTATCAGGCTGATGTTGAAGAAAACAAAACGGGCCCAGAAAACATTCTAGCAACTGTAGCAGTTAAGATTAGAGGAACTAGAATGAAGACTCTTCGATCCTGAGTATTGATGTATTTCTGCCCATGAGACTGCATGCCACTAAATTGGATTGTTACAGAGCATTGACTTTCATTGGCCTGAACTGTCTTTGTTGCTGCGACCACACAGAGAAAGACTATTTATATGGTGGAGACGTTAAGGAAGAAGCTGAATGAACCTACCTGCCCTGGACCAATATACAGGCAGGTAGCATTACTATGACAACCTCCAAAATTTGGCAAAAAGCAGTTGTGGATTTCTGAACAGTCTCTTCCATTTCCTGTCCATCCAGGCTGGCAAACACAGATGTGGGTTCCAGGGCCAGTTTTCACACACTCCGCCTGCAGGTATATTAAAAGTGCACAGTGTATTCCAGAGTCTCCCTCTGTCTGTGATGAGATGGGTAGCAGATGGCATGCCTGCAGCAACCAGGTTGTCATAGACCATTCTAACTGGAAAACATTTTTCACTATGAAAATGATCTCAAATTGGAGGATCAAATTCATAATTCTAATATTTATTTATCTATTATATTTATCTCCCACCTTTTTCTTGCAAGGAACCCAAAGTGATTTATATAACCCTTTCCATTTCATCCTCACAAAATCTTTTCAGGTGTGTTAGGTTGAGAGTCTGTGATTGGTCCAAAATTACCCAGTGCCTGAGCACTGATCTAGAACCCTGATGTCTGGATATCAGCCCAACATGCTAAGCCTCAGCAAATATGAAAAGGAATTGCATACTTACATTAGCACTGCAGCCATGTGGAATTAGATTAGCACAAGGATCTACCTCGCTGCAAATTATTCCATCTCCATCATATCCAGGTTTGCAAACACAACTAAAATTTTGCATCAAAGTATGAGAAATTAATAGGCAAAGCAAATATAAAGCAAAACCAAATATATATTTCAATCCTGACTGGCAGCTGTGATGTAGTGCTTCAGGCAGAGCTCTGTCCTATCCATGCTGTCAACTAGGTCCTTAACTCCGGGTTGCAAGAAATGAATCCTGGCTTTTCACATGCAGTGATCTTGTAATTCTAGATCCTGGATTTAATGGTCTTGTGGATACTGTGCCTCTGTGTCAGTGGGGTGGAGCTCTTCAGAAGGAAAATTGGATTACTTGACTGACTTCAAAATGTGGCCCGCTGGCCCCGCTGCCCTTGAAGCTCCTTGGCTCATTCTGGCCTTCTGCCTCAGAGTCTGACCCTGATGGCAAACCACATGCACTGTCACTGCTTTAGGGCCCTTTCCCGACCCCTCCAATGAAAGAATCTCAGGTAGCAAGACTGGGAAGGCTGCAGAGAACAAGGAGATTCACTGCTCGATAAAACAGGTGAACAAGGCCAATGGTCTGATTCAGGCCACTGTGGCTCTTCATATATTATCCTCCCAGGATGGTTTTTATGCTTATAGTTTGGCAGTCGTGAGCACCACAAATGTGGGGACAGCTCCCACCTGAAGATGCCATTTTTCATGATGAACTGGGACTCCAGCATGCAGGAAATACCATGGTGCAGGAGTGGAAAGTCAAAGACCACAAATGCACAGAGACCCCAGCAGGTTCCATGCCAGGAAGAGAGGGCTAAGGAGGCTGGGGCTCTGCTGAGGAGAGAGCCAGGCTGCGGAGGTGATGCAGCTGTGGCTTTCTGAGTACCAACCAGAGAAGACAGGCGATCACGGCTACTGCAGCTGCAAGGCAGCCTTCTCCGTAAACAGGAGCACGTAGGGATCGGTCCAGCACCTCTGTGGACACGCTCCAGGCAGACAAGGGAACTGAATCCAAGTCAGGCAGGGATAGTACTGGGACAGAAGGACATTTCCCCCTTTGCGTAGTCTGACCACAAGACAGGCAACACCAGCAAATTTGTAAGATAAAAAACAGCAACGTTGGGGGCAGATGATAGCACTTTTCAAGAAGCTAAAGAGGGCTGCTAGCTTATCTTGGTCATTGAAAAACAATGGCAGGAAGTGAGATTTCAGCAGAACATCTGGAAAAACTTCCCAGTCTTCAGAGTCAACAGACTGCAGAACCAACTGCCTAAGGAAGTCATGGGCGCTCTGTTGCTGGAGGCATTTAAGCAGGGTCTGGAGAACCAGCTCTTGGGGATGCCTTAGACTAGATTCCTGTACTAGGCCGGACATTGGATTCAATGGCCTAAATGGCCAAGAAGCCTATGATTCTTTGTTCACAAAAGGTAAGCAACTGGGAAGGTAAGTGCATTGCCCCACACATACGTGATCAGCCTACCTCATGGCACCATTGTGAAGCTTGCAGTCAGCATGTGCATGGCAAAACTGAAGAAAAGCCCCACATGGAAACACCTGACTGTCACAAGATTTCCCAGTGTAGCCGCTTTTGCATGAACCAGGAAGGCAGGCTCCATCGCTGTCTATCTGGTTGTCACACACCCCGTAGACACACTTGCATTCTGAGGCAGGATGGGCAAAAATAAATGTCAGTGAAAGAAGCCAAAGAGGCATATAGGTGCAGACTGTTCTCTCTTAAAAGGAAGGGGAAAGCAGCACATTGATGGTATATTTATGAACTGTATTTCCCCCCCAAAAAAGTATTTGGTACATGCTTGGATACTGTCTAAAGTCTTTACCAACAAACGATGAAGTACTCATGAGCAGTGGCAATTGGCTATTTGTTGGGGACTACTCCATCCTCAGCTGCTTTTCCTGCATAATTCAATGTGTGCATTTTTTTAAAAAATGGTATAAACCCTGCCTGACTTCCTCCACCACACTCAGACATGCCTCTTGATATTACTTGGAGGGTTAAGGCTTTGCAATCATGGCCTGTGGAGTCAGCATGAGGCATAACTTTTCTCTGATTAGGGAAGCCCAAGATTTGCATTTGGGCTGCCTTTTAAAGCAAACCCACCCAATTGGCACTTCTGGGATTAATATATGGATTGGAATGCAGTTATTCCTTAATATTTCAAGTCCCTGAATTTTGTTTTCTTAGATCAACAACAACAGGTACCAAAATGTGCACAAGAATTCCTATTTTATAATGTATTAAATGTGATTTCCCATGCTTCAGAAATTGCAGATCAAAGCAGAAATCAGGTGCATTGGACATGAATGAATATATGTGAAACTGACATGGACCAGAAATAGATTGATCCATCTACCCCTACTTCTGGATAACCTCTTCCCCTGAAGGAGAGCACATTTGATATGCTGGCATAGTAGTTACAAGAAAAATCCCAAAATCTTTAGCTAAATTTTGGAAAATGGCACATAGAACTATGCACATTTTAGTTTTATTTATGAATGTTGCATTGCCAAGACATTTGCAAACAGACATGGGGCGATGGTACAGGTGGGTATGACCAGGCATTTGGCAAGCATGCGGAAATAAATGTGCTGACTAGGATCAAAGCAGTTTAATCCTTACACTTTCAAACCATATCCTGGTCCAGTTTGGAGGATCCAGGAGTAGCTTTTTGGTTGGGGGTGGGTGGGAGCTCAGGGGGTTGTAGAGTAAAAAAGATCTGAAAAGCCCCACTGTACAGACAGAATCTAGACTGCATGTCTTCAGATTGCCAAACTTGGATTGTGCCTTCCAAGATCACTGGGAAGCAGCTGCTCTTGAGTATCATGAAAGAGCTGCTATCTCATGAGAACTGATTAAATGATGACATGCAAAAGTGTAAACGTTGCTATGGCTTGACATGATCAGTGAAAATGGAAGCCACCATGCTTACTATTGTCACACTGTGGTCCATATTTATTGTGATCTGAACAGAACTGGCAGCGTGAACCTTCAAATCCATGATTGCAAACACAAGTTCCATTTCCGTTCATCCCATCCATGCACTGCAACATGAAAGAAACAACTTTGAAATTTGTGCACTGAGATTCACAGGTAGCAATAACAGGTAAGCTCCTTGGGGAAATACTGTTGGGATACTTCTACAATATGCTCATCCTCACTCTCAGAGAAGTGGTAAAGAATATTCAAGCAAATATTTTCCAAACCCTTCTGATTCTTCCATAGGTTTCACTGTAGCTCAAGAAAGAAAAAGATCAGATTTATTTATTTATATTATTAAAAGCTTTTCTATCCCGTCCCCTACAGAACGTCTCGGGATAGATGGTTACATCCTTCTGCCCCCTCACCCCCGGTGTGCCATACATCAGCGAGACTGACCTGTTTCTTTCCCAGTGGCCACAAGCCCAGGTGCTCATCAGGACAGTCTTTGTAGCCACACCCCCCAAGGAGAGTCCCAAAATGCTGGCAACTGTCTTGATGCATATATCAACAAACCAATTTTAGCAGTTTTCTATTCCACCAGAAGCACATTTCTGGGAAGCTAATGGGTCTTAATTACCCATTCAAGACCAAGCTAATCCCAAACACTTTGTATTACAGCATAGAGCCTTCTGTTTTTAGTGCAATATTCATTGACTTTGGTGCATGGCACCAGGGAGAAATGGGCTGCAGTTCCCTCTGCCTTGCCTTTGGCATTCCTTTATGCATATATGAGGAGCTGGCATGATATTTTTATTCCTCATTCATTCTACTTATCATGTACCAACAGGAAGCTGAGCCTCTGGGCAATCATGCAGGGCTTGCCAAGCTCAACAGACACGGCGGAAGAGCCAAAAGGTTTCTGTCTGTCAAGTTTTGTGAGCCGCCCCGAGGCTTTGTTGTGATGGGGGCAGCATAGAAATGTTTAAAATAAATAAATAAATAAATAAATACTTTCGAGAGTTCCACAAACAAAATGGATCTCCTAAACAGAGTTCTGGCATTTACCTGGCCATTTCCCGAGCAGGGTTTGGAGAAGCCACCAGGGCACTGATTACAGTCTGGGCCAAAGAAGCCGTTGCAACACTTCAGCACCTGTGAAATAACCAAACCTTCCTTATGACAATGCAAAATGAAGAACGGCCAGATTTGTTAGGGAGCCTGTGTACTATGAGGCACTACTTGGATGAGAACGCTGGGACTAGAGTCAATGTTCTGCCCAGCCAGGCATGGCCTGCCCAGCCAGACCATACTGACCCCATCCTACCCTGGTCCAGGAGGAAGAAACCTCTATTTTTCAATGGATTGTCTTGTCTGCTAAAAGCCACAGACACTGGTGTTGCGATATAATGCCCTACCTGAGGTTCTCTTAGGGCAAAGGACCTCTTCATAACACCCATATAGTAAGAATGCTCTTAAACCCACTTACTGGTCAAGCACCCTTGTGTCTGAACAATGGGGAACCATTGAGAACCCATCTCATGAGCAATGAGCCAAGAATCTATCAGGCTTACACACATGGCTATTTTGGGGATTATTCAGTCAGGAACTGAGGAAGGACCCCCCCCCCCCCCCCGCAATATACTCCACTTGGAAAGAACTTTGCAGGAAGCGTCACTATGGATGCTGGATTGTAGGTCCTCCAGAAGGAGGAGGAGGGCCTGTCGTAGACATCAGAGGAACTGCACCTTGGAACCCACAGGTCTTAACTTAAACTTCCTGCCTGGCTCCTTGAAGGCAGGACTGAGGACAGCCAGACTGTTTTTCTGTGTGTGTTGCTATTTGTCCCTGAATTGCCACCTTAAGTCACTTATTGCTTCGTGCTTTGAAACTGACCTAATGATCTGGTTGTATACAACATGCTGAGCAAACCCCGGAACTTAAGTTGTGTTTGCTTAAGGACATGGAAGGGCTGCAAGAAGCCAAGTGCAAGCATCCTGGTGGGGATCCTTGGCTAGTGATTCCCAAAGGATCAAGAGTGCTTGCAGCTACAAAGCCTGGTTTTGCTCTCCTTTCAATGGCGGCAGCTGACACCAATTGGCGCCACTTCACCCAATCTGTGCTGGTAGCTGGGCTGCTTGTGGGCACCAGGAGGATATTGAATGTTTGTAGTATCTGCTTTCCCATATCTTGTTCTGTCTTTGCTCTCACTTGTTTCTTCCTGTTGCTCTCAGATCCCTTTATGGATACTTGGCTGACCATCAGTGCTGATTCTCTGCTCCTTGTTGTAGAAGCTGCTGCATTTGCTAACCCTTGAGTCAAGGGGTTTTGTATATGTGCAGTGCCTATTCTGACTTATGTGCTTTGTTGCATATGTCCTCAAGAGATCAGATTACATATGGAGATGATGCTTTTGTGGAAATATACTTTTCTGCTCACGTAAGTTACCTGTGTGGCTAGCATAGGTACTACAAACAAGTGCTAGTAGCACTGCAGAGGATGGTAAAGGGTGTGGGACTTACTAGACTTTTTTCTTTGTAAATATGCATCAGATTGCACCCTTCAGTTGTCAAACGTTTCATGGCAGATGGACAACCCAAAGAACCTTTGCATTACTCACCTTTTTTGCTGATTTGCAATGCTTAGCACACCCGTATTTTGGATAGATCTGATCCTGGTAGATGCATCTACTCCTTGAGAAAGGCTAGTGTATTTAGAAAAACAAATTAATAAAGCATGTATTGGCATCAGAGCTGAATGATGCAATATTAAAACAAATAACAGAATAGTGTTGATTCTAATGAAGGACAAATCTCAATGCCTGTACTTATTCTCATTATGAAGATACTGGAGCTATTTAAATTTTATTGAAATGCATGCAGAAGAAAATAGCTTGTTTCTTGATCTGTTTGGCAATCATGTCGATGATTGCTTTATTTATTTATTTTCTGATTTATATCCTGCCTTTTTCCTACAAAGGGCTCAAGGCAGCTTACATCATTCTCCTCCTCCATCTTATCCCCACAACAACAACCCTGTGAGGTAGGTCAGGCTGAGAGTCTGTGACTGGCCCAAAGTCACCCAGTGGGCTCCATGGCTGAGCGGGGACTAGAACCCAGGTCGTCTGAGTCCCAGTCCCATGCTCTTAACCACTACACCACACTGGCTCTTTACTTACAATAGGTGTTGCATCATCTGGGCAACTGTTGCTGTGAGAGGCTCGGCACTTTCCGCAGGCACCCTAAACCAAATGATAATACAAGTGACAGATGAGGAAAGTATATCTTGTCTCTTAACATAACCACGGAGGGTCCCGTGTTTGCAGGGAGGGCTGAACTGCAGACATACAGAATGGTGGCTTGCCCTTCTGCTTGCCTCGACTGGGAAACCCTTGTCTGCGGTGTCAAACATGCACTGGAGCTTTCTGCTGAGCATTTCTGCCTTGCCACCCTTTCCCTTACAGTTCTCAAGAGCCTTACCATTGTAATCTTAATTTTCTCTTCATCGCATCTGTGTGGCAGAATTGGTGTAATGGATGGAGGAATGAGAACCCCCGAAAGTGTGTAAATTCGCCCATTTTTTGCAAGGATATCTGTTTCCTCCAATGGCTGACCATTGACCAGGATTTGTCCCTGCATCAAGGATGAGAATAATAATAATGACTAATTTTGAAAGGACTCACCAGTCTGTATTCCTGTGCCTGTCCTGAGAACTTTTTCTTTGAGAGAACAGAGATAAGGCTTGGGAAGCAGCGGGTGGGGAATTGGTCATCATAAAGGAAATGAGTTTTGATAGGCGATGATGACAAGCACAAACCCTTGTGATAGACTTAACTGAGGAGCCATGCCTGGGAAGTTTACAGGAAATCAGTCCCATCCAAAAAAAGGGTCGTAATCATCACTCTGCATTCACTTAACCACACATCATACAAGGTACAAATATGTTGCTGCTGTTCCTTGCCCAGCACTTTCCATGTGAAAGGTGCTTTATAGCCCCCTATCCATTTTATTGGTTACATCAACCTGAACTGCAAAACCAACATGCTCTATCAAGGCAAGAGACAGATGTATCCTGAGCAAGCATGTATTCTAGATGCAGAAGCAACATGGGTTATATGTGAATTTATTAATTCTGTTTTAATAGCTTTCATAAAATAGAAATAGCCGACCAGGTCAGTCCACCTTGTCTTATTTTTGTTGTCCCCTGTCTTGTGCTGTTGTTAATGGTGCAATGAAGGGGATCCTGTTACTGCTTAAGAAGACTCTCCCACCAATCTTCCGCAATAAAAAACTGCTGCGGAAACTGCAGCATTTTGACCCTGCAATTTACTCATTTTTGGATAGCCTTCCTCCTTCAGAGCACTGGGCATGCATTTTATTTTCTGTGACTTGAAAACTGAGAAATTTAAGATTGTACACAGGTTTATCACTTAGTATTTGTGTTCACATTTCCTTGGAATGACCAATTCAATCAAGCCGGGAATGCCTACATTCTGTTTTTCTATAAATTACTGCACTGTGAAGAATGTGAAGTCTGAAAGAAAGCTGCTTCCATGCAGGCACCCATGATAGTTTAGGGAGGCGCTGCAGCTCTGTGGCTACAGCCCTGAAATGAAAAATCTGCTATTCTTCCTTATGCAAAAGTAAGGACAGCAGGACTAGGTGACTTCTCCTAGCCAAAGTAACTTGACTGCATACACATGTGGGAGCAAAACAAATAAACAGGAATGGTGTTTTCTCCTACTTACACTTTCCGTGATGTTAAAATAGATGAATTGTTGAGCCATTGTGCTGATGTGGCCTATTGAGATAAGGCTTGCAACTTCCAGCTTAAGGGAGAAGAGAGGAATAAATCTGCTTAATAAGAGTCACTTATTACTTAATAAGAATCACTTGCAATAAGAATCACTTCTATTATAAAACAGATTATAATGCAAACATTTAGAAAGGAATCCATGGAATTATGTTAGCAGCTGAAGTGTGCACCTGGACTGCATTCCCCACCCCAGAACTTGGTGTTACTGGTGCATAAAGTCTCCAGAAAGGTATTTAGTAAGGCATGTCAGATTTCAGTACTAGGAAGGGAGTGGCTGAGCACAAGTTTCAAAGCATGCTCTTGGCTATATTCAAGGTGGGCAGAACGATCATGGTAGAGCTCCTCAGGGTGGGTCCCCCCTCCAAATGCTGGAGACACGGCAAGGACTGGGCTGTGAGTAGAGATGGAAGAGAGGTGGAGACGCCAGAATCTTCAAGATCCCAAAGCCCCTCCACCTCTGAGGCAAGGACAGGCTGCCTCCTAAAAGCTTTTGAAATGGAGCCAAAGGAGGCTGTGAGGGTCCCATCCTCCACCCATCCTGTCTGAAACAGAGTAATGGGAGGCTGGAAATTCTCCATCCTCCACCATCTCAGGACATTGGAGAGTCCCCTTCTTCAAGATGATCTTCAAAGGACCAAACAACACATTATGTCACACACATAAGGGTTATCCCCAAAGCTGATGGGAGGATCTTTGGTCCAGATAAGTATTCCACTGGTGGAATGAAGAGGGTGGTGGCTCTCATGGAGTCCTCTTTTCTCTGCATCAGTCCCTGCCCCTGTGTGATGTCATGTGCTGTTTCAAAGTGTGTCCACATCTTCTGCGGTAGATTTGGGGGTTGCAGGAGGAAGGGTCTTTCAGAGGGTCTTCCAATATGGGATGTGAATCCCTGTTTGGCATTGTGTACAACTTTTAGAGAGTAGAGAAAATAGCTGCTGGGTGGATGGGGGATGAACAAGGTGTATGGCAAGCAGAGGGACTTAACTCTTTCCTCCCACATTGCAAATGATTCCATTATTGCATCAGTCAAAGTACCGCTAAAACATTGCAGCTTCTGCAACCTGCTTGCCATGCATGCTGACCTTCAAGGGGGAAAAAAGATAAATTCCACTTGGTGTGTGAGTGCACATTCTGAGCTTTTTGTCTTTTTCCGTCTCTGGGAACAGCATGCCAGGAATTCATTGTGCAATCATAAAAGACATTGAATGTAGCATGGAAGTCAGTTGCACTAACCTGGGTGTCAGAAACAACATGATACTGGACTAGCTCACGCAGCTTTCGTGATCCCTGTATAAATATAGAATGAGCCTTTTTATCTGGACAACAATAATATAACATTTCTCTTTTCTGGACACCACGTAATCCATGTTTTTACGTTCACATAAACATGTGGAGCCTAATCCTGATTGAGAAACTGCATGGTTGAGGGTGGAGGGTTCAACCTTTCCTCCAAAGCTCTTCACCCCTAAATTCACCCCTCCTTCAAACGCTGCTTAATCTGAGCTGTGGAAAAATGTCTATCGTAACAACTCGGCCAGGGATCTGCTGGGCTGTGACCAGCCATTAGCATTAGCATTTGACTTGAGGTAGAAGATATGCTTTGCATGCAGGTTTCAGGTTTCAGGTTCACGCCATGGCCTCTCCAGAGAGGCTTGGAAAAATGTCAGTTTGGAGAGCCTCTGCCAGGTGGTATGGCCAATGCTGGGCCAGGTGGACCCCTTGCAGGGCTTGCAAGTGCTTTGATGCTGCCATGCCCCCTCCACCAGGCCCAGATGTGGGTCGAGCAATGCCATGCAAATGGTCAACTGTTGGATGAGGCCACTGGGATGGCAACCCATACATTTCTTGTATTCCAAGTGGCTATCGACCCCGTCTGTGGATTCCATTGCTATGTAAGGATGCACAATTTTAAGACTTATACCTTACTTGACAACAGGTAGTCCAGAGATCCATCATTCAAGCTTTCCAAAGCTTCATTGGTTGGGACGAAAATTGTATAAGGTCCAGGATGTATATCTAACATCACTTCTGCAAGAGTATTCTGTTTCAAAAGAATGAAGGACAGGATGCACAGTACTTTGAATGTACCCTTTAAAAACATTATTTGCAAATTTGATTTTTATTTCAGCCTTACCTTTAGTATGGTTCTGAATCTGCTGAATCTGCCTTTGTCTTGAAGTACTGCCATTATAGATCTCTAAGAAAGCACAGACAGGTTTGTGTAACACTGAGAACTAAAAGCCACCGAGATTGTCTACTTTTTAAATGGAGAACTTCACTGAAACCACAGAGTAGATTCATATTAAAGTGCATGTAGAGCCCTTGGCCTGGCTTGCTGTGAACCACATTTCAAATGTGGTTCACATTTCACCTTTCTATCTTTTTTGTAAACCGTTCTGGGAGCCATGTATAGCTGTTGAATGGTATATACAAGCAATAAGTAAATAAATAAGTAAATAAATAAGCTGGGCTCCGAAGGGAGGAGCAGCCATAAGTGAATGGTAGGGCACATACGTTACATGCAAAAGCTCCCCAGTTCAGCCCCTGGTATCTCCAGATAGGGCTGGAAAAGGTGGAAACATTGGAGAACCACTGATGAGCACTGATTACAATACTGATTGAGCAGGGAACCCCTTCCCTATCTCTGATCTCTCATCAGTGAGTGGAGCTAAAGAAAGGGCTTCCCTCACCTGTGTTTCTCCCCCTTCCCCAGGGATTACCTTTCCAGGACTAGCAAGCAAATCCATAGATAAGTGTGAGTCTGAATGCACAAGGTCACACAACATTGTGCCACCTTGATTTATACACATCTATGGTGCAGCCACAGAGTGGACAGTTATAGCCACTGCACCTCAAAAAGGCTACTTGAGGAGCTGAAAAAGGTAGATAAAAGGACAAACAAACTTTCAAGGGTCTGTAGTAACATCCTGATTTTGGGGGCTTTTTAGCTTAGACAAAAGTTGACTGAAGACTGATGTGATAGATATGTATGGCCTTATGTGTGAGATGGAGAAAGAAGATATGGAGAAGTTTTTCTTCATGTCTCATAATGCTACACCCTGTGGTCATTCAAAGAAGCTGAATGGTGGGAGATTCAGGAAAGATCTTCACACTGATTTTTCTATTCTTTGCTTTGAGGTCTCACTTAGAATTCTAGCAGCCCCTCTAGTAGGGAAAACCAAGCATGTAGACAAGCCCATATCTCTCATTTGCGCTCCCAAGAAATAATAATGTCGCCTAACTTTATAGGTTTGTTCCAAGTAGCACCAAGAACAGAGTTCATTAGAGAATTACAGTCATTATGCTTCTGTGCTTTTGTACCACTGTGGGAGTTGGTTGCCAGAAGTGCCTAGATGCATTCACAGCTGCAAGTTTAAACCTCACCTCTTCATCACTTGGGAAGGAGGGTTCCACGTTGTCTAGGGCTTCGTCAACAATATGCATGACTCCATTGGAGGCAACAATATCTGCTTGTAATATTTTCCCTTTCTTCTTACCACCTTGTATTCTAATTCTTAGCATTTTATCCTAAAATGGCCCAGAAAATGAATATATAATATTTCAAAAATAATGTATGTATGTCTACATCTTCTTCTTCATCATCATCGTCATCATCAAAATGAAACATTACATAACATTACGCAGGCAGGGGAAGAGAAGAGTGAGGCTCTGCCAGGATATGAAGGATCCTGGGAATGCTCTCCCCTCCTTGTGAGCAGTGGGAAAGGTTTCTTGCAGGACAGGGAGGAGAAGGGAGATAATCCATGCCTCCATGATTTCCCCATAAGTGGTTGCATTTTTTCTGTTACTGTATCTACAAAATAGCTAATGTCATCCAGCTACAATAACATGTTAAAGTTCAATCCTAAGAACAACAATAGACCAGTCAATCAGATTATGCAAGCACTGAAAACTCTACCAAACTGAATATTCTTCATTATGCCCTTTGCACACCCTAAGTGTTCTTTGATATTGCCTTAATCATAAAGTTAAACTCATATCTTACTTTTTCATCATTTATTACATCTGCTGGCTTGCCAGTGAGTGTATGGATTGTAGTCATATGATTCAGCCCATTCAGGTCTAGCTGTCCAGCAAAGATGTGGAGCTTCACAAAGTACTGGGCACTCTCTTTATTAGAAAGAAGGTCTTTAATCTGGAAGGTTAACAAAACAAAGCAAATTAGATACTACAGGAAGATCTCAGTAATGGAAAGGCACTGCCAAAATGTGGAGACAAGGAAAAGAGATTGCATTTGGAGAAAATGGAAATGTATATCCTTCCCTAACGGTACATGCACTCAGGGTGGTTAACAGCCTTAAGGGAGCTGTATGGCTAATGGGGCAGGATATAAACAAACAAACAAATAAATAAATACCATTAAGCCCAACTATCAAATGCAATAAAATGCACCCCATCCCAAGCAGACATCAGGTGCATTTTTTATATTTGGTAAAACAAACTCCTTCCCAAAGAGGGAGGTTTTGGTGTACACTAGGGGTTCCCAGTCTTTTTGAGTTGGTGTGCCCAGACTGAATTTTGAATTATGGGCACCTTCATAAACTGGCTGCCAAGGGGACTTCACCCATCCGTAAAACAGGTCCCTTGGCAGCTCTGGCTGATCACAAAGCACTCATTTTCCATAAGGTAAATTTGTGAGCTTTAAGAAAAGCAAAGCAAAGCAAAGCAAAGCAAAGAAACTTTCCCAAGAATTTAAAGACAAGGCACAAGGGAGGGCCTGAGTCCCCAAACACAAAACCATTCTTCTGAACCCAAATAGTGTTGGTGCTTGAGGGCAGCAGTTTATTCTGCAGCATGCCAGTTAAAAATAATTCATAAATAAAATAAAAGTCAGGAAGGACAGGGAACCCTGTGGGTGCCAAGGGACATGTTCAGGGGCACCCTGGGGGCAGAGCACATGGGTGCCATGTTAGAGACCCTGGCTATGCAGCACCATGACCATATGAGAAGGGGCCAACTCTGCATCCTGGGATAAAATAATTAGGTGTGGCCCCTACCAGCTAAGACTCCATCACAGTCAGGACATAGAAGAGCCTGTTTGCCAAATCTTAGGATGTGGGCAAGTTAGTAGGGGATGAGACAACTCATGAGCCAGAGACAGGGAACTTGCTTCCCTTTGGATGTTTTGGAAAGGAGATCTCTCTTAACTCCAGCAAACATCACCAGTGCTGAGGGATTGCGGATGCTGCAGTTCAAAGTACCACACATCTCCTATCCTGCCATACAATATCCTGGATCTAAGCACTACTGGGGGCCTTAAAGAGCATCAGGAGTACACTTAACTGGGCCTGAAAACAAGCTGGCATCAAGTGCTGCCCTGCACATCACTGTGGCCTCCAACTCCCATCAGCCCTAGCTAGCACATCCAGTGGTGAGGGATCATGACACTTGGGTGGTGGACATCCTTGTGTTGGTGGCTGCCCACTAGCATTTTCACAGCTGGGTTCCTGGGGGACAACCATTTCCAAAGACTGTTCCAAAGACTGTTCAGAGATAACCCCATGTAGAATTCATTGCTGGTTTGTCAAGATACCTTGGTTTGGCTCCAAAAATTGAGGCCCACATCGAATTGGTTTAACGCTTCAGTAATTGCTATTTTGCAGAGCCAAGAGAGAATTGTTTTTCTTTTTGACTATAAGCATAAAGTATAAAATACGGTGCCATTTTTAAAAAGACCAAAACAAGTATCTACTTCCTTGTTGTTTAAAAATATCACACCATTTCTGAACACTGTACTTACATTGATTCCTTTGAACCCTGGATTTGTTGGAACAAGAACTGTAAATGGTCCCAAGCTGTTCAAGGGCCATTCGTAAGCACTTTCTTAAAAGGAAAGGAAGGAAAAGAAAACAGAAAAGAAATGTGGTTACCATGAAAGAGTATCAGTATTATTATTAATTACATTTATATACTGCCCACAGCCAACACTTTCTGGGCAGTTCATAATATTAAGTTACCCATCCAGATTTCAACCAAGCCTGATCTTGCTTAGCTTCCAAGAATAGGCAGGATATACAAAGATATATTTCAAAAAGAATAAACTATGCAGCAACAGCTTTAGCTATTGGATTGGATTACAATGAGCAAAGACTCCTATGTGTTCATGGGTCCCCCGCTTACTTCCACCATCTGTGTAAAGAATGGCATGTTTCACCATCTTCTCCACTGTTAACAATGTGCTTTGAAGACTAGTAGGAAAAAGAGACATTGCTCTTTTCCCTTGAAAATCCATTCTCTCTTAGTGAGGTGAGTGCTGTTCATGTTCTTTCCAGTTCTCTCAATGGTAAACATTTCCAGAAGCTCACTGCTTCCTCAGCTTTGCTTCTCTCTGGAAGGAACTCACTGGAAGCTCATTTGTTTTTTTAAATATTTATATCCATTTTTGCCTTCAACACTCACAATGTGGTACACAAAGCTTCCACTGTAACAGGCCAGTGGGACAGAAAATAAGAGCAGTCTGCATTCTGTTGGTTCTTCAAACTTGGATTTAGGAAAGAGTCAGCAAGGGACTGATGACTGTCTTTATGAACTAGTATCATCTCTACACACACTTTAATGGGCCTCAGGAAATTGTTTTTCTCTTTCCTTTGAAAGAGCTAAAGCATTTATTATGACCACCTGAATTTTGAAGGAGCTGATATTGCAGCTCTGGAAACTGTATAAACACAAAAGCTAACGGGAAGGCGTGGATCTCTTGCTATCTCATATCAACAGTTTCCTCCATCGTCCTCATCCATCCTGTTTCCTCCACAACTGAACAAGCCTCTTCCCTTCCTCGCATTCCTCATGGAGCAAAAATGTCAGAATCCATAAAAGAGGAATGGTAACATTAATTTATAACATAAATGGGATATTATTGCCCAGTAAAACAGACCAAAAAAAATCTTGCTTACTCTGATATTTTTAAGGATGTAAACATGGTACAGTGGAATGGAAAAGGATTGTATTTATTGCAGAACTGGGTTCTAATTAATAATCATAGCCACTGAACGCTTCCAGGCTTTCACCCATAAATAAAGTCTGGACCTTTAAGTGTTCCCTAGATGGTGGCGATTGCAGACTCTGAGCTACTTGTTTTCTTTTCCTTTTTACTTACCGCACCTCCTCCTCCTCCCAAATACAACACAACATGGTCTGGGGTGGAAGGACCCATAATGGGCCAGTTTTCAAACTTTTAATGATAGGACTGTTCCATGCCATTTTCTGTCAAAATATTTGTAAAACTACACTAAAACTTACAATCCCTTCATATACTTTTTGTATGCATCCCCCACCCAAATAAATATGTTTGTAGGCATGTTTTGAGCAAAAAAACCTGTACTACAAAATTTGGAGGCATGTTCAATCTGGAGGGCAACCACATTCCAATCCATATATTAGCCTGGGAAGAACAAAATAATGGGGCAATTGCACGCAGGTTTATATAGAAAAACTGCATAGAACTCCCAGTAGAGTTTGCTGCAGCAAGAGAGGAGTTTTAGGCCTTTTTTTCTGTCTACAATTGCATGGGATTGCCCCTGAAGTTGTTGGTTAAAAATGTAACCTGAGTGAAATTTTCTAGGATGCCTAATATGATGCTTCATTTGTAAACCTCTCTACTCTTATTCCAAGACCAGCTGTGCTCTGGTTTATACAGGTGGCTATGTAAATAGCTTAAGAAGTGCTTTGGGCAATGATGAGCCCTTTGATCCTTCCCAACTTGATGGAGACAGAATCTTAAGGATAAGAGCAGGGGCTTACAATGCTGTCCCAGATGTCTGGAAGTTAATGGGTGTTGTGCTAGAAAGCAGCAATTTAGTAGAACGCTTCTAATCACCCTTCTATTGGATAGCGTTCGGTAATGTCATTGCACTCCCATTCGTGTAAGAGACTTATATCACACCCCATTAGTCCATCACATTGCAAGAGACCTCAGATCACACCCCATTAGTGTAAGAGACCTCTAGTGTAGCATGTGTAATGGGATTCCCCAGAACACCCATCGTACACGCTCATACTATTGACATTGTGTGGACACCCCTTGAACAAGTACAATCTAATTCGTGTTGGTGCAAAGACATCACTGAATCCTTTCCGATAGAAGTGTGTTCTTGAAAAGTTCTACTAAGTTGCTTCTTCCTTTAAGTAATAAAACAACTGGGCTCATCTGGGTCTAAAAGTCTAGGCTTCAAACAGTGACAATACATTTCAAGACTAAATAGTTTTCTTAGTTAAATGTATCTACCTACCAAAGAGTTCTATAGCAGAAATTAGTTTTCCTTGCCACTGTCCTCCAGGTTTGGTGTTCATATCTCTTATTTGTTCCATGATGTTTCCATAACATATAAATCCATCACCTACATAGCCCCTTTGGCAGGTGCATCTGCACAAAATAAAGCAAACCCCCCACATGCATTGCAGCTTAGCTAAGGAATGCAGAGACACAGCATCAACAAGAAGTAAGACTGCTTGATGAACTACTTGCATACAGACTGGTCATTAACCACAGGTCTTGCAAATTCA
Source organism: Varanus komodoensis (assembly GCF_004798865.1). Lineage (NCBI taxonomy): Eukaryota > Metazoa > Chordata > Lepidosauria > Squamata > Varanidae > Varanus > Varanus komodoensis. The sequence continues at coordinate 6,201,235 of NW_025335922.1, forward strand.
CGGTGAACAGATAAAAGAAAAAATTCACCCCACAAAGCATTGGCACAATCCAACCAGTGCTAAAATGTCTAAGTTTGGGAATGCATGCATTAAAATATGCACTGTGAAGGACAGGGCATTTTGGACAGCATTCATTTCTAGTGCTAACTGATGGCATGCTAACAGTAAACATCAAAATGTATATGCTGAATGTTTCTCCACACAAAGAGTATGATCAGCCATTGGCCTCACTTCTATTCTACTCTGTCTTTATCTTTGCAAAGAACTCACTTTTGCTGAGTTTCTATATTTATAAATAGCCATTCCATCCCAGCAAGAGCGCAGAAGATACTTGACTTACAGGGTATGTCCTGGTGCTTCCATTGTGCATTCAGCATATTTATGGCAGGGATTGTTAGTTGCACAGATATCTGTCATACTGCATCCTAGTCCAGGCACAAAATTTGTGAAATGTTTCTTGCATTCACAATGAGACTGAAATGGGGGAAAAGATGACATTTTATTTTTTAAAAAATGCACTTTGCTTCTGTTAATCTCTTATTACTATTCCTCCTCTTCCCTTTCTCTTTACTGTTTTACATTTCCTTTTTCTTCCTCCATTGTCTTGCCATTTCTGAAACAACAAATTCTTGGGAGAAAGGACTTCTCCGTGAGTCCCAAGGCCAGATTCAAGAGGAGACATGGCTGGGTACCCGCTAAGGCTCCATACCCCAGAAAGAGGGTCTACGGACCAGAGTCCTTGGACTTGCTCCTCTTTCCCAGCACCTTCTACTTGTTCATCCTTTTTCATGGTGGTGATGCCATGAAGGAGAAGCCAGAGGTGACACTGTCTACATACACTGATGCTCCACCTGGCAAGCAAGCAGCTGCTTGTGATGAGGAGGAGGACGAGGAGAAAGAAGAGGAACAGCAGCAGCTGGTGACAGTGACAATAAGGCAGGAAGTAGACTCAGAGTGCCAGAGGACATTGATTGTATCCTGCTGCAGGATTTTTCCAAATCTGCAGCAACTGCAGTCTTGGCATTCAGCAGAATGAAGTGGGCAATGTGGTGGCAGAATTCCAAGGCAGCAGATGACATGTCACATTTTAGGTGGGGCAAATCACTTTTTCCCCCCAATTCTTGAAAATAATAATCTGGCACATCAGGAATAAATCTGCATGTAACAATTGTTTAGGATGAAATACAGTCCTAAGAGAATGCCTGCTGGTGGGACTAGAGGGTCAATGGATTGGGATGTGCCTGGACTCAGCCATTTCCCTTTGAATTTGGTCAGCAATTGCTTCAGGTATGCTCACCTTCCCAGGGCCATCATATTTACAAACTGTAGACTCCGTAGGGCAATTCCCAAATTTTGTTTGGCAAGGGTCTATTGGCATGCAGACTTCGCCATCTCCTCTGTAGCCAAACTGGCATGTACATTTATGACGATTTGGTCCAAGATAGAGGCAATCAGCATGAGGATCACAAACATTTTTTGAGCATGGGTTGATGGCTTGTGGGGGTGGGAGAGAAAAAACAAATATTAGAAAGAAGCACCAGAAAATAGACACTGTGCTCATTTTTCCACATCAACCAAGATATCTTCATCTGTATCTGGGTACTCCTCCTGGGTGGGATGTTGGGTGGGAGGATTATGGTTATATTGATTATTATTGCTAATATTAATTGTATTATGTATTATATTGTATTATATATTGATATTATGTACTGCATTATGTATTATATTATTGTATTAAGGTTTGTTTAATTTTGTATCACTTACAGTTAAATATTGTATTGCTTGATTGTATTGCTCTAATGTATTATTGTATTTTTATGGATCTGTTTTGTTCTGTTATATTGTACAAGAGAGTCCTATGGGCTATGGGGCAGCATACAAATGTAATAAATGAAATGCAATGTCTCTTTTTGTCAGGTGATTCTGAGTCTCTTAACATTTTTGTATACCTGATCAGAAACAACTTCCTTTGCCTTTTGGCAGCATGATTCGGACGCTGCCCTTTGTAAACGGTTACATTTGATGGTGGCCAGCAAAGTAATACTCCGGTGGCCATGCCTGGAGGGGCAATTGATTCTGGTCACCATGACTGGACCAAGATATCTCACTGAGAGGAAGGAAAATATGGTGCCCCGCATGGCCCAGCAATACAGACCACAGTGCTTGGAGCTATGATCAAGATCTGAAGATGAAGCTTGTTCATTTGGCATTACACAAGCAAGTTCTTGACCGGTTAGCAGTTCCTTCTGATGTTACCTGCCCATGTTGGAGGCTGCTGTTCAGTCAAGAACGACTTACATGATGTTTACATAAATGCACCCTGAGACAGCTGCTGCCTTCCTATGGTTTCCAGAAAGGTGGTAGAGCTTTCTCCTTCCCCTTTGCCTCCAGCCATGGTGGATGTTGCCATCCAGTAGCCACCTCATCAGCATATGTGTCAGGTAATAACTTATCCCTTGGTAACTGGCCATCCATATCCAACTCTTGCAGGGGCAGGTGACTGGCCGAGACCGAGAAGCAATGCATTCTAGTAGAATGCATGGAAACAAAGTTTTATGCGCACTGAAATTGAAATGTCCCAGCCACTGTCTTGCTGTCCAAAAAGAGAAAAGCCAATGGGCCACTGATCTACTTACGTTCACACTGTTTGCCATCTCCTTCGTAGTTAGGAAGGCATTGGCATTCCAGTTGTTTTCCATCTGCACTGGATAAAGAACATCTGGAGTATTCTGGGCATTGCAAAGCCTGACATTCGGGTATTGCTAGGACCAAAATAAACCCAACTGTTATAATATGCAGGCATGCATTGCTGCATTAACCTCCCCAAGTAAACAAACCAGCACAAATCTCCCCAAGTGTTTACTGTGCTATAGCAAAGTCAGATCTGATCGGATTGCTAGAGTTGAAGTGCTTGCTCTCATGCTGAGATACACTGGGGGCCTTCCTTTCAATGTCCTTAACTTTAGAGTGGCCATTTATGGATTTGGGAAAAGAGGAACTGCATCATCAAAAGAGAAGATGCCAACTGGCATAATATGTGGACATCTACCCATTTAGAAATAATGATTTAAGGATAAATGCAATACACTTCACTATAGTGGAGAAGGCCAACCAGGTGTCCATGTCCTGTTATGGATGGGCAATTTTAAGGCTCCTGCTGGTGCTCCCCCCATTTTAAACCATATTTGGACTGGACAGAGCATCAGCTCAAAGACAACCTCAAGCAAAGGACTGCCCTCTGCGAGCTCTACAGAACAGAGGACTATCTTCTGCAAAGGACACATAGTCATCCTACTTAATGGATCTGTCAGCAGCAAGAAAAGCAGAACAGTGAGAGCAAAATGTCTTTAAAATATCTGTTGAACCAAGAACAATGATATTCATAGCCATGGCAAACAAAGCTGTGTGCTTAAAGGAGAAACATTTCATATAATCTGGTTCTGCTACAAACACCATAGCAGAAGCAGATGAAAGGAAAAACTGCTGGTCTGCATGGGCCCCAGAGAAATGCAACACACCCTGTTGCAAGGGTTGTCCTTTTGAACGGCTCACCATGACCAGGAAATGTTGAGCAGTTCATTAACCTGGGTCCCCCCGGCTGCCTTAAGGGAACTTTGCTCAGAAACAGACACATTTTACTTACGCTGGTCGCAGCTAGGACCTTTGTATCCCGACAAACACGTGCACTTTCCATCTCCGGCAATTCCGCTGTTGCATGTGCCATGGACGCAGCTGCATTCTGCAAGGAAGAATGAACTGGTTACAGTAGAGTCAGCAATATTTGGGTACACAGGTTGAATGAGGGGCCTTCATTGCCCAGGCACTGGTCAAATGCACACAATTATGGTGATGATGCACCTAGGGAGTCTTTCATGCCATGGCAGCTGATAGCAGTTAGGGCCTCCAGGAAAAAAAAGCAAGACATATCCCAAATGTTGTGCCCTTAACTATATCTGATGCAGCTGCTACATCAACAGTGCTTAATTGTGACTTTTTTCTTTGCACAATGCAATGCATTATTTATCTTAATTTTTTAAATATTATTGATTCTTATCATAAAATTTCAACACAACAAAAAAGAAAAAATATAGCTACCTAGATTTGAATATATAAATTTCAATGTATACACATGAAGTGTGTATGTACAGCAGATCTATCTGATCTTAAAATACAACAACTTTCTAAAAATAACATATAAATAAAAGCAGACCAGTATCTGTTTGAAAGTGGCATCTATTTACTGCCCATTCAAATGTTGGGAGAATTGTGACGTCCTCAGTGCCCTGCATTTTAGGAGGTGATTATTTACCTTGCTGGTGCTGTGACATCTGTCTGTTAATGGTCAGAAGAGCGTGGAGAATCCATTTGAGCTGACTGCATTAATTTCCAGGAGGCAGGTAGATTTAAAAGGGCATGTGCATCCATGAATATTACAGAATAGTCCAGCAAGAGGTTTATATATGTATGATATACTTCTCTCAAAAACATTAAGTTATTGCGCATTGCCAAAACATTGAACCAGATGAAACCCTTTCACAAGAGATGTTGGCTGAGTTCACACAACACAATAATGCACACACAAAGGCTGCATATGGGATGAGTATTGTCATTGAACTGTGGGTTACTACGTTGTCAGAACCCAGGTGTAATAACTGACCATAGTTTGTTATTCACAGATAATTCATAGTCATTGCTACATCCAATTGACATGGAACAAGTATTTTTGCTGAAAAGGCAATAACTTGAGACCAATAGATGTTTCAGATACAAATGCCAAGGCTGCAATCCATTGATTAGGGGAAATGGGACAATACCATTCCATTCTTGCTTAAGACCTTGCATATCATATTTATTCACCATAAATAAATCATCCATTTATAAATACGTATTGTGGGTCAATATGACTGATCAGCCTGGATAAGCGCTTCCAATAGCAAAGAAAATTCAGATGCTGTCAAAGCTCCAGGGCCAACCTAGCATCTCAGAAATGTTGCGGCTGAGAGTTGTTCCATTCAGCCCAAGGCTTAGAGCTGCCACGAGATTTCACTACAGGCAGAGACAAAGAACTAAAATATCATCGTTTGCCCAGGCCTGCTTGTCTGAAGTGGCATTTTGATTTAGGGCTCCCAATTCAAAACTGAGCATTTCATCCTGCATCCTGCAACAGCTTCCATTTAGCTCTTGCTGGTTAGACAATTCAGCTGCACTCTATAGGAAATAACTGTAGGAAATGCCTTCAAAGCGTTCTCACTGTGTCAGCATTCACTATTCCTCCCGCTGATTACTGTAGTTCCCCTCTATACTTAGAAGGGAGCCTATCTACAGGAAACATTCCTCTATCCAAGAATCTGAGAAAAGAATGGTGTGCACAGGGCTGCCTTTATTCCTGCACAACCTTCTTGTGTGTTTAGATAGGGCCACAGCTCATGACAAAGAAGGGAAGGGTCACAAGCCAGGGGAAGCCCATATGCTTTGCATGCAGAAGGTGCCAGGATAAATGCTTGACAACTACAGCTAAATGGTCAGTTCACAGCAGCCAGTTTAGATTAGGGGCATGGAACCCAAGGAGCAAGTCAGATCAGCTCTTGTGGATCCTGAGCGGACCATGCCCCTTCCCCATCTCCAACCCTTCCTCCTAATCACGGGTGCTTCTCTTGGTTTAGCGTAGTTCTCTCTGTCCCACAGTCTAATAGGCTCACATGCTTCCTGCAGGTCTAGCTACTGGAAAGAAGCGCTTTAAGTCAAAATGCACCAGCATTTTTGGTGTTTTTGCTCTGCCAACTGCTGGAATGTTCCTCCTGAGAGCATCTCTGGAAGAGAAGTTAGTCCTTGAGCTGAAATAGTTTCTGCACCACTGATTTAGATGCTACTGGCTCAGATGGCAACAGTCCAACTGGGTATAAGGTGGCTTCCTGTGTTCAACACTTAAGGAGAGGATGTGGGTTAGTGGTAGAGGCATGCCTTAAATACAGAAGGCTCAGTTCCCAGGATGTCCAGGTGGATGTGGGAAAAAGTCCTACCTGAAAGCATGCAGAGCTGCTGCCAGTCAGTGAGGACTGGCAACGATTTTATGTTGGCCTGTAATATTATTGGGGGTAGGAGTACTACAGCTTTAATTTGTTACATGCTTTTCTTTTCTTTTTTTAAATGGAGCTCATATCAATACATACCTGAAGTGCAAGTAGGTCCAAAGAGATTGTTTTCTGCACATTTTTCACAAGCAGTCCCATTAAACCCTTTCTGCAAAGAAAAAAAAAAAAAAAGAAATAAGTGAGGTTGTGAAAAGTTAATAAGCCTAATGGTGCAATTGTATGTTTGTTTAGATAGGAAAATGTCCTATAGCTCCCAGTGTTTCCCAGTCAGCCATGCTAAATCTTAAACAAACATTCTAGGGAAAAAGTCACACTTGGTAAGGTTTCCTTTGATTCTTTTGGAAGGCTGAAGCAGTAAATTTCCTTCATAGGCACAGGACTTGGTCTAGGTGACTGCACATCTTTCTGCCAACCCTGCATTTCTTGTCCTGTTTAATATGTGCTTTTAACTAATGATGCATCTTTGCCACTGTAGTCTGGTATCAACACTACCTTTTTTTCTTTGTCCTTTCCCAGTTGTGATAATGCAGGGCTGGGGGAAGCTATATCTCTCCAGATGTTGTTCAGCTAGAACTTCCATCATCCCTTGCTGCTAGTTAGGCTGTCTGGGGTTGATGAGAATTGGAGTACTACTCTGTCTGGGGAGCCACAGCTTCCCCAGCCCTGTGATAAATGCTGTCTTAGGAAAATAACAAGTGTGTACCTGGCACACGCAGGTTCCATCCCCGGTCATTCCCTGGAAACAGTGGCCCTTGTTATTACAGGGTGAGGTTGCGCCACCTGGACATTCTGCAAATGAGAGGCAACAAAATGAGCAACGTGGCAGGGTGGTGAGGGTGTCACACCGGGGTCTGGGAGGCCAGGGGTCTTGTACCCGCTTGTCGTGGGGCCCAGTGGGTGAATTTGGGCCAGTCTCTGACACTCAGTCCAACCATCTCACCAGGTTGCTGTGAGGGTAAAATGGAGAAAAGTAAGGACCACCATGTAATCCACACTTTGTTTTGTTTTTTTGCAAAGGGGGGCATGGATGTGGATGTACTTAGAAGAAGCAAATTCAATTTTATACTCATGGGTTTTACAGCAGGTCTATAAGCTTGTTTGAATCTGTCTGGATAAAGACAGGCATTTTGAAAACATGAGGCCACAAGGAACTGCTTCCAGCCCTACCACTTACCCTCCTTCGGGCGCTGCCACAGGCCTTAGTACCAACAACTTCAACCCCTGAAACAATTTTACTTTCCTGAATGATCGGTGTTTGGAGGTGAGAATGGGACTTCCCAGGAACAGAGGGGTCAGATGGAGTGAAAGAAACTGTGGAGCAGAGGAAATGCCCTGGAGGCCAGATCCCACCCCAGAGGTACGGAGACACAGTCCTATGCATATTTAGATAGAAAAAAGCAGTGCTTTTTTTGTAAAAAAAAAAAAAAAAGGTGTCGGAACTCACATCTTGGGGTCACACTTTTACACTAAAAAAGATTTTCAAGTCACCAACTTTTTTTGAAATAAAGAACTTATTTACCTTTTGCACATAGCCAGTCACTCTACACACACATAAATATAATGGTCGCCGCCGGCAGTAAGCACTCAGCACGCGACCACACGACCGATCCCAAGCCAAGCAGCGCCCTCACAATCAGCGCCAACACACAAGCAGCCCACAGGCACCATGTTAATGATTTTTGCCGCCAAACTGCTACGCCCAACAGGGCGATTCACAATCACTTGGGAAAATTCGTCAAAAAAAGGTGCCCGAACGCTGTTCCGGTGCGTTCTATGACAAAAAAAAAGCCCTGGAAAAAAGCCCTCCCAACAAGGGACTGCAGGCCCTTCCTCCTGTCTAAACATGCATGGCATTGTGTCTTTAGTGACTTGCACAAAAAAACCTAACTGTACTCTATACTTACCACTAGTCTACCCCTGTAATTAGGAGTACTGCTCACTGAGTTTGATGGGGCTCACACATTGGTAAAAGGGAATCGCATTATAACCTAACCAACTGGCATTTCTGTTCAGGGAACCAGAATCCAAAAAACTGCTTAAGCTCATGTGTTGGGAGGTGAGAGTTTTTGCTTTGTTTTTATTTTTTGTAAAGCATCCACTTAAAACGGCTGACAATTTTATTCCATTTCCCTTTGGCTTCTTGTTTTGAAACTGCAGTGGCGAGCCAGCTAGTTCCCCATCCGTTCACATTACTGCATTATTATCATATTGCCTGATGGTTCTACCTTGGCCAACAAAGCAGGGACCCAGTTCTTTACATTTTGGAACACTCCAGATGGTAGCTGGTCTTCTCTCCTCTGTGATGCTAATAGGGCAATCCAATGCATTTCCACCCAGTGGTAGAAAGTGGGCTCTGCCACTTGCTTCCAGGGAAGTATATAAAGAATTTTAAGCCTAAGCATAATTATAAGGGAACAAATGGCACTGAACTCGGTGGGAGTTACTTCCAAATAGGACTGCAGTGTGAAGTGTCTGGTTTTTTAAAAAAATTACTGCAAAGTCTGATGGCATGGCCAGTTTAGAAGTTTATTTTGGGGGTGGGGGTTACTGCTTACTGGGCAGATTGAAGGTAAGCATGGGTAAGTTACTCATGTAGCCACATGCTAATATGGCATGCATGGCACTGAATATATATCAGAGCCAAGCCATTTGGCTACCTGAGGCAAAAGACAACCGCAGAATTCCATATACAGCCTTAGTTGGATCTTGCTCCAACAGCAGCAAGGCAAGCTGACAGGGTGCAGGCCAGGGCGCCCAGTAGATATAGCTTTTCTCTTCAGCACCTCCATACTGCTCCCCAGCATCTGCCAGCCGAGGCAGCTGCCCCTCTCTGCCTAATAGCACGGCCAGACTTGATAAATAGGCATTCCAAAGGTCTCTTAAGCTGGTCTATGGTGCACATTTAAGCTCCCAGGCAGCTGTTCCACCACTCCTGTGGCCATGGGAAAATGAGAACAGTTCTCCTATGCCTTTAATAGTTTTGGGGAAAAGGTAATTTCAGTGGGTGACATCATCCTAAATTACCAGTCTCTCCTTCTTGCATGTAGATGGTGTTGGCTTGGATGCATCACTCAAAGAACCTTTTGCTATTATTACAGGTGATCTGCACTAAATAGTCTCAGGGAGAACAAAATTTCTATGCGCTTTATAGTTGTAAGAGCTACTGAGTGACCCTAAGAGCAACAGATTTACAATATGCCCATACTGAGGTCACAGCATATAATTTTAGTGAACTTCTGTAATTTTAGTGCTGGTGGCTTTGATTAATTATTAATTCTTTTATTAATTATTACAGTGACCATGCTGGAATTCCATTACGCTGGAGGAAATGTTTCATGCCATCATGCAGGGAGCTTCCTACAGAAATTCCCCTTCAAAACTATTAGCAAGGGAGTTTCAGGAAGTCCGAGCACAGGCCCATTGTCTCCCTATTTGGCTGCAGCTCTCCAGAATTTCCAAACAGGTGCCTTCCCTAGGCCTCTTTGCAGATGCTGGGAACTGAGCCTGGGACCAATTGTATGGGGAGCTTGCATGTCTCTAAACCATGAAGAAATGGGTGTTGATGCTCTTTCAGCTGTGGTCCAACCTCCATTTTAGAACTCTACATTCCAATGGTTGTGAGGCCAGGGGCAAAAGGGGTGAGGCCAAAATACGAAGGACAGGACAGAAGACAAGACAGGACAGGATATTTCAATTTAAAGTTGCCAGGGCCAGACATGTAGAGGCATTTCAGCCTCTTGGCATGGAGGGTATGCGACAATTGGAAAAATGCCTGTTGCGGGAAAAGTAGAGCATTTGGAGAACAGAATTGGGACTTGACCTGGACCCCAGTGCTGCGATTCTGCACTTCTGTCTTAGAAAGCAGTTTGTCAGTGGGCTTCCTGTTGATTAGTGCCTGAGATCTCTGAAGAAAAGATAACTCAGACTTTGGCGCTGGTTACAAACCAGAAAAATTGAAAATAAAAGAACTATAAACCAGGCAAGGATTTCGGTGGGTCTGTTTATACACATGCATGCACACGCATGCACCTCCCCCACCCCAGACACTTATATGCAAAGACAACAGGAGCCAAGGAAGTGCTTTTACCAAGGCAATCTGGCCCCCAGTATCCTAGGCAACACTGCGGCTGCTGGAACTCCTTCAGACATTTGTGGCGACATCCTGGAAGCGACAGAGTGAACTTCCTGATCTCAATGTAATATCTGCAAGAAGAGGATACAGGGCTCAGGCAACATTCTTAACATCCTCAGGCTTCAGGCACTCACCTCTCGGAGTGCAGGGCAGCAGAGGCTGGGCCAGGTGCACCAGCCACGCTCATTCCACCAGGACTTGCTCCCTGCAGCTGCAGCTCCAGACCTCCTTCTGCTGAGCTGTGCTTGGAACCCTCCACACAACCAGGAACACACACCAGCCTGAGGATGAGGATGGCAGAGTGGGGCCGGGCTGTGACCTTCCTTCCTCTGCGCATTTTTGGTGAATGCTGAACCAGGCTAGAGTAGCAGCTGAATCTTTGCACATGTTTTCTTCAATTCCACTATATCTATGGCATGTACTAACCACAAGTTTTGTTTGGACCCTGATTTGGTGATTAAGAAAACAACCAAATATGACTTGGGCTGGTTTGGAGGCTGCCTGCTTTGACTTAGATCTGTCTCTGAATGTCAGTTTGGAAATCCTGCTTGTCATGGACTTGGCTAACACTAACCAGCCCCAAACACTTGGACTGATGACAGAAAACTGTGGTTAGAAGCTACAGTAGCCAATTCCAGAACTAACGCTTTGGTCTGATTCTCTCATCTTCCCATAACTGAGTTTTGCATGTACAGGAAGCTGGGGTCGAAATATCTGTTTTGGAGACAGATTGTGTATCTGTGCCCCTCAAAATCCAAAGGCTCCAGTACTGATCAGATTTGGTTTGATTAGGAGGACTCCTGTATTGATTTGGGCATCCTTTGAATCTGACCCAATCAATCTGATTGAGTTTATTATATTTTGGCATGTGGGGTGTGTATTTGTATGTGTATAAAAGCTCTTATTAAACTCTTCAGCAGCTCTGCTAACATCATATATTACCAAATATATGACTGAGCTATGAGGCAGAACGCTGAGTGGGAAATTATACATCCCCCTTCCAGCAGGAACTTACTGAGTCAGAGGAAGGCAACCATGACCCCATGACCCCGGGCTGATGCAAGTTGCAGTCCAACTGGTGGCCTCTCCATGCCTGGTCTAGGCATGCGGCAGGGCTGTGAGGTGCAAGACTCTTAACCATTTAAAAGTTCCCATGAAAAAGTGCGGCGCTCGGCAGGTACCATTTCCCCCAATACTGCATAACTCCAGTGGGAGAAACTGCACTTGTTGACCTTACACCCTCCTCCTCCTCAGTACTCCAATGAGTTGGAAGAAGCCATGTTCATTCTGGGCAACAGTCTCTCTCTGGACATCCTTTGCAGAGCATAGATGGTACCCTGTATACATCAACATTGACGCATGGCACACTGAGGCAATGGAACCTGTGTAAGTTTGGGGTAGCCCATTCACTGGGGAGCCCGTTCATTGTGGTCTTTGTAAAGACCACTCTTTCCCATGCATGGCTGTGGATGCACGTGGCTTTCTTCACATATTCCAGCATGGCTCCACATGCAAAGAGGAGCTCTCCGGGCACACAGCTGTGGGTATCCTTTCCGTCTATAGGAGAAGCAATGGGCTATTGGAGGCAGGACATGCCACTGTGGCCACCCAGCTACCCACCACATGCATTCCTTGTACAAACATCCAATACGCTGGGAAGGGATATTTTCAGAAGGAGACAGGGAGGCGGGTGTGCCTGGGAAGCGGATATCTTTCCCTCTGCTCCATGTGGTTGGATCCACACATACATTGTACAAATAGGGCTCATGCTGATTGCAAATCTGTGTTTCAGCACTAAGAATATCTCTAAGTAATTGCTCAAAAGAATTACCTGCAGTCACGGATCCCAGAACCATTAGTAATTTTGGTGTAACCTTCAGGACACTGGATGTCAGAATTGAGGGAACAAGATCTGCATGTGGTTTTTGTGGTGACGATGGTGTTCTCGTTGCATCTGTTCTTCCCCTAAAGAACAGCAGTGAGAGTTGGTACGGGGGAGAAACAGATGGAGGCAATGAAGCACTTAGGTTGCTGACTTTTCTCCTAGCTGCTGTAACATGGATGGGAGATGAGTAGCCATCCAGAAGTTGGGGGACTGCAATCCCCATCAGCCCTTGTCACCAGCAAGTTCATTGGTGAGAGACAAAGGGATTTGTAGCCTCGCAACATCTGGAGGGCCATAACTTTATGCCTTTAACAGTATTTTGTCAAACAGAGACTTCTAACAGTCTGCTCTAGGTTATTTCAGGCATTAATTCATGTTATTAGTTGGTTTATTTTATATATTTTTAGACAGGCTCCAAATGAACTACTCTCATAAGGCAGCTCGCAACGTGATTAGTGTGAAATTAAATTCCTGATTATTAAAACAGTAAAACAACAGTGACAAGAGAACAACAGTGAAATTAGCAAGAGCAGAGAAAAACAATAATTAAAATACAGCACCATTAAAATTGACAAAATGAAGGCCATGTAAGGAAGGTTTTCAAGGTTTCTTAAAGGCTATCAAAGAAGGGAACATGCATATTTCCCCAGAGAAGATATTCTGCAGATGTTCAGCATTGGAGAAAAGACCTTGCAGTTCTTGGTGCCCACCAAAGTAACAGCTCCCACTAGCATACCAGAGCTTCAGATGTCCCTCCCAACGTTTGGGCAGATTTGTATACATGCAAGCAGGTAACCTGGTCCCAATTATGTAGGCTTTGAAGTTTAGCAATAGCAGCTTAAATGGGGCCCTGCCTGGAATAAATAGGCAGCCAATGTAACTAGCATAGGATAGCTGCAATAGGATCTGAACACTTAGCTCCTGCAAGCATTCAAGCTGCCATCTTCTGCATTGTATTCTGAGGCTTCTGGACAATCTTAAGACTTGCAGAGTGTATTACGGTAATGTAAGCTGGACATAACTGAACCATATTTCAGAGGGTTCAGATCAGTCTTCTCCAGAGTAGGCTGTAGATGGCAAACCGGTCAAAGCTGCTAAAAGCACTTCAGCCTCCAGATGACACCCAGATAGACAAGACTGAGTCTAAGAGCCCAAAGTACATTTCTCCCCCTTGAGGGAGAATACACAGATGGCAGCAGTACACAACTATTGCATTTAGAATACATCACATATATGTAGGTGGGTGCTTAAGCCCTGCTTCTATCACATCACTCATATCCCTTTTCTCTATTCCCCCTAAAACTCTAACATATTCCTTTAGCTCTAGCCTTCTGTGAACCAAACTACACAAATGTTAAATTCGTGATTGCATTTGCATATATTTTATGTTTAAGAATAGCAGTTGCTCATTGATTTGGACTGGAACTGTGGCACTGAGGAGGGGGAAAGATACTCCCTCCCGGTGTTAGTATAAAATAAATAAAGTACAGCTCGTATTCAGAGGAACTTCCTTGCTAGGGCAATTAGCAACCACTGGATACCCGTTCCACTCCCAGGAGAGACTCAGGGTTGTTACCAATCAATATAGTCTTGCTGGATGAACAGCCCTCTCTGCATGTCGGCTCAGAGGTGATTCCCATTATGTGCAATCACACTTGCTCCTAATTGAAGCCATAGTGACACATCACTTTCATGATTAAGTGATGAATCAGCAAATGAAGTGACTCAATGATTCAAGTAGGAGGTACCAAGTTTGAGTTCTAGCATCTACCTCAGAATTCAGTCCAAAGTCCTGGAAATATTTTTCTGTTCCTGGGTCTTGGTAGAAGTCCTGGAAAAGTACTTCTGATTTTGCGCATTCTTATCACCACTGAAAAACTATAACTCCTCCAACCATCTGCAGTATCCAAGATGAATAAGGAGAGAACTTCAGCTAAGGGGAAGCATTTCTAGATGGCAATAAATGTTGGCACAATGTCACTTCTTATGCAAATTAATCACTGGTCTTGTTCAGCCATCCGGAATCCCAGAAGAGCCAAAGCGTGGTATGAGGAAGAAGATCATGCCCATCATCCCCATATTTGACCTGCACAAGTGGATGGGCTTTGGGCGTACAGAACAAATTGATACATAAGCGCTGCCGATAGGCTTGCAAGTCAAAGCATATGGTGCAAAATGAATGTCCCAGCTGGATGGGGAGAGCCTGTGCATATACTATGTAGATAAGCACAGAGTCTGGGGTAACAAAGTGGGTACAATGGCATTCCCATGTCTAAGTGGCAAGTATGCAATGATTCCAGAAGTCTGGACAGGATTACTGCACATGTTCAGATTTATTCGGTGTGCAAAGCTCGCCCTGTGTCCAGAGGAAACCTGCATTCCTGATAAATCTTTGCCTACGGGTGCATCTCCTTTTGGCACTGGTAATCCACATGGTCCCCAATGGAAGCCTCCACCGCCCTCCTCATACACAATAAAATTCGCCCCTTACCTTCTCTGTGGTTTGGTCTAAACTGAAGGTATTTCCAGTCAAAGATGATATCAGGAATAAGACAGGCAATTGCTTTCTCATGGTGCAAAAATGGTGGAACATGGATTTTAACATCATAGCAGAAAAATGTCCCGAACTCCCACTATGCCCAGTCCATCGGCATTATCAGCCAAACACCAGCATTGTCCAAATTATAGTCCCTTCTTTTTCCCTTGTCCTGAATCAAGCGAAGAATGGAGAGCATGTGAAGCCTGACCTTAGACAGGAAAGGGTACCCAAATGCACGGGCTTGCTGAAAACGCTGACTTCAAACTCGGCAAACATTTCTGACTTCCTGCCAGACTTTTCTGTGTGAATTCTCCTCCCTGCACCTATCCTCCCCTCCCCCACTTCTGGAGTTGTTGACAGCACACTTCTAAGGATGCTGAAAGAAATCGATGGGGAAAGAAAGCAATGTTCTGGACATGAGCGACCAGAGTTTGGAAAGGAGCTGTTGCGCAGCATGTCATCCACAGATGCCTCTTAAGTGAAGGCAGGCGCAATCCAAGCCCCATAGAATGGGACCTGCTCTCCTTGCAAAGATGTATCTGTAATGCTTGCCTGCAGCCAGGAGAGCCCAAAGGAGAAGCTTATGGTGAGACAGAACCTTTAAGCTCTTGCTAAGTTGTAGAAAGTGTTTCTTTCAGTTCCTCTTGTCTTTCGGGACCCTTTATTTTACAGGGGTTTAGCGTTGGGGTAGATGCTTTGCATGCTGAAAGTCTGGGGTTCAATTTGGTTAGGGCTAGAAAGACTCCTGACTGGAACCCTCGAGTGCCACTGCTGCCAGTCAGTGTCTACAGTATTGGGCTAGATGGATCACAGGCCTGGCTCAGTCAAAGGCAGCTTCCTACATTCCTATCCATCGTTAGGAAAAGGGCCCTATATAATTACTTGGATCTGGCAGAAAGTCTGGCTGCATTTCATGGGGCTTCCTCCCAGGTACTATGCATAGGATTGCAACAGGATCACAAATCAGTTGCCTGGGTGCAAACCAATATCTGGACTCAAGGCACCAGCATCCCTGTACTTTCAAAGTTCATAATAGCCACAATAAGTACATCTTTCTGCTTTGCCAAAGTTCTGCAAGGACCAAAAGGTATCAGAGGTGAGGTGCTACTGACCTGTCCTAAAGCAAATCTCAGGAGTGTGGTATCAGCCAGAAATATCACTCAGCACCACATGTTTCTGGCACATCCTGTGATATATTGCAAAATTAGGGATAGTACCAATTCCTGGTTGTACCTCTTCTGACACAAGCATGAAGACATGGGGCCAACACTGATTTTAAAATAATACAGGTCATTATTCCATATGGCTAACAGAAGATCAGGGGCTTAGGAGCTAGGATTGGTCTAGGATTGCTTTTGCCGCAATTACATCACACAGTCCAGCACACACGGGTCCATTTTTGGCTTCTTACTGACCAGTCCTTTTTCTCCCGATCTTGTTGAGTTGTCTTCTGCAGACACGACAGGGGAGCTCCAGAAAGGAGATCTTTGCTTCCGGGAGAGTCATCCATGAGGGTTGCGAACTACCGTGGACTGAGTCACATCAGTGCCATGCCCGTGGAAGTGGCAGGTGCGGCCATGTGCCCTTCGCTTGCTCTCAGCTGCACCTGGCTTGATACGCTCTTCTTTCCAAATGCTGAGGAAGTGCTGCTTGGATGGGTGACAAGTTGCCCTTGCCCTTTCCCTTGCTAGTAAGCAGTGGTTTCTTTGCATTGCCAATATGGTAGCTCTGTGGCCTGCAATGATCAGATGACAACACTGTGGGTTGCTAATTTAGCAAATTTGGATGCTTGTTGGTTATCTATGATAATAAAAGAGGATGTGCATCTGCTTGCACACAGCTTTCCGTAGTTTGAAGTCTGAGAAGATTGGTAGGCTGATGGATGGAGTTATGCATATCCTCCTTCTCTCATGCTCCGGGGCAACACCCCAGCTGAATGGAGCAGCCTGCCCTTCCTTCAGGAGACAACAGGTAAGTACTATGCCCAAGGGCGGGGTGGGCACAGTGTGTCCAGTTCGGACGGCAGCATGAGTTTGCTTGAAGGTTTTGTTGTATCAAGCTAAGTGCTATCTTAGCTTGCGCAAACCAGGTCCATTTGCTAGTTATTCCAAGTCCTCCAAGCTGACTTTTTGCATCTTTGATTTAAACTGGACACATGTCTCAACCAGGGAATGGGTGGAATTCATGAGTTAGATGCCTCAGTAGCAAGAAGAATGGCAAACTCATGACTTGGTATCTGCCCTAAGTTATTAATGGACACTCCAAAAGCATTCACAAAGTCCACGATGTCATGCTTCTGTGATGCAGATGTGAAGCCAAGAGCACCACATGAGAATCTCCACTGTGCACCATCATCTTCTTATCCAGATTCTTTGTTGCATCTGTGTCTGAAAATTTTCTTGATTAGGAATGAACAAATACAACAATTTCTGTTTCTTTCAATTTCTCTTAAGTGCAATTCATTTCGAACTACAAGAATTTCTCCATTCTAAAGTTTGATACATTCAGAACCTTAAGAACTTTCAAAGTTAAAGTTTGCATGAAATCTTGTGAGTTTTAAGTGCTCATTTCTCCTAATACATTCGTTGTTGCCTGATTTACTTGCATACAAGTTTTGCAAACCATTTTTACCTGATTTCCCTTAACATACACACCTTTGTTTGCATTTTTTGATTGGAGAACCCATCGTAAAATTCCTAAAAGCTAGTCTATTAAAGGAGAGCTCAGTTTTGGATTTTATATTAATTTGAAATCAGATATATGTTCATTAAAATGTGAACTAAAGAAATCTCTCCCTTATTTCTCTTACTGATGTCTAGAAGAACATTTCTGTCAGTTTCAGTGCTTGTAATATGGAAGGAACAGTTCTTGCCTCCTATTTCCTACAAGAGAAACCGATTGGGCAATCTACCCTCTAATGTGTTCAGTCCCTTTCAGTCTATGCAATTTCAATACACGTGTTCAGTGGCCTCATCTTGCACAGTGAAAAATTGGCTGCCAATCAGCCTCCCTCCAGTGGTCATGTGTGGTATTACAAGCCTTCCTGCAAGCCTACTTGCTTCACTGGGGATGAAGGCCAAGATCATCCATTCTGTTGTATTTCCATTCACTTGGTACAGTTGTAAAACTGGAGAATTAAGAAAGTGGTAGGAAGAAAATCGATGTGTTCAAATATGGTGCTGGAGAATTGCTTTGCTAATACCCTGAGCTGACAGAAAGACAAACAAGTGGGTACTGGATCAAATCAAACCAGAATTTTTCCTGAAAGCAAAATAACCAAAGTGAAGCTGTCATACTTGAAAGTCAAAGACAGAAGAAGAAGGGAAAAACCAAACATGAGCTGGATCAATTCCATGCAGGAGGCCACGACCTTGAACTTATAAGAGCTGAGCGGGGCTGCCAAGGACAGGAGACTGGCATTCATTGGTAGATAAGTCAGGGGTGACTTGATGGCTTGAAAGAACAATACCATTTTCCTTAGCACCGAAAAACATTTTCACCATTTGCCTGTTGAAAAATGTTATTAAAGTGTGAAAATGCATATTTTCTTTTAAAATTGCATTCCCAAGTGTGCCTTTTTAAGAATACTCAGGCAGTTGTGAGCATTTCTTGGGGGAAAAGAAACCCTGCTCCTGCTGGTGTTTGGATCCGGCATTGGGAATGAGGCCTCCTTGTATAATTTGCAAATGGAAACAAAATGTTAATATATCCTCAATCTCAGGTAGCAGAGCTTAGAAAGGCCATTGGCTGAGTTTGTGCTGAGCTTCAGTGCATCCAGAGAAACAATACTGGCTTATAGGGACCAGTCTTCTGAGAAAAACCTTGCTTGCCTTCTCAGTCATGGGGAGGGACCATAGTTCAGAGGTAAAATCCCCGCTTTGCATGCCAGTGATGCTGGGTGCAAACTCTGGCATGCCCAGTAACAGGATGCAAGACGTCTGGCTAGTTTGGTTTGATTCATAGTGGACAGCACTGAGTTAGCCAGACATCTTAATAGCAGGCCAAGGGCATCTGCTTTCAAGTTGTACGTGGCTGCATGGAAAATGTTCTTTTGTGTGCATCAGATGAGCAAATAGGAGCCATTTTTACACCATTCCTTACCTCAGTGTTAGGCAATCTCACCTGTGTGGGAGCTGGGTGCTGACCATGGTTGTTATCTATTTAGGTCCTCCTAAATTTAGGTCCTCCTAAATATTAAAATAGCCTGAACTATTTTAATACAGTTGTGGCCTTTGGATCAACTTTATCTGGTTGGGAAATGTTAAACATATGCACTGAACAAATCAGTCTCTAATGGAAGATTGTCAGCATGACCCCGTATTGTTCTTTTTGCAAGTGTTAAGCTAAAAAAGATTTTTAAAAATTGCAAACTTATACATAGGAAGCAACAAGGCAGAGACGTTTCCTGCATGCTCATCAGATCCATTATGCAGCAACGGAAGTACTGTACATAATTTATCCAGAGTTTACAATGTATACATTCCCATATATTGTGCACACTGAAAGTCCTTTGCAGACAAGTCTTCCTGTGGGTCATTGTTTCTCCTTTGCTCCCAAAGTGTCTATCCACCCATTTTGACTTTTGTATGCTGTCAGTCATTCACTGGCAGCCCGATCTACTCAGGGAGATTGCAGCATCAGTGCATGGAGATGCGTGTGTACAGCAGTGAGCCAGCATGCAGGACTCACTCATGCGCTGGTGCAGCTTCAAGGATCCGCTCATCCAAACTGTTCCAGAGCAGATTCAAGGTTCTCCTCCATTTTAGAGCAATAGATACAAGAGAATCCTGCAGTGAAACACTGCAGCATGTTTTCAGCTCCTAGCAGGGTGCTACTTACAGAATCATAGAATAGTAGGGTTGGAAAGGGCCAGGAAGGCCAGTGGGTCCAACTCCTTGCTCTGTGCAGCAGTCTAAGTTAAACCATCCCTCTCGTGTTGGAGTTCCCGCAACCTCCCTGGATAATTTGTTCCATTGCCGTACTGCTCTAACAGTCCAGGAGTTCTTCTTGATGTCCAGTCAGAATCTGGTTTCCTATAACTCAGTGGTGGTGAACCTATGGCACATGTGTTACAGCGGGCATGCAGCGCCCTCTCTGTTGGCATGCGAGCCGAGTCACCCCAGCATTGCCCCAGCAGCCAAGCATCAGATAACAGTGCACATAGGGGCCATGTGCATGCTTGGAAAGCAGTAACAGCACCAGGCAATGATGTCAAAAGCCACGGCTCATTAATCGTGACACATCTGAGCTTTTGTATGGCTGGTCAGTGTGCTGCCAAAGATATACACATATATTTGCTTGGACTGGCTGTGGGTTGTTTTTTCAAAACGAAACCCTCAGTTTTCAGGTTTTATTGCAGTGTTGGCACTTTGTGATAAATAAGTGGGCTTTGGGTTGCAGTTTGGGCACTTGGTCTCTAAAAGGTTCCCAATCACTGGGTTAGGGTTTGAAAAATGAGGTGTCCCGGCATGATTTTGATGGTTGGAATGTGTTTAGAATGGGCAGATATGTTGAACTGTGCAGAGAAAGCTACTCAAGGAAGGCTTTTTCAAAATCATCCTCTTTTCAATGGAATTACAGACCTATATTAGGGTTAGGGGAGTGCACCAGGGCAGGGTTAGGGTTCAAAAAACGAGGTGTCCTGGCATGATTTTGATGGTTGGAATGTGTTTAGAATGGGCAGAAATGTTGAGCTGTGCAGAGAAAGCTACTCAAGGAAGGGTTTTTCAAAATCGCCCTCTTTTCAAAGGAACTTTTGCCCTATATTAGGGTTGAGGGAGTGCACCAGGGTAGGGTTAGGGTTACAAAAACGAGGTGTCCAGGCGTGATTTTGATGGATGGAATGTGTTTAGAATGGGCAGAAATGTTGAGCTGTGCAGAGAAAGCTACCCTCTTTTCAAAGGAACTTTCACCCTATATTAGGGTTAGGGGAGTGCACCAGGGCAGGGTTAGGGTTCAAAAAACGAGGTGTCCTGGCATGATTTTGATGGTTGGAATGTGTTTAGAATGGGCAGAAATGTTGAGCTGTGCAGAGAAAGCTACTCAAGGAAGGGTTTTTCAAAATTGTCCCTTTGAATAGTATTTTACTGTCTATTAGGGTTAGGGGAGTGCACTAGGGTAGGGTTGGGGCAGTGCTGGTGAACCAATGGCACACTTGCCACAGCAGGCATGCAGCGCCCTCTCTGTCGGCACGCGAGCCAAGTCACCGCAGCATCGCCCCAGCAGCCGAGCATCAGATAAGAGTGCACAGAGGGGCCATGCGTATGCTTGGAAAGGAGTAGCGGCGCCAGGCGATGACGTCACAAGCCACGACTCATTAGCTGTGATTTGTCCGAGCTTTTTCATGGCTGGTCAGTGTGCTGCCAAGGGGGTATATATCTATTTGCTTGGACTGGCTGTGAGTTGTTTATTCTAAGCTAAACCCTCAGTTTCCATTGCATTGTTGGCACTTTGCAATAAATAAGTGGATTCTGAGTTGCAGTTTGGGCACTCGGTCTCTAAAAGGTTTGCCATCACTGCTACAACTTGAGCCCATTATTCTGTGTCCTGCACTCTGGGACAGCTGAGAAGAGATCATGACCTTCCTCTTTGTGACAACCTTAATCAACTGCCCGGGTTGCTATCCATGCCCACCTGAAGTTACCGTAACTCATCTATTCTACTTCCATGCACCTTCCTGATTTTTCATTGTCCCCCCTCACCACTATCCCCAACTGGCTCTCAACATTTGTGGCCTTTATGGGTGACACCCTGTCAAGATGGTGTACAAAATAAAAATGACTCAATTAAAAATAACCCACAAAAACAAGGTTGCCAATTAAAATAAATAAAAACCAGAACTTACCAGTAAAAACCAACAATCCAGTCTTTTTTCAGTTTATTTTTTTATTGTGGATTTCACCTAAATCTAAATACATAAATTGGAATATATCAATAGTACATGATAGATGCAAAGGCAGATCGATATTCCGTGTGTGTGTATGTGCTTGTGTGTGTATCCTTTAACTTGTAGGTCATCTGCTCAAACATTAAAAGTGTTGTCAGGTTTTCAATCCATTGTATTATAGCAGGTGAACTTTTATCTTTCCAGCATTGCAGTATCATTTTTAAAAAATTTTCAACAGATGTGGAAAATCTATTTACATTGATTATGTTTTATCCAAAAGCCTAAACTCAAAGGGAAGTCCAGTGAAAACAGACATGTTTTCAGAGCTTTCCCAAAGACCTGCCAGGAGGGGTCTGACAGACTGCTAGGAAGTTGATTCAAGAGTTGCGGAACCACTATGGAAAAGGCACCATTCCATTAACCATCCCGCCATCCCACCCTTGGTGGCAAGCAGGTGAGAAGGAGCTCTGTTGATGACCATGTTACTGAGCTGTTTTGGGAGGGGGCATCCATTTGGCCCCAGAGTCTCATCAGGTGGCACCAGGAGGATGGGAGTATGTGCGCAAACCTGTATATGGAAACAGAGAGCATCGGTTTAGTTCAAAGTCTTTTCTGCACTTGGGCTTTGTCCAGGCATGTTTCTTAAGGCTTAGTGACCTGATTTTTGCTTTCATCTACTTTTAGAGGGAGTGAAACTGTGGTGTGAGGGGCTGAAGAGATTGCTCAAGAGGAGAGGGAGGTGGAGGAACAGAGAAAGATCATTACAATGTTCCCTAAAATATTGTCCTTTGGGATGGACAGAGCTGAAACCATGTTTTGACTTCAGAGGTTGGTGGGAGTTGTATTTCTCCCTTTTTCTTCTCTTAAATGACTGTTATCTTTAAATTTCCCAACTTTACTGCAAAAAAGGAAAGAAAGGAAAGCTTAAAAACTTGAGTTACACAAAAATTCTTTGTTTTTTTGTGCCTGTGTTCCTGTTTCAGAACTCTCGGCAATTTGGGGTCATCGTAGCTTCTTTCCTGTTATCCTGTGTCAACCAGAAGGTCAGGGACTCAGGCACTTCCCTTTCCTGCAGGACAAGCAACACAAACCAAACAGTCCTCATTTCCAGCCCATCATTAGGAAGTGGTGGTGGTGGTGGTGGTGGGGAAAACCTTCTTTTATTCCCATCGGACTTGATGTGTTTCTCTAAAATGTCCACAGATCCTAGAGCACAAATGAACGCAGATGTCATTCAGTCTTAGGCAGAATGGGTTCCTTTCAGTCCTGTCTAAGGCACAGTAGCAAGCAGTGCCCCTTCACCCAAAGACAAGATGAGGAACATTCAGACCTCATCACGCTAGTCTGATACCTGGAGCAGAACCACCCGCAGCCTTTCCAGTCGAGAAAGCCAACAGCCTCAACCTACCTAGCAGTAGAGCCAGCTCTGCTTTTAGAGATATTTACTTATTTGTTAAGTATAGATTAACAAATACTGTATCTGTATTTAGATATTTGTAGCAGAAGCAGGAAATGATGGGCTGTGCATGGACTCCACATTACATTTCAGCAAGAGTATGTGGGTGCCACATTTTCTAGTCTGGGAATGGCTTGACAACAATGTCGGGTTTATAACCAAGAGAGTGGTTGGCACGTAGCCCAGCAGAGCCAGCAACTGGCCCAGCAGAGCCAGCAACGCATTCCTATGGGACCTGCATTGGACTCTTTATTTATTTATTTATTTATTTATATTGTGATTTATATCCTGCCTTTTTCCTACAAAGGGCTCAAGGCAGCTTACATCATTCTCCTCCTCCATCTTATCCCCACAACAACAACCCTGTGAAGTAGGTTGGGCTGAGAGTCTGTGACGGGTTAGTGTTAATAAATCTGCTTAGTTAGTTAGTGTTAAGTGGCTTGGTCTGTGAGCTGCCATTTAAAATATCCATAAAGCCACTGAATGGGGAGCATTCCGGGAAATTATAATGGTGGTTCCCAGCTTTCTGGCACTGATCAGAGTATGGCTTCGGCTGACAGGCATCTAACTTTACAGAGCACCATCTCCTGTTTGAAGAACTGTCAGTGGACGGTTCTCTATTGAAGGCAGGGAAGGTGCCATTGGAGGATGATGCTTGATTTGGTAGCAAGCCAGGCTCCCAATTTTAACAGGTTTTAATTCAAAAGAACCTTAAGAAATAGAGTAAAAATTAATGAGCTTTTTGGGGAGGGGTCAGGAAAGGTATCCATGGTCACATTGGCACCAATGGACACCATGCTGCAGAGTCCAGGAAAAGGGTGGCCAGGGACTTTCTTTTATAGAAAACAGTCTTCTGTTTGAAGGTGCACCAGAGGTCAGTCCCCTGTTTCAGGTCCCTTGACTTGGAGGACTGTTCATCCCAAGTCTGTTTTAGAGAAAAACAAGGAATAGAGGGGAGAACAGGCACACAGGTTAGGTTTGGGGCCAGCCATTTTCTCCCTCACTCATCTCCAACCCGTGATTTCCAACACCCCACAGGGAATGTGGGGCGAAGAATAACCCGTGCCACACTGGAGGCATTCCTGATGCACCTGGACAGCCATCTGAGAGGAATGGTTTAACCTGAAGTCCTGCATGGAGCTGGGGGTGGAACCTGATGGCCCCCTGGCCATTCCTGCTCTAATGTTCTATGATTCTAGGATTTACACGTGCGTCATGTAATAGCAGGCAGCCATTCCGTCAGGCTAGCTGAGCTGCTTCTAGCTTGGCTGCCCACTGCAACTTTAAGAACCGGTGCTTTGCTTCTCCCTGCCTGCCTCCCCTGCTTTCCCTTTGTCATCTCTTTTCCATCATAAGCCTGGAATCTGGGATGATAACGTTGTCTCTTTATGGATGTAAAAACTGCATGGGAAGCCCTTTGGGGTTGAAGGATGTGATAAAAATGTTACAAACAAACAAACAATTTCTTTTATAACACAAACAAAGCATTCAGCAGAAAAGTTGCCCAACTCTATTTGAATATATATGAAGAACAATCATCCTTTATATTCAAGCTATGTGAGACAACTCCCAAATGCAATGGGGCATAGGATGTTCAGAAAATGTGAGCAGCCTTCAGTATATTGATTCTGAAGAATTATTACTGTTAATATTCTCACAATCTTACTGCCAAGAAAAGGAGAAAAGCAAAATGGAAGCAGAAAGAATGAGATAGATAGTAATAATATTAAACATGTTTTCAGAATGCTTTTCAGACTAATCTCACAAACCAGCTTCTAGGAAAATATTAAAAAGAGGAATCAGTTCAATTATGCAGTAATAAAAGGGGAACCACTATTTCTTTTGGCAAAGTTGATTTTGGGTCTCCTCCTGAAGAGCAAGATGGGGGCTTGTATGCCAGTTGTAGCACTTTCTACTAGGTTATGGGAACTGGGGCGATCCTGCAGCACCCGCAATGCCACCGGTTGCCTTTCAGAGTGTGCTTGACCCATCCACAGATGTTCTTTTCTGAGCAAAATTCTGTGGGACTCTCTGATGCCTTGATCAGGGAAAATGTAGATTCATTGAGCTAGAAGAGGCCACTGAGACCACTGAATTCAACACTCCGCTGAGTGCAAGAATCCAGTTTAGCTCATCCCTGACAGCTGCCTGTGCAGTCTTTGCCCAAACACCTCCAGCAATGGAGAACCCTAAGCAGTTGTTTCCATTGTTTCAGTGCTATGTGTACCTGTTCTACCCGTTAAGGAAAATGGTCTTCCTGTAAGTTCGGCCCTCTTTTATGTGACAATTCTTCAGGTACTTGGAAAGTGCTATCACTTCATTGCTTAGTGCTCTCTTCTCAAGGCTAAATATGCCCCTTTCCTTCCATCATTCGTCTTAGGCCAGCGCTTCTAATCCTCTGATCATCTTGGTTGCTCTTCTCTGAGCTTTACCTATCCCTACTACAAGCGAAATTGCATTTGCTAGCCATGGATTTGGAACGTTATTTGCAGGACGACCCCCACTTTTTGCAATTCTGGGTAGGCAGCAAAAACAGGAAGGGCAGAACCCGTGCTGGATTGGCAGAAGGGTGGTCATTAGATGGTGGATCCTGAGGGGCTTCCAGACATGCTACCGATCAAAAGGCAGCAATTCTGTCTTCCCCTCCTTGTTTTTCTCATGGAAAGAAAAGGTGGAAGAAGCAACTGGCAAGTATGTCATCTTTATCCTCTGCAAAATTTCATCAAGAAGACAGGATGACTGCATGATTTTAAAACAACCCAGAAGCATCCCATGTTGCACAGGTTTGCTTTAGCATGTCAATAAATGCACACCAGCTGTTTGTTGCAGTTGTTGCAGATCTTGGGGTGGGGATGGGGGACAAGAACATTCAGCCATTCACTCTGAGGACCTGCGTGTGTATGGGGAACCGCAGCCAACCCACATACCTTATGCCACTGCCAGCAAGTGCAGTACAGGGCGAGAAAACAGGCACCCGGCCCATCGAACAAGCGCAGTGGTAGCACTTCCTGTTAAAGGGAGCATGCAGTGACAGCAGCATTCAAAATGCTTGTTCAGTGCTGATTCCCACTGAAGGGTCTTTGGGCAAAAAAACTGTCAACCAGCCTCTCCTGCAGTGAGTTTATTATAGTGAAGAGTGTGAGCAAGCCTAAGCCCAGGTGCATCTTGTCTGTGGGCCTCCTGGAAGGCTGGGGGCACTGCAGGGGCTCACCCATGCCTATCCTTGGTGCTGGCTCTCTGCGTGCTTACCCAGGTCTATCTATAAACTTCTATCTATAGCAGTTTATGGAGTTTGCAATCAGTAACATGGTTCATAGGTGCACTTCTGCGTCTCTGGAGGAATTTTTATAGGTTTTGAATCCTCTTAGATTCTTTATAACCCTTTTAAGAATATGCTTGCTCTCACCTCTTGTTTCATTGTGTTAATCCAGTAGATTCAGGCAGGTGACTCTCAATGTTGGAATGGAACATTAATCTTTGTAAATGCTGTGCTGAATACTGCTAATAGATGTTTGTAATGACTGAAGAAAATATTTTTTAAAAAATAATTCAAAAGTTTACTTTCTGCCTTTTAAATTTTGGCCATTGCTATATTGTTTCATTGGTCTGTGTTTCATATTCTGTGTTATTAGGGGCAGGCTGATCTGTCAAGCATTGTCTTGCTCAGCTTCTCCCTTTTCCACTGCTAGGTTCATTCCTGAGTTTTTGTATGTACTTTGTGCATGTTTGCCAGAATGTATACATATTCGTGCATATTTATAAAATGCATCCAGTTTTGTATGAATTCCCCCCTTTGATTAAAGCTTATTAGTACACATCTGTACATATTTTTCTTTGTGATTTTTCCACTCTGTGCATGCTGCCAAAAGCTGTTTTGTTCTGAAATGCGGATTGCAAACCCAGAACTGTATGACATCCGAACTCCACATTGCATGTGGGTCAGTGTTCGTTTGAAGAAGGTGCAAAACTTGCATAAAAACACAAACATCACAATTTTCATCCATCCCTATGCACTATTGAAATGACTCTTAGGAGCTGATATCATTTCCAACAGCTCCCCTCTCTGGACTGCAGCAAAAGGGATTGAATTCACGGCAAGAATGGGAATGTTAAGTGCAGCTGAGCAAAACAGAGGACTTAACTATGAGCCTCGAGACCCCTACTTAGAAGCACTTGCGCAGGCGGCATAATTTCAAATCCCTGTCAATCATAATGGCAGCCATTGTGTGTGCCTGAGTGTCATAGAACAAATGAATTCTGAGAAACCCGTTTGAAGCCTTAGGACCAAGCTGCAGATGGTGTGCCAAGGAATGCTGTGTCTGTTGGACCCCATGGCTTTTCAGCAGCATTAATGAGGGAGAAAGCAAAGACAGCTGACGAAGACAAAAATGTGTTCATGGGCGTACAGCTGATGGCAGCTCATACAGTCAAAGGGCGATTTTATCCACAGATTAGATCTTTCCAGCAGCCTCTCCAGCTTGCTGGCTCCCTTTGTTCTTAAAAGACTCCCTCAGCTGGTGAAATTGCAAACAAAAGTCTGTCCAAGGCAACTGTGCAGAAGGTATTGCCAGAGAAGCACATTAAGAGAAACAAGCCAAGTGATGCTTGGACAAAGAAGAGGACCAAAAGCTGCATTGCACGAGACCTCGAGGGACTCTGGCAATGACTCTTTGAGGCCCCATCCTTTCCTCCTCAAAGGCTGTGAAGCGGGGAGAGGACGTTGTTCACACAGGCATGCCCGCTGCTTGAAGAGCCGTCTCTGGTGACACCTTGCATGCACAAGAGAGTCATCACTGATGCCTCATTTCTCCTGCATGATGCTTTTCAGTGGAGATAGTCATGTGTCCATCTTGCATCCACTTAAAAGGAGCATAAGGTGCTATACAATCTCCTCCTCCAGTTTCCCCTCACAACAGCCCTGTTAGGTAGATTAGGCCAAGGATAGTGAGTGGTCTAATGTCAGTGAGCGAGCATCATGGTCGCATGGGAGTTTCAACTTGACTTCCCCAGGTTTCACCTGGCACTCTGACCACTGCGGCTTTCTGATGCTTCCATCTTCGGTCCATCTCATTCATGATGAAGTTCAGTGCTCACATTATGTTGGGCAGAGAAATGATGAATGAAATGATGAAATCCTTGATGAAATCCACATACTCCAGCCTCGAATCGCCCTGACTTTAGCCAACTCTACCCTCACCATGATAGGCAAATGGCTGTGTTCCCTCTGACCCCTCTATGTAATTTGAATACTGAACTAGATCAGGGTGGACAGAAAGTGTGTTGGGATCTGCTGGTAGACTTCCAGGTGACTTGCTGGCCTCTTCCCTTCTGAGGCACCATGCTCCTTTCTCCTCCTGCTGAGAACATTTAACAGGCTGGCCTCAGCCTCTCACATGGCCTCCCACCTTGCAGTGACTGACTGCGGGGTGATCCTTGTGGGCCACTGGATGAACCAGAGGGCATGCAGCCATTGCTTCTGGTGCTGATCATTGGTCTGGTGGCACTTTTTGAAGCAGACACACTCACCATGGGAATCTCCATAGGCAGCTCTACTCCCAGCATAGGCAACGGTATTTATCATATCAATAAACCAGTTCTGTGAATATGCATCTGCTAGAGGCAAGTCATTCATAAAGCTAGAGGGTCTTAACTGCCCATTCAAGCTACAAGGTATTATATAGTCACCCGGGAGTGAGGACTATAGCTAAACTCACAAGGAACAGGAAGTTCTGAGGAGGTGGCGGAGATCCTGCTAATCACAGAGTGCTAGTACTGCCTCCCTCCAAGCGTTGGATCCACTACACCAAAGCCAATGT
Organism: Varanus komodoensis; assembly: GCF_004798865.1. NCBI lineage: Eukaryota > Metazoa > Chordata > Lepidosauria > Squamata > Varanidae > Varanus > Varanus komodoensis. The sequence continues at coordinate 6,230,041 of NW_025335922.1, forward strand.
TTGTGGGGATCCTGCCCTTGCATTCGCTGCCATCAGGATGGGGGAAGGCAGCACAGCGTTCCCCAGTGTTGCAGTCAACCAAGGAGGCCAAGTGATCACTAGAAGAAGAAACAATGCTCCTGAAGTAGTTTTGGGAGGATTGTGTTTGCAAACTGAGAGCCATGGGGGTTGGATTAGGGGAAAGGAGAATTACTGTTTAATCCTTAGCCACAATCTTTGTTTAAGAAGATTGTATTTGGGATGAGGCTCAGCTTTCGAAAGAAGCGTCTGGCCAAGAAAGACCTCAGTTACCTCCTCATAGCAGACCATCCCTGAAGAGCAAAGGCACTGCCTGGGCACAGTAGAAGATGATGCCCAGACCATGTTTGATCTGGCCCAGGACAGGTTGTGCGGCTTATGTAACTCTGGCATCCAACAAAGGGATACTCCAGGAGGAACAATGGGAAGGCTGCTATCTGCTGTTGCTCGAGGCAGTTGCTTCACAGGATTGTGAGGCCAGCCCTGGGAACAGCACTGAAAGGTGGGGGAAGGATCAGACACAGAACAAATGATACTGGAGTGCCAGAAGAATTCAGAGCTAGAAAGGGTTCTGGGAAAATTCAGCAACCCAAAAACGGGCCTACGTGTACTGGACTGTGATCTAATGCTGCAAAAACTCCACTTACAGAACAATCCTAGATCCTAAGCCCCACTGGACTCAATGTAGGCCTCGGCATTTATAGGCAGCCTATAAATATGTGCATAAACAAACAAATAAATAAACATAACTTACTTCAGACCAGTGCTTAGCTCAATATTGTGGTTGTCTTGTTATGGTTGAGCTCTGCCAATAGACTTCTGTTAGCCATATGGAATAATGACTTGTATTATTTTGAAATCAGTGTTGACCCCATGTCTTCAGGCCGCGTGCCATCTCACTCTGAATAACTTTCTCCTTATAAAAGTGAAGAAAGCCACAAATGGTATGTTCATTCTTTAAAGAGATTGGAAGAACAGATAATTACAATGGAGAACATTTTGTTATAGCTTGATGGGAGATACAGCCCAATGCATCTGGAGGATCCAGGTTGGGAAAAGCTGTATTACTGAATGTACATATAAAGCTTGTGAGGTGGAATTTTGGCTACACAAAGATTCCCATGTTTCACTTCAAACCTAAAATAGGTATTTTAGTGAGGTAGGCATACTTGCACAAGCTGAAACATCTTGGTGAGATCTTCTTACCTTGCTCATTTCCCTCTCTGTAAGTTGCCTTGAAGACTTATTAAAGGGTGGCCTAGAAATATTGCCCATAAATAAACTAAATTCAGCAACACCCAGTGGAAGCTGGGTCAACAGAAGTGCTGCTGCATCAAATGAAATTGGTGACTTGAGTCCCATGTCAGAAGAAATAGAGAGACAGGTAAGGTACTGTGCTCAGGACTGGAAAGATTTTCAACTGGAGGAATTTACTTCATTTTTAAAAGCCGAGGACCCTGAAATCTACCAATCAGTGTCAGGGGCAAAATAGTGGCTCAGGAGACTCTGCTTAGGACAAAAATCCACTCCCCTGCCCCCTCCACAGTCATTTCTTAAACCAACTAACCAACCCTGTTTAGTAGAGAGACTTTGGTCATTGCTATTATTAGCCACCTAGAGCAGAGCAAAGCAGAGCAGAGCAGAGCAGATCACAATAAATTTTCAAGCACCCCTCCCGGAGTCTAGCTCAAATCTAGTGCAAATCCAGGTTTTGAGGGGCCCTTGGACAAGCCACTCTGCCGGAACCTTCTTGCTCAGTGATTCTGTTTTCTCACTGCCATTGTTGCCAGCTTGCTCCTCAACTCCTTTTTCATCATCACTAACATTTGCTTGCCTGACAGGCAGAAAGCCAGTGGGCAAGTCAGCAGTGGCATCTGCCACTCCTTCTCACCACTGCCATGGTCTGGACCAGAGCGAGGAGCAGACAAGCAGGTAGGTTGCCATACTGAAGAGGATGAAGAAGACCCGGGGCCTTGCTTCAGTAGGCACCTGCTGGGATTTGAGTCCATGGCAGGTGGCCATCCGTGCTAACCCTTAATGCTAGCCCTGCTCACATCCCACGCTGCCTTTCTCCTTGTGGTGTCCGCAGCGGAAGAAAGAGGCAGATTGGGAAGCCAGGGAAGACTTCTTCCTGCCACTGTATCGCTGTGTCAGTGAGCTGGAAGAACGGCTTTTCCTGTGCAGGAAGGCCTTTTCTGCAGTGGCAGCAATAACCAAGAGTTCTTACTGGTCTATTAAGCCTGCCACGGGAAGGCAAGGAGTGGCACTGGAGAAGACTCAGCAGCATCCCCCTTCCCGCTGCCTGGCCTGGTTGCATGAGACCGACCAAGGACAGGAAGATGCATCACCTTCCACCCCTCTTCCCTCCTCCCCAGATGAAGCGGTTGCGAGAGCCCCCTCATGCTAGTGTGCATGTGTGAGAGCTGATGACTTTACATCGACAAGCTTACCACTCTGCCAGGCCCATCCCTGTGAGAACAGGCTCTGGTTCCTCCGCTCACCAGGATGTGCGATGCTTGAGTGGGGGAGACCAAGACCAAGATCATTTCACTTTTTTCAGTTCGGTGCCAGGCCAAAACCTTTTTATTTTCCCAGCATGTTAAAAGTTAGTAGTGCTTTAATGTTGATTATATATATTATTGCGATGCTGTGTCTGATTTATCTAAGTTATCATTACCCCGAGACATGGTAAAGGGCGGGCTACAAACATTTTAAATAAAAAACATAAATAAAAAAGCTCAAAGAGCCATTTTAGGAGAACAAAGCTATGGCCCCAGAAATTTTATTTTACTTTTATGTTTCTCTGATTGGTTGCATGTACTCGTGCGCCAAACACAAATGAGAGCTGTGTCCACCAGGTGGCAGCAGAATAAAAGCAATGGCTTGAGATTGCAGGGGAAAGAGGAACTTTGCCAAGCCGAAACTCGTCATTATTTTTGCTCTTCTCCTCCGCTACTCTTCTGGAATCAGTGGCTAATAGACACATGTCTTCCATGTTCTCTGCTTCAGTAAAGTGGATTAGATGCATGCTCCCAAAACTGCATACTAAAATGATGAAAAGGAGTGTTGGGTTACTCTAAAATTCACCATCATTTAGAAATAACAATCTCTTTGGACTGTCTCTCACATAGGACCTGGACAAAAACAAAAACAGGATTTCTTTGTGGATGCGGTGGGGGAATCCTTTCTCCCCTGCAGCCCAATAAGCAATAATGGGAAACTCAGGGCTCAGCGATGGAAAATGTGAACTTAAATACTTTTTTTTCCCCACAACAGAGATCTGGAATATTTCCTGCAGCTGTTGCATTAAGAGGAAGACAGCCCCGATGCGGGGCCATCCCCAGCAGGGCTGCCACCATGGGGTCATCCCTTTGGGGGAGCCACTTCCAGGGGGAATTAGTGAGGCCACCATGTTGCCCAGAGAGAAGGGAGACAAGCAGGGGTTGCCTGTATGTCTGCCTCTTTGTTGCATACAAAGTGTTACTAGGCTTATGCTAGTTGCCTGCTAATGGCAGAGATGCGCCTTCTGAAGGTACAGAGAGGTGGGTGGATGCAGGGAATGGTCATTAAAAGATCAGAAGGCAGTGGGAGATATGATGCTGGGAGGCATCTGGATCATTGTGGGGTGAAACTCCATGATATCAGTCCCTCTTCCATTTGTAGACTTCCTCTTGTGCCTGGCCCTGTCTCAGAAAGCAAGCCAAGCTGAGAGGATGGTGGTGCAACCAGCAACCTGCTTCTGCGTTGTGTGCATCTCAGACAAAGATGGTAAACCACATGTGTGGAGGAGGCACAGTTGTGCAGGGCTCAGTTCCTGGCAAGTGCTGCACAAACACACAGTGCACTCCGGTGGATTCATGGCAGCGAGTAAATGGGCTGGAGTCAGGGCAGCCCAGTGGATCTGGTGGTTCCCACCCCAAAAGGCAGTGCTCATCCACCCCTGGTGGAGAGTGCGGTGGGGTGTTGGCTTCCGGAGAGCACAAGTGGCCCTGGTGGCAGTCCCCCCAGTGCCGAATGCCCTGCTGCTGCGTGCCAGCTCAGTGAACGCAAGAGCGATAGTTGTGCATGGCTTGGTCCTGGATGGACGTGCTGGTCTGGCCACTGCCACAGAGACCTGGTTGGATGAGATGGGAGAGCACCCGAGGCGCTCTCGTTGCACCGGGGAAGTCAGAGAGCAAGCGGCGTGGTGTAGTGGTTAAGAGCACAGGGGCAAGAACTGGGGCTCAGGCCATCTGGGTCCTAGTCTCTGCTCAGCCGTGGAGCCGATAAGTTGGAGGTGACTTGACAGCACATAACAGCAACGAAAATCGACATCAGACATTTGACTTTTGAACAGTAGAAGATTCTCAAGATATCTAAAGCTGCATTCCATACCAAATCACACACGCTTAGTTACGGCATTGCATGAGAAAGCCAGTGAAGTGAAGTGGTTAAGAGCACAGGACTGGGACTCCTGTGTTCCCACTAGTCCCCACTCAGCCGTGGAGTTCACTGGGTGACTTTGGGCCAGTCACAGGATCTAAGCCCAACCTGCTTCGCAGGGCTGTTGTTGTGGGGATAAGACTGAGAGCAGCAGGAGGGGAACGATGTAAGCCACTTTGAGCTTGTTATAAGAAACAAGTGGGATATAAATCTCACAAACGAACAGACAAACAAAATAAGTCCTGTGGGTCAGAGAGATGGATTTGCAGTGGTCTGTCAAGTTTGTATCTCCTTGCCCAGGTGGCTCGAACTGCAGTCTTCTAGTTTCAAGTGTGTATCTGCAGGTGGGTGTTGCTCTTGGTGTGGCACCCGCTCTGTTGCTCAGTCGTCCCCCTTCCAGAGCTTGCCGGGGTGTCTGAGGGGGGTTGGTGTATGTGCAGATTGTTGTGCTGGGTGATGAAGATAGACCTGCTGAGGCCTCCTCATTGGGAATGGTCCAGCCTCCATGGCAACCATAGGTCTGTCCCAATTAGTATCTAGCCGCATTGATTTGGCAAGGCAGGCTATCCTGAGGCTGTCCTTCTCCGTCCGCATTGCAGCTGGACAGAGACACTCAGCAGAGCTCTTTTGGCTGCTCAGAAACCTATTTCTCTCTGGACTTTGAGAAGCACAGGTTGTGACCAATCTGCACGATATTTCGCAAATAAAACCAACCCTTTGTATGCTGACTCGGAAGACGTCATTGGTGCAGGTTTGGGGGGGTGCAGTTCTAGCCCTACGTATCCAGTTACAGTGGATACACAGTGTCTACAGTCTGAAGACGTGGACAAGATCTTGGAGATGTGAGGCTTACTGTTTGTGTAATGGGTTTCTGACCTTCCTGGCTTACAAAAAAAGCGTGGGATTGGGAAAGTTAACTAAGTGGGCAGGGATAGTTGCAAACATCTCTTTATGGGAAAGTGTGACTCCATCTTGCTTAAAGGAGGTGGTGCTAAGGCCTTTGTTAAGATAATAAAAATCCATTTCATTCTGGCTTCAGGCCTGGGTATGGAACTGAGACTGTTTATGACCGACATGGCGGCATACAGCTTGGGACCAGCTACCCGAAAGACAATGTTCTCCTTCTTTTATTTATTTAGCTACTCGTTTGTTTTCATACTGCCCAATAGCTGAGCATCTCTGGGCAGTTAACAAAGTTAAGGAAAAAGATGAAAACATATGAATCTACACATTCAAATTAAATCAGGACATTAAAAATATGAGCCTACACAGGTCTCAAGATACTTGGGAGAGGGCTTCTTTTGATAGTGCATCTTCAGAGATGTGTTTGGTGGTGGTGCAGGAGGGCCTTCTCAGCAACAACTTGATGCCTGTGCAAATCCTGCCTGGCAAGGTGAGGTTTGGTCCCTCTCCGCTGTCCTTCTGCTGGCTTGCAAAGAAATTTCCTCAAGCAGGCCATTTTTTCTATCCAGGTCTGCTGGGTATGATGCTGCTTTTTTCTGTTATTGCCATATTCTATTGTAGTTTAATGCGATGCTTTAATCTTGTTTTAATTGAGTTTTTTTATGATTGTAAGTTGCATCGAGTGCTGCTTTCTTGTTGGAAAGGTTGTGTACAAATAAAATCAAGTAGTTACTAAATAAATCCTCACTCAGAGCAGTCTTGGTCTCTCACCTAACCTACCTCACAGTTTCATTTTTAGGATAAAATGGGATGTGGAAGAACCACATACAGCAGTCTGAGTTGCTTGGAAGAAAGACACATTGTCAGTGGAATAAATACATAATCCATTGGCTTATTAAAGCCTACAGAAGTAATCTGATGAGTTTTCGAAGGAACTGCCTGTGTTCCTCCAACACAAATGGACTGAGTGGGACCATCCCTTGTTAAACTTAATGATTGAACTGAGCTATGAACTTTTGTTTGACTGGCATTAGTTCCAGTCCTGCCATCTCAAACAAAATCCCCCTTTGTGTGTAGTGTCTTCTTTTCACCGTGCCTGTGGGGTGAAAGAAGTTTGATGTGACCTCTTTGAAGGCCAAAGTATGTGCCTCTATAGCCCTAGATCAACACCCTGCCATGATGGGAAATCAACAAATGCTGGTGACTTGAATGCTCATAGCTGGTATCACAGTTTTTGCTCTATTCTGTTTCATACCTAGTGGGTTAGATGTTCTAAAAGTAATTTAAGTGGTGTATTTTTTCCAGCAATAAATGATGTCATCCAGCAATAAATGATGTCATCCAGCAATAAATGATGTCAATTTGATGCATTTCAGGTTTTGGGCCACATTGTGCCAATAAATGAGGAACTGAAAACCTGGTCAACATATGCAAAAACTTTGTCCAAGGAATCATGATTAGTAGAATAGTATAATTAGATAGCTTTTATTTCAGTGAGAACAATTTCCAGTTGAAACTTCCCAAGGGATACTTTGGAAGGTGGTCGGCCTAGTCTTGTTTTTCCACCAGCCTTACACAGGTGATTCCAAATCCAGTTCTATAAATGTGATCTAGGGATTCACAGATTTTGTTAAATTGATTTTGATTGTGTTTTCTGGATTGTCAGGTTTCTTTTATTCCATCATCCACGTATTGATGTAATCAGATGTTTTGAATGAAAATCCTATTCATTTGCAAATGCACATTTGCAAAACAACGGATTGTGCAAACCTGCTCTCCCAAAAGTTAAAAAAAGGTAATATAAAAGGGTAGTTTTCACAGATGTTCAGGATCTGGATAAAGCTTGTCTGCTGAGGAAACCACAGGCTGGATTCATAGCTTTCCTTGACTGGACATCTGTGGTCCTCAGTTTTAACCTATTGGCTGCATTCACATGTCATAACAAGCAAGGCTGTGTGGTTGCCAGGCTTTTGTGGATATGCCTGACAGATGAGCAGGCTCATGGTGGTAACTCTCCCCCCTCCTGCAATCTCCTTCCCTCTCAGTCCCCCAGGCAGTATCTGCAGGGTGGAATGAGGCTCCTCTTTTTGACAGCTGCAATAGGAAGCTGGATTGGGCTTGCTGCAACTGTAAAGCAGTCTCTGGAGCACAGCGGACAGGACAGGCAGGATCAGGCACCCCTGTGTCCAGGGGGTGCCTGGCCAGTGCTCTGGCCATGGTGGTGGTGGTCAGCAGCACTGTGGAAATGAGCAGCAATGCTCCACCGATTTCCCATCTACTCCTCCACATGTGCCAGAGGGAAGTCCCTCTTGTGGGTGAGCAAATGGAAGGGTGAGAAGCAGCAGGGTGGCAGTGCCTGGCTGGTGGCAGCACCACTCAGCTCATTCCTTGCACATTCCCCTTTCTTGGGGCCATGTGCCAGAGAGACACCCCCAACTGGGCACCACCCCCCAGCTGATTCTCACCTCCCCCTCACCCCTGCAGCAGGGGAATCAACAGAGCGACTGCTCCTTTCCCAGCACCAACCGGCTGATTGCTCACTCCTGCCCCAAGAGAGATGGTTGGAGTGGGGAAGCTTCTGACAGTTGTGCAAAATGGCGGCCATTATGCTGTTCTGTGGTTGGCCGCTTGGCAAGAGCAGCAGTGGCTCTTACCAAGCAGCTCTGTGGTGCTGGCCTGGGTGCCATGATGCATTGTGCTTTCCAGGTTTGGATGGTACAACAAGCTAACGTGATATCAGGGATCCAGAGATGGAAACGTTCTTTCTGTTTGCAGTTTCTAAAAGCCAAATATTTCATGCAGAAATACTGGAGTTTGGGCACAACAGATCAACAAAGGTAAAAACAACACACATCGCTGTTGCATGCCAAGTTGTGTGCACTTGCCCATTGTTTTCTTTTTTTACTTTGTTCTATCATTTTATTATTCACTGCTCAGGATTCTGATTATATGTGGAGCAGTATATAATGCTGTAAATAAATAAATAAAATGCAGGTGCTCGTTTTTCAAAAGTGCCCGTTTATCATGCAGAGTTTACAAATGCAGGCATGCTGTCAAACACATGAATCCCATTGGAAGCTTGGAAATAGACTGACTTCAACCACAGACTGTGTCTGTTTCTGGGTCAGTCGTGATCAGAAGCAAAGTGAAACAAATGTCAGCACATCCTTACTTCTAAATTAGCATCCTTAGGCTCGCAGTGTAAGTGATGACTAATTTCAGCTGGATGGGAGCCTACATGCATCATCATCGCCTCTTTAGCTGAAGTTTAAGCTGCCCATGCAATTGCTTATGTGGCTAAAATGGCACTACTGATTGCCAAGATGGAGGGGTGGGCAGGTCTGGACAAGCCTAAGTTTAAATAAGAGCATTTATTCTTTAATGTGTAACTATATTTATATCCTCAATATTTTTAATATTTTAAAAATGTCTTAACACTTAGTACAATCTCTTTATACTTATATTGGAGCATTGTTTTTATTTATTTCTCTTTGGTTTATTTCATTGCCATTGTCTGGTCTTACGATTCCAAACCATCCTGAGGGCATTTGCTGTTTAACGGCAGACAAATCCAAGAAAGAAAAGAAACCTCAGTATTATACACTACAAAACCGTGTTGCAGCTCTCTCCTGTATGGAAATCATTGCCCATGTTAAAAATTCACTACCTGCCAGTAATCCATTTCTGTCCTTTTTAATGTCAACAAAAGCCAACAAGGTAGGTGCGCATACGAGTACTGTCTAGATTTCTTTCCCTGTCGAGAGCCTAAAAGTGCTGCCAAGTTTCTCGACATGAGCTGTGTTGGGCTCTTGCCCTGCAGCAGAGGGAAGACAAAAAGAGCCTCGAGTCCACTGAAAAGAAACCGGGGCAGCACGTGGCACTTTCCCACTCCTCACAACTGCTGGCTGCTGTGCTTGTTAACCTTTCTCGGCTCAAGTGGTGAATGCTGAGGAGCAGGGGAGACAGTTCAAAGGAAGGAAGGGCTTGCCCAACGCAGAGCTCCTGGGCCCAGGGAAACGGCAGGCAGCTTTCTTAAGGCGAGGAAGCGCCCTCTCAGCAAATACTTGGGCCTTCATTTTGGAAGGTGCAGTTCAGCACAGCGAACTGGGAACAGGTCTATGTCAGGGGTGCCCTCCAGGTTGCTGGCATGAAGATGCCGCCCCAAAAGAATACTCAGTCTGGGTGATTCAGAAATATTTTAAAACAGCCTTCCTGCACATGAGAGGCTATCTGAAGGCATGTTTCTGCCTGAGCTAGAGGAGGGTGCTTACACACACACACACACACACACACACACACACACACACACACACAAGTAAAGGGACAGAGTACCTAGGGCCAGCCCAGTTCTTTTGGCACCCGAGGCAGAAAATCTCACAAGTGCATCCATGTCATCACAACTGAAGGGAGTGGCACTTTACTGGCCGTTCGTGCAAGTAGCTGTGTGAGGTGATCACTTCCCTCTGCCCATGTACAGCTTGCCTTTACAGGTGACAGATCTAACCTAGGCTGGGTCTGTCAGGTCCTGCTCTTCCTTGTGGCCTCACCCAGGATTGCCACCAGCTGCCCCTTTGCCTCTAGCAGCAGATTTCATAGATTCACAGGACAGCAGGACTGGAGGGGACCAGGAAGACTTCACAGGAGTCCACGGCCAGATGCCTGAGCTGGTGGGTCCATCAATGACACCCGTCTGAGGTGTTTTGGGACTTCGTCTAATGGCGGGTGGAGAAAACAAGGGGGAGGGACAGATTCGGGCCAGCGTATGGTTCACTGGGATGCTGTCTCGACTGGCAGCGATCAGTCTTTTTACACGAATTTCATCTGTCTTTTGCCTTAGAGCAACACGTGTGGTCCAGGCCATGGTGAGGGTAGCTAATTTTAGATCCTGGCCTTGAAGGGCTTATGAAGGTCCCCTTTAGGTAGCCTGATTTCCTTGGTGAATACATGCTGAACTGAATTTTCTCCCTTCCCCTCCCTGTGATGCTGTGCTTCACAACAGCTTCTATATTCCTAATATTTTGGGTAAAATGAACAGTTTGCCAACTGGAAAAAACCTCTTCTGAGCATAGGCAGTTTTGCATGTTACACTCGTTTTCTTTCATGGCCACTGCATAGCTGGAAGAATGAAACTGAGTTTGGTTTTGCTGCCCTGGTGCAGAATAAACAGACCTAGGAATAAGCACTGATGCATTGTAGCAGCTGAGAGCATATATTTATTTAGAACATTTATAACCCATCCTTGCATAGCTTCAGGATGACTTACAACAAATAAATAATCATAAAATACAATTAAAATATTCAATAATAAACATTAACACATTCAACCATAGCAATTAATCCAAGTTAAAAGAAGAAAAAAAGGAAAAGAAGAAAGAAAATGTAACTGTAAGATGTTGGTATAATCTTATTAAAATTATTAATTTAATTATTAAAATGATGGGTAAATAAAAATGTCTTTACCTGGCACTGGAAAGAATATAAGGTCGGTGCCAGGTGGACCTCTCTGGGGAGCACATTCCTGGAGGAGGGCCTTCTCTGTGGTGGCCCTCCTCCAGGTAGATACCCTCCGTACCTCCTTCAAGGCCTCCCCTGCCGACCTTAAGGGGCATGAGGGCATATAAGGAAGGAAACATTCCTTCAGGTATCCTGGTCCCAAGCCATTTAAGACTTTGTAGGTTAGTACCAGCACCTTGAATTGGGTTCGGACTTCAATTGGGAGCCAGTGAAGCTGATAGATATTTAAAGCAAAAATAGTGCAGCCAACACCTGTGACTATGAACATGCCTGTCTGGCTGGCTGCCCCTTAATTCCAGCACTTCTGAAAATAAGGAGAACGGTTGCTGCAGTAAACAGGCCCTTCATGTCCATACTGGCCCAAAGGCTGCTGTGGGACCTGCATTGGCCGTTCCCTTAGGAAACCCTTGGGGTTTCCTGGGCTGGGAGAGCATTGGCATTTGGCCTCAACCTCCAGCTCTAGTTGCACCCGAGGGGTCAGAATTCTCTGGGAGTGCTGCCATGTGGCCGTGCTGTAGCGGAGGGGGTGGGTGGTGTGTGTGTTTAGAGGCAGGGTGTGCAATAAAAGTTGAGCGCCCTTTAAGCAAATGTGTCTCTAATAGTTGCAGCCCTCCCCTCCTTCTGCCAATGCACATTCCAACAGAGCTGCTCACACCCTTCCCGCTGGAAAGTTGAACAGCCTGCACTTGCTTCTGCCTCTGCTTCTGCAGCGGTGGGCAGAGCTGTCCAGCACCAGCATCTTCACAGTGTTAATTTCGTGGTGTAACTGCAGTCAGCTTTACCAAATTGCAGGGTTACATAAACAGGAAAGAATCCTACTGTGTCGTTCAGCAGGGCCCCTGCCAGGCATTACATGGTGAGGGGCTTAAATTGGGCAGGGACCATGCAGAAATGCGAGTTATTTGTTGTCTGTGCATTTAAATTCAAATATAAGTCTGTGGCAGCCTATCCGTGGCTTAATCTCCCTTCTGTTTGGTCCTGCCAGCCAAGGATGGTAAAAAAAGATGATGAGTCCTCCAACACCGGGCAGACCACAGTTGACGGCTAGTTATTGGTGGTGGGGTGGCCACAAAAGACACATGTTGCATAGCATTTGCACATGCTAATGTATGTGTATGGGTGCGACCTTAAAAAGAACCAAAACTGTTGGAGAGATGCAACACATTTGCGAAAGCAACAGCAACTGTTTGACAATCCTGAGAAAGCAAATAAGGGAATGACCCAATTGTGTTTAGACATCGCCCGAGCAGCCAGAGGATGGCTCCGTTTCCTAGCTCTGAGGTCAGAGGCAGCTGCCCAATCTTGGAGCTGGGAATCGGACCTCTGGCGCCCCACCCCTGCCCTCTGGCAGGGAGCAGGGACAGAGGCAGAGCGAGCTGCTCTCTGAGGCCAGGGCAACTGCCTTGGACAGTGACCAAGCGGGCAGGAAGGAGGGGAGGCAGGAGTGGCCAGGATATGAGGTTCCCATTGCCGCTCCAACCTCTTCCCTCTGTCTCTGTCTCCTGCTCCACACAGGATGAACATCCCTCTCCTAATATGGAGGCTTATGCTCATCTCCCCAGGACGGTGCCCAAAATAAACCTGAGCAAGTGCAATGTTACATTTCAACCTAACTTAAATTGTAGGAGCATCGTGGATACAGGAATAAAATGGAGTTTGCATTTGTTACCTTGATGTGAAACACGGGAATAAGCATTGTCTTGTTGTGGGAAAGGATGATATATTTCTAAAGGAAAAATGTGAAGAAGGAAGAAAGGATGCTTTAGGGTGTAGGAACAGCCCCAGTGGCAACCCCAGGCTGACAATGGCAGGCCAGGCGCTGTTTGCCCCGTCACCATCGTGTGCCATTCCCCTGGTGGTCCTGCTGGGACCTCCTGAGCTGCAGGGCCTTGGAGCTTGCCTCCAAGGTCTAGCCCTGGCGGCACCACTGCTTGTGGTAGGGACAAAATGGCAAGGAGAACTGTGTTTGTCACCTGGAGCTCCTTGGAGGAGAGGCCAGTGATCAACACAATCTTGTTTGGGCTAACCTTTTAAAGATTAACCCAAATTAAAGAATTTGGCTAAGGTTCCAAATGCCTTCATATTGGGGATGGAAAGAACTTGAGATGTATTATAAGTCTGGCTTATATAATCATATTTTTCCTGCTGAATCAGAGTTGCTGTCTCTTTCTTCTGACAGGTGCTCTTCTTTAATAACTCCATGGCAGGTGGCTTCAGCACATTTTTGACCAGCCTGAAAACAGACATACCTATTGAATTTGGGTGCTGCAGATTGGTGAGCTTCATTTCAGTTTATTTTTGTAATAAGCATTTACCAACATTTGCAAATTCAGGACAGAAAGTACTTGAGTTATATAAGATCACAAGTTGGAGAAAACCAGTTGGAGGTTCACCCATCTCTAGGGAAAGCACGAAAATACAGGCTTTGTGTATACACACCAACATTCAAGGAGGGGCCTTGAATGACCCTAGGGAGGAAAGACTCCCTACATGTGTGGGTAGATTCCTGCCTTAAAGGGCCTCATTTTCCTGGAATGGCCCAGGACAGAAAGCATGCATCTTTCTCTCTTATGTGTACATATGTGCATGCATATGTGCACACACACAAAATTCCTAATGATGAGTGAATTTGTTTGCCCTACACAATGAAAGTCACTTAATATGCATACTGGCCTGCATTAATTTACATGCCTTATTGCTCGTATGAAAAGAATTGTTCTGAAGCAGGCCTTTTTAATGTATAAATGCAGAGTTTTGAAAAAAGGGATGTCATATTAAAATGATATCTCCTCCTGGCAGTTTACATGGTTTGACAGCCTCTTGGGAAATAGCAGTGATTAAGAGAGATCCCTGGCTTGTTTTTCACTGATGCATGCAGCATGCCGCATAGAGTTCTGAGCTGGGCACACTCACGTTTAACATGAGCTTCATTGCACTGGAAAGGATAACAGCGTCCTGCACTATCACTTAATTATCCTTCCGTATATTTAGAAAAGGGCTCTTCTCTCCTTGATTCTTACCAGAGTTCTGTTTACCTGTGTTGACAGATTGTCCTGAAATGTTGCTGCTGCTGCTGCTGGCAAACTCTTAGCTTGATTCATGGAAGTTAAGCATATGAGATTGGTCTTGCATGGTAAACAAGTTATGGGTCCAGAAAACCATAGAAACATAGAAACAGAACGAGTTAGAAGGGGCCTCCTGGGCCTTCTAGGCGGACCCCTGGCTCCAGCCAGCTCTGCTCATGACATGCCCACCATAGATGTCTTTGCAATCATTAAAAGGAGTAAAATCAAACTTTGGGCTCATCTGCCTTTATTTTTATGAAATTTGAACTTACTGTTTATTATTTTGATCACACTATTGTTGCTATTATGTAAAGGGTGTTTTGCAAAGTATAAAAGGATAGGTTGCAGCTCCTGAGAAGCTTACATATATGTGTGACGCCCAGAGACCACGACGAAGGGAGAATTGCACCATCTTCTTTATGGAGTAATATATGGAACAAAAGCTGCCCCTAGGAGCTTCAAAGGCTGACAGAAAAGAAAAAGAAAGCAAGCAGGAAAGTGGGTTGTGTGTGCAATAGTGATAGCTATATGCAAATAAAGTTGTCTATGCTCATTTTGGGTGGGGGAAGGGCTGAGTGAAATGCCTCCCCAATGCACTGGTCCCTCTGTGGGTGAATTTTGGTAGTGTGGCTCCTGTTGCCCTCTTGGCACCCAGTGGTCTCAACTTTGCTGAGAGGAAGAGAGCAGTATGAGTATGAGATGCAACTCGGAGAGATCTCCTGGCCTTCTCAGAGGCGTTGTTACTATTGACCATAGGACCACCCTAGATAGGCTTTCTGGGCTGCAGGTACTGTATTTCAGTGGTTCTTCTCTTGCCTGGATGGTCAGTTCCAGAAGGTAAGAATGGATCATTGCTCCGCCTTGTGGCAGTTATGCTGTGGGGTTCCATATTTCGTGTTGTTTAAATTGTTTGGGGAGGTCATATGGAGATGTGGAGTGAGGTGTCATCAATATGAGGATGACACCCACATCTGCCTTTCTTTTTAATCTAATCCAGGTGAATCGCCAAATGTTCTAAACAAGTGTCAGTGTGCAGTAATTTACAGGATGGGATTGTAAACAGAGAATTAGTTCAGGCAAGATGGAATTTCTGTTACTGGGTTGTTTGTCTGCCCAGCCAGAGGGTGGTACATTCCTCTACAGATCGTGTGTGTACTTTTGGAGTGGTGTTGGGTCCGACTTCATCACTGGAGCTACAACTGGCTTTTTATTAGTTTAGACTGGTAGAACAACTGCTACCCTATCTAGACAGAAATAGCCTTGCTATAATTATCCATACTCTGGCAGCATCCTGGTTGGATAAGGGTATGTGAGGCTGACTTTGAAAATGTTCTGGAACATTTAGCTAGTCTCGAATTGATATTATCCTATTACATAAATGGTGTGTTACCTCTTCAGGCTTCCAGTCCTTATCTTATATAAGTCCAACCAATGAAGCTGGTGGGATATTCAGGACAGATAAAACTATTTATTTATTTATTTATTTATTTATTTATTTATTTATTTATTTAAAACTTTTATATACCATCCACTACCAAGGTCTTGTGATGGTCTTACGGTAAACTTTATTCCACATACAATCAAACTACAGAATTTGCTATTTCAAGATGTAATGATATTTGCCCACTTGGATGCCTTGAAAAGAGAAATAGACAAATCCATGAAGGAAAGGGTCATGCATAGCTATTAGTCAGGATGACTTCCTATTAGCTCCACTCAGAAGTAAGATGCCACTCAATACTAGTTTCTGGAGAATGCAAATTGGAAAATATCATTGCATTTATGTTGTCCTTGTAGGCTTCTGATAGACATCTGATTGGCCACCAGACTAGATAGACCTTTGGTGACAGTTTTCATGCACTTTGTTCCATTCTGTGGCCCTTTAAATTTGCTTTAGATTCTACATTGTTTTATTATATTCCTGTATTTTATGGCTGTCTCTTTGCCCAGGGATCTTTGCCTGTTGGAAGGTATTAAAATGCAGCAAGTCAGTAAATAAGTAAAGGTTTTTCAATCTGCATACACTTTTCAGTTGGAGTGGTTTTCATTTTGCTTCAGAGCATATAGACAAATGTTTGGTAATTCATCTTATCACACTATATTGGCTTAAAAAAGGATATCCCTGTAACAATCTATGGAAATGTTTCCTTAACTTTCCCCTTTGAAAAATGGTATCTGCTCTGAAATATGCAGGAAATGACTGATTCAGAGATCATTTCCATAGGCTGGCTGTTCTGCAGCAGCAGGAGTATCAGTGGCTTGCATAGAGAAGGATCAGTGATACAGCATATGCTGGGGTCACCAGACTTGCTCAGCAAAGACCCACATACAGTAAATGTCAGACATCTGAGAGCTGCAAGTGGGTGCTTGTGAGTGATGATGGGAAGTGAGCCACAAAGTAATTTCAGAGTTGCATGTGGCTCCTGAGCCACCTCTGGCATAGGCAATGTATTGGTCAAGGCCCAGGTTCCATCCCAGCATCTACAGCAGCCTTCTCCAACCTGGTGTCCTCTCCCTTGGTTGATCCATGCTGGCTGGGGGTGATGGGAATTCTAGTCCAATCGACCAAGCTGGGATTGACCAAGTGGCATGGAGCTCAAGTTGCAGGTTCAAGGCAGCTTTGCATAAGCGGTGTTAAGAAAACATGACCTTACATGTTTTCCTGACACAACGTATTATACAACTGAATACAATTTACAGTGGAATGCAATTTAGTTGATAAACTTTTCACAGTGTTTTGAAGGGACTGTTTCTTTTTCCTCTGGCATTGTTTAGACTCTGACTCAGTTTCTTACAGTCTAATCCTCAGAGTATTTACTTATATGTCAGTCCCACATTTAAAGTTCAATGTGACCTTAAAAGTGCAGAGGATATATTTATTTTAAAGAAAGCAAAATAACCAGATCCTAATCCACTGCTGCCTATGCACCCCTATTTGAGAATGAACCCAACTGAACTCAGTAAAAGTGAATTTTGAAAATAAATAAATAAATGAGGGGGCGGGGAGGGGGAATTTTCTTAGCTAATTCAGAATCACCCATTAGCTTCCCTGTATCATCACGCAAAAGGTGATTTTAATGGAATACTATTTACTTATGTTCAATAAATATTAAACAACCACCTTTTTCTTAATAAGCAAAAAAGATTGTAAAACGTGGCAGAAGCAATTCCGCCATGGAAGAAATTCTGCAGGGCCCGCCACTATCTGGAGAAGGCCCCTGAGATGGCCCCCTTTATAGAGTGCCTGGCCTCCACCCCACAAACCCACTGCCCCACAAGCGCATTCTGATGTAGGTCCTTTGTGGCCATGCCATAGTGGGCCCTTTCTTCTCCCCTCCGTCGTCCAGCCTCGCAGCAGCGGCGGCCGCGGGCAGGCACGGGGCGTGGCTGACCCTTGGCAGCCTCTCTGAGAAAGGCGAGCCTCGGCAGCATTCCTCAAAGCGCCGCTGGCCCGGCGGCCCTGCAGCCTTGACGGGCAGGCTGGAGCGGGAGCCGGCGCAGCTCCGGCTTCCCGAGGAGCCGCGGCCCTGCGCGGCTCCAGGCCTGCCCCTCCCCCCAGCCCAGCGCGAGGGAACAAAACCCCCCCCCCCCCCCGCCGCCGCCGAGGCTCCCCCGCTCGCCTTAATCCCTCCACCCACCGGTTGCCGGGACAACAAGCCAGACAAGCAGGTGATCCATTGACAGGGAGCAGATGGTCTCCCGCCGAGGTAAGCGAGGCCCAACAAAGAAACCATATTGATCATATTGCTCCTTTTCTATTCTTCGGATGCAGCGCCGGTCTTTGAATTTTCTCACTTGAGCTCCCTCCTCTCCCTGCGGCTCCTCCCGGCTGCCTGGCCCGCCCGCGTCACGCAGCATGTTCTCCTCCTCGATGGGGAATGACAATGGGGGCGAAGAAAGGAGGAAACGTGGAAATCTCTCTCTGCGCTGCTCTGGAGAGAAGCACTTGTGGAACGGGGAAGGAGACCAGGGCTGGGCTTGGACCTTTGGCCACCTGAGGCAGAGCATAAAATGCTGCCCCCCCGCCCCCCCGCCCGCCAGGCAAGGGGCATCGAGTGCAGCAGGAAGAGAAACCACTTCCAGCGCGTATTCATCAGGAGGCATTCATTGATATAGGAAGAGGATATGCAACGAGTTCTGGGCCAGATCAAGACATACCGCTACCCGAGATGGTGGCAAATGGCACGGCCAGCCCTGGTCAGACGATCTTGGTATCCAAGGCAGAAAATTCCACAAGCATCTCTCCTTTTCCCAGAAATATCATAAAAGAACAATAATAAATTAAATCATTAACAAGTTGCCCATCTTCCCAGACTGCCAAAATCTGCTACTTGAAATGGAGCTGACCCTTTCTTCCATCCCACACACCTTTCTAGCTACCTGTGCCACTGCATTGGCATCTGATACACCTTCCATATTTGTGCCATGCTGAGACCAACTTTCTTTATAGAACAATTAGGGTGGGAGGGGTCAAGTCCCAGAAATCCATGTAATGGCTCAGCTCAGAACCAAGTGGCAAGGAATTCCTAGGGCTACAAGATTCCTAACCCTAGATAAACCCTCCTTAGTTACCTCACTTGTTTTTCTTTTCTTTTCTTTTGACCTACTGCCTCAATTTCTTTTGTGTCTGATACAATTTAGTCTAATTTGTGGAAGTTAGGAATTTTCCTGGCTGGTTCATTGCATCTGCTCTTCCCTTTCCTACCTGCCAAAATAACCAAGATGATGTTTGCTCTACAGCAATTGCTCTGGATGTTTCTTCAAAATGTGTTTGCCTGCTACTGCGGTTGCTTGCTGCACCTGCCTGGCACTATCAGCAGCAGTGTGCTGAGCAGTTGTGTATGTGCAGAATAGAAGAAGGGAAGGAGAACAACAGTTTGTGACTAAGAATGGCTTTGAAGTTGACTGTATGTGTGTGCTGGGGGTTGCCTGGGGACAGCTTACTATGGAAGCTCACTGGAAATGGAAAAGCACTCTGTGGATGCTCAAAGGCATTCTTCTACAGGCAGCAATGCATGGGATGGAGGAGGGGAAGCAAAGTCACCTATTAGCCCACTGTTTCTAAAGCAGCTTCTGGGGGCTGTACTAATGAGCCAGAGCTGGTAATGTAGTTCCAAAGTTGGTATTTCGATTGCTCTCTAGATTTAAAAACTGTAAAGTCGCTGCACCATGGTAATTGAGCGGTGGCTTCAAAAGGTTACCTGATGGACCTGAAGGGAGACATTTGTTCTATGTTGCCCTTGAACAAACTGGAATTTAGTTTCCTTAACTATTTGCATTTCTCCAAGTTTTACCATGGCGTTTCCAAATTAAATAAAATGTATAGATGTGCATATAGTAGCGGAAAGTACGCCACAATATTTATGTGTCAGAAATAGCATTCAAGAATACATTATATTAGATAAAATGTATTAGGAGAAATATACACAAAAATGCAGATATATTTTCATGCATTTAAAAAAAATGAAATGAAACTGAAAACAGACAGATTCTTCAGTTCCCGGACAGATTATTTAAGAGACTGAGTCTGCGGTCCTATACATATTTACCTAGGAGTAAATCTCATTGAACTCAGTGGGGTTTACTGCTGAGTAGAAAGGTTAATAGAATTGAGCTGTAAATGATCAGAGGCCAGGTGAATGGCACCAAGGAATGCTTTAGAGCATTCTGATACTGATTCTGCTCTAAAAAAAAGCAAGAGCCCAGCCAGTTTCTCAATAACAGAATTGGACTGGGTCTGAGAACCGCCCAAAACCCATTGCCCAGCTGTAAGGTATGTAAGGGCAAAGCTCCCTGAATTGACCCTTCCACCCTGCCACCTTTGCACGGTCAAAGCAGGATTAGGATTACAGCACATGAGGAGCAGGGATTCCATCATTTCCTCTGCCCACACAGTCCTGAAGAAAATAATGCAACAAAGCTGGCATTGTCAGTGGGAGATAATCTTGCATCAGTCCAATGGGAGCTGCCCTCCAAAGCCTAATAGCAGTTTCTGTGTGCATGTGCGCCTGTGTGTACCTGTGAATCTGTGGTTTTTCCTGGGAGAGGATAAAATAACACCCTCCTTACTTCCTACTGTCCTGGTGCTGCTCAGTACACCCTGTGGTGGTTATTTTATTCTTTTTAAAAATCCCTGTCTGGTAATTGCTTACACACAATTAATGACCCATCTAGTTGGCACTCAGTCACAGTTCAAATGTTCCCAGGTGAAGTTCCAGTTTGTGTTTTTTCTAGGTCAGGGCAAGGCAGTAGCTAGTCTCTGGACCCTTGGAAGGCTTCATCACTCAAAGGAATAGTCAAATGAGTAACCTTTTGGTGCTACCAGTATGGTGATGACTTATCTCTTTTTCTCCTTTTCTAGGACTTAGTGAAGGGCAGTATATAAAAAATTTAAATAAATAAATTGAAGGAGGCTTTTCTGAAGCTTTTCTAAATCATCACCTGAAGTCACTGGCTGGAGGTAAACAAGCTGAGATGTCCAACTGGGCTGTGATCATACATGCCTTAGTTGTATCTCATTTGGACTACTGTGATGTCACTCTTCATGGGGCTGCCTTTGAAAAAGTGTCCAGGAGTGCTGTAGCCAGACTGTTGACAGGAGCCAGTTACAGAGAGTGCGCAACCTCCTTGTTACAGCAGCTAAAATGGCTACTGGTCTGTTGCTGAACAGGAATCAAAGTGCTGGTTGTGATCTATAGAGTGCCATATGAGCTGGGAGCAGGCTACTGGAAAGACCACCTTCTTCCCTATGAGCCTGTCTGTTTGTTATGAACTTCTGGCAAGGCCCTTCTTTGGGGACTGCCATCCACAGAGGCACATTTGGTGGCTGCTCAACTCCCTCCCAGAGGAGGCTAGGCTCACTCTTTCTCTGCTGTCCTGCCAGAAGGCACAGTCCACTTTATTCAAGAAGGCCTTCACCTGTACATGGATCTGTGGGTTGGATGCCGTTTTCATTCTGTAATTTCATCACATTTTTGCATTTATACTATTTTCACAACCAGACAAATCAGGGCTAAAAGTGATGAAAAGAAGGAGAGACATGAAAACAATTCTCTCTGTAAACTTTTGCAAATACCAGGCATGGGCACCAGCAGTGAGGGGAACTGGCTCATATTGGGACCATTACATGATAGAGTAGGTTTATCCCTTTCCCTGTGCCATTTTTGATGAAATTCCTTCCCCAGCAGCTATTTGACCTGTTGGGGGATGGGGTGGGGGAGAGAAAGGATAAATACACCTGAGCCTTTATTAGGCTTAATGCATGGGCCCCTGGCTCTAAATCTATTTTCTAGAGACCCTGAACTATTCCACAGAGTCCTGAGTGTGCCTTAGTGCCAATGAAATGTTTTTTTGTAAGCTTAAGTGCAATTCAAGGGGAAAAGTGCAAATAAGATTGCAGCTGAGGAGGGAAAGTTTAATTTTTCACTCTTTACATGTTGCAACCCATGCACTCCCAGTTTCTCTGTGCATAGTAATTAAGCTTGTGGTGGGGGAGCTTTTTCATTGGGATGATCTGGGTCAGAACACCAACTGATCAAAGAATTCAATTTCATTTAGATTACTTTCATGAAAAAAATGGCTGGTTTTACTTTTAGCAAAATTTAAATGAATTCTAGTAATCATTTGTCCGGTTGCATGCATAGATATAAATCAGCACGTGCAGATTTGTGTCCTGTGCCCCACATCTTTCGAGGTCTTGCAAAGCCTTATTATGTTTATCCTAATGACACAAATACCAGCCTGGATTCATTGGAAAAATGGCAAGGCACTACTAGTATGGTAGTAGTACAGATTGGGATCCTTAATGGTTTCTATTTGAAAAAGTTTAGAGAGCAACAATTCATTTGCACAACCCTTTCTCATCTAGTTTGGCCCTCCGATGCACGGTCTAACACCCTCCATTCAACTAAACATTCCTTTGTTAAATCACAGCCTCCCAGAGATAGAAGAAAAGAAAGGAAAGTGGTCCTTCAGGGTTTTTTCCCCTCTTTTTTCCTTTTTGCAACACTTTCTTTCAAACTAAACACTTATGGCCTAGGAAATTAGGGAAATTTGTCTGTAAAGTCTCTTTCTCCTTCCCACCCATTCATCAGGTCTGGCTTGGTATTCAGGGCTGTGTGGCAAATTGTGACTCTACCAATAGAGAAGGCTTGAAAACGGTTTGCTCTTATTCACAATTTGCATCTTACCTCCATAGCTGTCACATAAATTCATTGCCAGCCTTGGCGCTGAGAAGCATCCTCAGCAACATCATCCACAACAAAACCCGAGGGGTGCCATTTGCTCTGGTATCTGCACTTGTTTGCAGGTGGTTCTGGAAACCATAACTACAGTAACCGTGTCGGGGGGGTGTGTGTGTGTGTGTGTGTGTGTGTGTGTGTGTGAGTGCACTCATGTAGTTTGCTGTCTAGCTTTTAAGATCAACTTACCCTCCCCTTCTCTAGTCCATTTTTTACAGTAGATAAAAATGCTCCTAAGCTCTTTTATTCACCTAAAAAGGGTGAAATATGTGCGCGCACACAAACACATGCAAGAAAGAAATGAAAAGAAATAGATTCTGTGAATAAAGGACAGACAATACAGGGTCACGAAGCTGTCTCAACTGATGTCATAGTTGAGTTGCGGGCCCAGCTTACAGAGAGCTACTTGTTCCATGATTTTTATGGTGATTGGTGTAACACATGTGACACTTTGTGAGTAGTTTTAGGACAAGTGGAAAACTGAAAAACAACAACCAGCCTTTCTGATGCACTTGGAGCATTGTGTGCTCCTAAACACCTGTGGCTGACAAAGAAGGAGCAGGCTGAGAAAAACATAAATAAATAAATAGAAGGAGTGAGTGACTGATCTGGCATGCGCACAGCCTTTCTTGGCCGAGTACCACAGAGCCCTTTCAGTTTGAAGTTAGCATTTTATGAAGTTCAAGAATGGCCCAGCCACAAAAGGAGTTCAAAGTTACACTTCAAAGTTATTGTAAAAGTCTTGTTCAGTGAGGGGTATTTCAAAAGACAGGGTCCTTTTATGCCATCTGAGAGATTTTCTAGGTTCTGTTTCATTATATTATTTATTTTTATTGTCATCTATTATGTATTATTTATTATAATCCTAGCAGCCTAAGTTGCAAACACAACAGTATTACAAGGGAAAAAAACTGTTTTTTTTCAACGAATACAAATAGATATGACTATATTTACAGTGTAGTCCTAACTCCACTCAGTAGGAGGGAAGATATGAAGCCCCATTGAGCTAAATCAGGCTTATTTCTTCGGCCAAAGATGCATATGCTTGCAGTATTAGGCATCAAGTCCTCAAACACCTTATGTAGTACCTTATCTGTACTCTACCTCATCTAGCCTTATCTGGGTTCTACCTGGATCATATATCATATCTTTCAACTAATGAAATTGTGGTATTCCTCAAGTAACACTTTCAGAGAGCAATGTCCTAATTCTTATGACCACCTTCATAGGAAGATCTATAAAATGCCTTTGCTGCTTTCAGATGCTGCCAATTATTTCTTCAAGGGCTCTTCCTCAACATTTATTCAATGACACTAAATCTTGGGCTCAACATAACTACTAGAAGGTAATAATGGATCAACAAGTGAGCAATAGTAGAGATCATATATGACAGAGAAGCTCCATTTCTACAAATGTTGACGCCTTTGTTACATGTGGCATCTTATCTCCTCAGCTTATACATGTAGTAGCTGCTTTTTATCCTTTATTTAGAAACTCTATTGACTGCTTTGCTCATAGAAAGTTAAAGCAGCGTACAACCAAGAATGTTTGTACAGAATTCTTGATGTATATGGACATTTTGAAATGGTTCAGCTTTTCTTCTAACAATAACCTATTTAGTTTTCTAAGGGACTGGGGTGCATGTAATAATACATTATTTTCTCCTCCTTCCCTGCCGTTTTGTAGTTTTGGTATACATATTTGCGCATTCTTGATTTCTTTTACTTTGCCTGGATCTCCCTTTAAAGCCTATGCAGCAGCCTTCCTTTCAGCATGATAGGAAAATAAAGGTATAAAGTCGTAATTTAACTCACACTGAAGTGAGTACAAATTGTAGACCTCTAAAATGCTTTACTACTAAAATCAGTAAAGAAATGGGACAGATGGGTCCTGGTCCCGAGACATTTTTGTGCCTGACGCAGAATAGTGCCCACCATGCTGATAGGCATCCTGACTATTGGGTCCTGCTTCAGCCAAGGCACTCTGTATTGAGGATACTCTGGAGACACAAAGCCACCTGTGTCAAAGATGATATAGTTTACTGAATATAGTGATGAAATATGGATGCAAAGGAAAGCTTAGACTCCTCTTCGCTGTGACTGGTTGGTTCTCTGAATAGGCCAGTGGGTGCTGCATGGGCCTCCAAAGGTACCTGGGTGAGCAACTGCTTAATTCCTCCACCAGGACAAGAATAGTAGACAATGTCACTTATCCTCTCACTATTGCTGTGTCTGTCTGCCAGCACCCAGGCTCCCTCCCTCTTCCAGGGAACGAAGCTGTTTCAGTGTGGTAAACAGCTTAATTGACACTGCAAAAGTGGGCCTTCTTTATAGAACAACTGGAGAAGGGCAAGTCAAAGCACTTATCTCTGGTGCTTTTCTTAACAAGCTGAAGGTCTTGAGGTCTTGGCATGCTTCAAGAAACTATAATGGCTTTTGAACATTGGGAAAGTCCCTTATACTACTTCATATACAGGAATGTCCCATTTGCCTGCCAGAAGGTGCACATGGGTGATAATAGGGCTGGGAAGGACTGCTGAATGATTCCAAAAAGGGTAACTATCAGCCATTCTGCAGAGATGGGCATGGAATCTCTGACCTTTCAGGTGTTGTTGGATTCCCACTCCTGTCATCCTTTGACCATGGACCATACTGGCTTGAGCTAAAGAGAGCTTGAGTTCAGCAATGCATGAACTTCTCACCTTTGCTCTTGCTCTGGACTGGAGAAGCTGCTTTGGCCTAAGGGCTAAATTCAATTTTGGAGAAATGCTTAGGGGCTATTTCCCGGGGTTGAAGGTAAAAGGGGGCTGCTTCAAAGGCAGATGGAGACACCTCTGCCCCCCTGTATATTATAGCTGAAAGCTCTTTCTGGAATGAACTAAGCCCAAGGAGATGTGTTATGACCTTTTAGGTTGAAGGCAAAACTGTACAATGGCCAGGAATCTACCAAAGAAATGTACTTAGGAAAAAGAAATTGGACCAGGAGAAGGATATGTGACTATCTAGGGAACCAGGACAACTAAATTTGGCTTCTGGATTTGAGATTTCCCACTTTTGTCCTATACCTATAATGGATTGAATATCATATGAAACATGGTTGTAGTAACCTACTATAATTTCAAAAGTAGACATGGAAGGATAAATATTAAGTCTCTCTGTAATTGTTCCATGTCATTCTAAAGAGATGATTAGATTATAGGGAAACTGTTGTGTAATCGTAATAAAGAAATGTGATTTGATGCTGCTTATATATTAAACTATTCAGGAAACACACACATAATCTCCTTTATAATTTGTGTAGCTAGAATGACTTCCCTTGATATCTGGTCATTCAGGTCATGGGCATCAGAAATAACGTGTGGCAATAAAGGGAAATTTACTATGGAAACTGATGTTGTAGTTTAGCTTGGTATGAGTTCTAGCTTGGACGAGTACATGGGTTTTTAAAGGCATGGTTTAGGGTATTGATTCCCAGAGTAAAATCCTGCTGTTTTAGAATTGCCTTGAAGGAGAATCTTCAGTTTATGAAGGTCAAGATTGAGGGGATTATATAAAAGGGTTTTCATAAAAGATCTGGGTGGAGGCATGTTCAAATCAATACAAGTCCTTATTTCAGCTTTACATACACAGTGGTAACTATTAGTAATTATTAATAATACAGTTCACAGTTTTCCTGAAAGGGGTGCAAGACTGAGCATTCGAGTTCAGATCCCCATAAAGCTTACTAGGAGAACTTGGCCTAAGGCAGCCTAGTGCTCACCAAATGCCTGGACTACAATGTCCAGCATGCTTGATCCTTATCCATGCTAGCTGGAGCTAATGAGCATTAGAGTTCAGAACAACCAGAGGGCACCAAGTTGGAGCTGCCTGGTCTAAGATTTTGGAAAAGAGAGATATAACCAACTCCCTTATTCTATACATTTTAATATAGCTACATTGGTACAGGGCAAAACTAGGGACCGAAGACCCAAATTCTTTTTGTGGTTGAACTCCCATTATCTGCAGTAAATAGATAAGTGGTTGTAGGTATTGGGGTTGTAGATATTGGATAGTTGCAGTACATTTGGGAATTCAATGTAGGAAAAAGTTTTTATTTTAAGCAATGGGTTTCAAAGTCTGCACTAAAAGATGTAGATTGGGATTCCAGGCAGCTATATTTGGCCTGCAAGTTTAACGTTCTGCATCCCTGCACATCTACAGGAAAATGGATCTTCTTTGTCAAGCACATTTGCAGATATCTATGCACGTGAATTGAGACATTGAGCAAGGCACAACCTGCTATAGTTCAGGTGTGGATTTAGGACTGAGCTGAACATTTTTCAAGGGGAATTATGGGGGGCAGTGATTCTGGATATAACAGGGAGGCAAAGGTTCTGGGCGGGGGGGGGGGCACTTACAGTTATACAGGTGGCGAAGGTCGATTAATTAGGTGGTAAATGTGCCTGTTCTTTAACAGCCAAGCCAATCTGCTTTAAGCAGTGGGTTGTCTCTAATCAGCAGCCATTCATTTGAAAATGGAACTGGGAGAGAAAGTGCGTAGGGAATATGCAACATAGTTCCTTTCCCACTTCCTTGAGGTTCTGTTTTCAAAGGGCAGAAACATGTCTGAAACCCTGGAGGGCCCTGCCCAGCATTGTAGACTTGAGGGCCTGAACCTGAGGCCAAATTCATTCTTCCTGGGGTCCAGATCTGGCCTTCTGTGGTTTCCAAATTGCCATGTCCCTGTTCCCTGGCCCTGACCTCTCTCCCTGACCACCAGTTATTCAGTGGCTTCCTGGCATTTACACAGGCTTTCCCCCATTCTAAAAGGTTGAAATGGCCCTCCTGAGGGCTTCATTACCAGAAGCAAGGACTTTAAAGTAAAATACCCTTGTTTTTGTTTTTGGCCCTGCCTTTGCCCCTCCCACCACTAGCATGTGGCTTTCGAGTGGCTCTGAAATAGGAGACAGCCCTTGAGCTATAGAGACAGCCTTGAGTTATATGGGATAATACAAATATGGATTCAGTGCAGTTTGAAGGCAATCTATGTTGATTTAAGCTTTTTTTTTTTCCAAGTATGTCATTAACCGGCAGAATATACACATCCTTGCTTTTAACTCAGCACAGCAGAGGATGTTGCAGAGCACAGAGCAGATGCTGCAAACATGCTCCCACCCATGTGCTGGTGTGAGAACCGAGGGTATTTTAGACGCAACCCTGTGCCCCCTCCTCCACGAACAGTGCAGGGCTTCTGCATGCCTATTCTATCCCAGAAAGAGCAGCCAACATTTTGGATGAAAAAGAAAAACTCACTGGCATCCTCCTCTTCTAATTCGACAAGTCAGAGAACAAACATTTCATATCTCTCGGAATGCCCGTGGGATGGTTTCCTGCTCCTTCGTGTTTCCCCCCAGTTACTTAGCAATGGCTAATGTGCGCACCATATTGTTTTACGTGTTTGACTAGGACCCTGACAGATTAATAGGAAGGGTAAATACCAGGCCTCTCCGTGGTGGCTCAGCACTGGCTGGTAGGAGTGACTGCTGCCAGACTTTGTTGTAGCTGCACAGAGGAAGCGGCAGCAAAGGCCTGCTGGGGCAAAGTGACCTGGGTCATGGTATTTGTTTCTCATCTCTATAGAAAACAATTGTCCCCTCAATGCAAGGCAGCTTTCTGAAATGATGTGGTTCCACAGGAGAGGAAGAGAGTTCGCTTCCAGAGGAATCTAAAGACACGGATGCACACAAAAGCTTTCTAAATGACTGAATTAGCATGCAGAAGAGTTTAGGCTATGGAGATGGTGGTGCTGAGAAATTATTTTGGATTATCTTTTCCTCAAAGTAGCAGAGGATGTAATGATGAAAACTGTAGAACTGAGGTGGCCACTTGAGCACTCTGAAAATAGAGGAAAATAGAGGATGCAAGTTTGCACAAGACTTGTGTATGCATAAATCTATAGGTATAGATGCAAAATTAGAAATCATACTATATTTTAAAAAGAATATATCGCACCAAGTGTGGAAGACTGTGGCCAGGTGACTTGTGTGCCTGCTCAACTTACTGTCCAGGTGCTAACTGAGAATGGTCAACTCCAAGGATCCTGCTGCCTTTCCTTTCTGTTCTTGGGGCCTTTTGTCTTTAAATTGGGCTCAGACTGGAAAGCCTTTCAAATGGAGGATGCCTTCAAAATTGTGGATTTTCTTCTGACAGCCTTCAAATAGCAGCCTGTCTTCTGTAAAGTGGACATCTGGACACCTTATTTCTTTATTTTTATACTAAGCAGGGCTGCCAAGGACAGGATATTTTGGAGGGATCACTGTAAGTTGGGGATAACTTGACACTACATAAAACTGGGTATTGGCCAATATCTGGTATTCTCTTGGACAATTATAAAATGCACTATAAAAGTTTTAAACCACAGTATAATGTTGAAGTGCAAACCAAAGTAAATCAATGCAAAGATATGAAACAGAGCAACTGATTTAAAACAACAGGTACCAGAGGGAGAATCTGCCTGGAAGAATAGGGAACTCTTCACCTGGTGTTGGAAAATTGTAAGCATCAAATGAGTCTCTCTAGGAAGCTCATTTGCCAAGTGGAGTGCCACAATAGAAAAGGCCTTTCTCTTAGTCGCCACCCATCTCATGTTTGTCTCTAGGACTTTCATTATAAGACTTCTGAAGCGCATCTTCTCTTATTTTAGGCATTCCTTATTCTTCTGCTCACTGATAGACCTGTTTGTATCACCAATTCCTCACCTTCTGTGTTCTACACACCTTTCTAATGCAGGACAACGTCATCGTCCTCTGCAAGGTCTGCCTTTGGGCCCTCCACTGGTTAATGTCCCTGGCAAAATTAAGCATGTTAGCATGGAGACAGCACAAACGCTCTCTTTGTATGTTTAGCCATATGGCATGAATGTATGTGCACATGTGGACATGCATGCATGTGTATGTGGAGGAGCAGAGCGCATTTTGCTGCTGGGCCTTCTCACTCCTAAGGCTGGCCTAGTTATCCCACGAATGCCAGAATTCATTTTGCATGACCACTTGAGGGGTGGATAGAGCTCCATATGCTGATATGAGCTGACATCATAGGAGATGCTGCTGCTTGACTGAGTACCCAAATGACTAAAGCTCACCATCCCTTCTGGTCATTTCCCTACTTTACGTGTTGAAAAACATTCAGCCACGGAACTGCACACTTCATTGCATGTTGTCAAGCAGAGATGCATTTGCTGAACCTTTAGGAAAAAACTGTCAGTACATGCCAGCACCTCTTCAACACAGTGTGGTCTGTGTTGTGGGGTGGTGGTGGCCGCAGCAGGTAGCTGGAGAAGGGAGAAGGGGCAAGGCCTTCATCCTTCTCCATATGCCCAGCCTGTCATATGGCTGATATGGACTATCTGTGGGGCCAGGAGGCTGACGAAGGGAGAAGGCAACTAGCAGTGTCCCTGAAGGGTTGGATGGCCAGGGAGGCAAGGAGGTCATACCTGGATCACCACTTCAGTGCTGCCAGGAGTGGTGCTGAAGCTGAGAGTAGGTTGCTTTGATGGAGGTGGGAGGAAAGGAAGGCGGTCTTGGGCAACCCATCCTTCTTTCCCCTGTCAGCTGCTTCATCAATTAAATCTATTAAATAAATAGCAAGTCTATAATCTATTGCACTCTCTAACTGACTTGTGGCAATCCTATGAATGAGTGTCTCCCAAAACGTTCTGTCCATGATAGCACAGCTCAGCTATTGTAAATTCAAGGCTGTGGCTTCCTTTATGGAGTCTCAGATTTGGTTTTCCTTTACTCCTTCTGCCTTCAACTTTCCCTAGCTTGGTTCTGTATTAATTATTCTTTGGTAGGTGTTGTGATGCCGTCAAGGTTTCTTGTTTAGTTTTTCTTGTCATTTAACTGTGTATCTTCTTCGTCTGGATTTGGGCCTGAAGGTTCAAGGAAAAAAAAAATGGGTCCATGGAGGCTTAGTTGTGACAGTGCAGCATCTTCTCTGATTGTGGGACACATCAGTTACAGCATCAGCTTTCATCTGCATTTTCCTGGGTTTGGAGCATCATGAGATAGCTGTAATCTGTCCTGTGAAAGGTGCAGGTTTTTGCTTCTTACAAATTACACCCTCTGGAGTGATGTACAATAAATTGCAATAAAAATTCAGCAAAAAACCTCTGTAGCCACCACCATGGCAATCAATATGCCTACATAATAAAATTAGAGAGTGAAGTGATTTAATAGACTAATAATTGTATAGTCGTTAGCATCACTACAACCTTTTGGTATCCAAGGTGCACACCACAGATGACAACTTGCTAGGCTGGACATTTTAATATAATGGCTTACCTTTCTTTTTGCTTCTATAGGCAAAAAAGGAAGGAAGGAAGGACAGGACAGAACAGGAAACAAGGGGTATGACAAATGTATCAACTTGGTTGTGAGTATGGGAATATTATTGGGATGTTGTTACATTCTGTCAAGTCATCACCAACTTGAACCTTCGAATGAACGCCATCCCAAATGTCCTGTCCTGGACAGCCCTGCTCAGCTCTTGCAGTGCGACTCAGAAGAATGCAGCAATCTGGCTGAATCAGAAAAAGCTGTTTCCTAATTTCTCCATAGGGGGGACAGTGTAACTCTTTGTAGTTGATTGTCTTCCCTCTTTCCAGAAGTTTTGACTTTTGTACAGCTTTTTAGAATGAATAGTTACAATTTCAAGTTACGTATTAAATAATAGTTAAATATTAAATGTAATAGTTTATATGCTTATGTACATGAATTTCGGTGAATAGAAATGTGAAGCAAATGCTTTTCTCCATGGAGGAAAAAAGGGTTTTTATTGAGCCTTCCAGAGCGCTGTGCAAATTTCTCATCTGCGCTGAGCAAGAGGCTGGCAAAACGCTTTATTTTAAAGATTCATGATTGGAACGCCCGATAGAATCTGCCGTCTCCATAGAGCCAGAGCCTAGATTTCCCTTTAATGTAATTAAGCCTCAAGATTTATGAATACAAGAGGCCAGAACTTGATCCATGTTCATTTTCAATTACTGCACTGAAAGGCCTCCATCCAGATGTCTCTATTTACAGCATTCAAAAAGACGGGACCAGGAGGCCTTGGGGGAGGGATCGCAAATTGTCACACTTGTTAATTCTTCACTGAGGA
>NW_025335922.1:6261439-6349989 GCF_004798865.1 Varanus komodoensis
CTGCTTTGTAGGTATTTGTGTAATAATGGGGAGGGGGGGCTTCATTCCTTACTTTTTATTTCTGTTACAGTTCTAGGGGATGCAAAGAAAGCAGGGAGCTCTGATGTGAAAGACAAACATACATAATGAGAAGATCAACCCTCCCTTGGCAACAGTAACCACTATGAAATGCTACAGGGGAAATACAGAGGACGTAGTGACCCAGATAATCCAGCCTGTTATAGTGACATTGTTTTAAAGGGGTTTCTTCCCTTAGCTCTCTGCCCTGTGTTCCCAGAATCTGTAATTCTGCTTGGAATATTTGGAACATGGTGTCTTTTCTTCGTGGTCTGATACAACTCAGGGTTTTAAGCATCGTTTTAATCAAGCAGGCATGGAATTGTAATGGAATAAAAAACAAAAAAATCTTGGTGCTTTTAATGTCTGCTTTGCTAGCTATCTTTTCTGGCCCCCTCCTGCCCCTAAGCACAGGTTAAGGATTTCCTTAATTAAAGTATTGACTCTGTATCTGTATCTGTATCTATCATACATTTACAGAAAAAGAAATGCTATAAATGGTTATAAATAACTTGTTGTGTTCCTGTCTTTAATTAAAGATGCTAGGATGACATATTGTGTTTCTTAAAATATTGACTCCACCGCCTTCTTGGAGCTCAGGAGATGCAAAGCAAGTGCTTCTCATGTGCCACCAATATGGTTTTGTCAAATAGTCCATTTTGTCAAATGCTCGTTTTGAGGTATGTCCCATGGAGTTCAATGGCATTTACTCTACAGTAGACATGTAGAGAATTGCTGTGCAAAAGCATAAAATAATGAGCAATGAAACCTCATCTAAAATGACTTGGCAAATGGGAAAGTTTTAACCAGATGCCAAAAATATTGTAGCCTCTTGAACATTGCTAC
Source organism: Varanus komodoensis (assembly GCF_004798865.1). Classification (NCBI taxonomy): domain Eukaryota; kingdom Metazoa; phylum Chordata; class Lepidosauria; order Squamata; family Varanidae; genus Varanus; species Varanus komodoensis. The sequence continues at coordinate 6,262,343 of NW_025335922.1, forward strand.
ATTTCTCAGGATTTGAGCCATTGTGCAGCATATCTCAAGTTTCTATATTTTTACACACACACACACACACACACACACACACGTACGTGTATTTATAGGCCGCCTATAACTGCTGAGGCCTTCCTAGGTGGCTTATATAAGCACAATGGCTTCTTTATGTGCATCTCTTGATCATCTTTGCAGTAGTTAGTGGGGAGCTTTTGCTGTAATTATTGGCCTTTCCAAATGGGACTTTCAGTTCTGCTGTATCCCTAAATCTTCACCTCTTTCAGGGACAGAAATCCTTGTTTAGCCCAAGAGCTGAATTAAGTTCCAGAGAAGTTCTCAGGGACCATATTCCTATGACAAATGCTGCTGAACACAAAGGGAGAAGAGCTAAAACCAAAAGGGATGGACTCCAAATATACAAAAATGCTGTCATATTGTACTCTAAAGTTCTATACTTTAGAATAGGCATTTTGATCTTTGAGAATGGAAGAAAGCAGCACTAAAACCAGGAGGTTTGTGTGGAGGGAGAGGATGGACCAAGGAAATGTGATATGGCCTTCTGGGGAATCTGGATGGCATGACTGGTCCTCCTGGGAGGGCTGCATTTGGTCTCTGGGCTGTGGTTCCCCATCTCTGAGATACTTGAACAAATAAGCTCACATATGCACATTCCCCTTTTTTATGACTATGATAACAATGGATAGCTTGCTTGTTCAGATCAGCAATCCTTTAGTATTAATTAAAATGAAAGCAAACTCTTCTCAAATTCTCCATGTTGCAGTAAAGCATCTGCAGCTTACCTCTTTAGTGAGATCTTAGAACAGCGTTTTTTGGCTCTGAGGACAACACTGGCTGCTGCCAATGTAGCACATATGGATGTGGGGAACCAGCATTCCTGAATTGTGTGGAACAAGCTGAGAGCAAACAGTCAAATGCTGCCCGTATCCCAGCATGTTACCAGGGGAAGAGAAATAATGTGCTCCATCATGCCATTTGCTTTGGCTGGCAGTGAAACACCAAGCCTAGCATTTAGATACATACTGAAAGCTTGTGTAACTGCCTTTCTTCTTAGTGGACCTAAGATGATCTAACTTTGGAAAGCAATCCGTGTAGGATTAATTCTAATCATAAATTTGGCTGCAAAACAGAGCAGCTGCTTTCCAGGTAGAGGGTCCCATGTTCAGTCACTGGCATCAGTCAGATAGGGCTGGGAAAACAAGCTTTCCCAAAACCCTGGAGCATGGCTGCCAGCCAAGGTTGGCAATACTAAACTAGCTGCATCCATGGTCTAACTCAAGTATAAGGCAGCTTCGTGTGTTTCCAATTAGCATAGCACACGTGTTGCTGAAGAAAGCCATGGCATGTGGTAATGGGCTGGATGAGGGCCAATAAACTGAAGCTCAATCCAGACAAGACGGAGGTCCTGTTGGTTGGTGGTTCGGGCTTCGGAGAAGGTGAATTGAACCTTGTCCTGAACGGGGTTGCACTCCCTCCTAGGGACAAGGTCCGCAGCTTGGGAGTGCTCCTCGACCAGGAGCTTTCACTCGAAGCTCAGGTGACAACAGCGGCGAGGAGCGCTTTCCTCCAGCTTTGGCTGATTCATCAGCTGCGTCCCTACCTGGAGTACGAATGCCTTGCAACAGTGACTCATGCGCTGGTGACTTCCCGTCTAGACTTCTTTAACACGCTCTACGTGGGGCTACCCTTGAAGACGGTCCGGATACTTCAATTGGTTCAGAATATTGCTGCCAGGCTGCTGACGGGGACTGGATGTTATGTTCACATGACTCCAGTTCTCTGTCAGCTTCACTGGCTCCCCATTGAAGTCCGGGCCCAATTCAAGGTGTTGGTAATGACCTATAAAGCCCTAAACGGCTTGGGTCCTGGTTACCTGAAGGAGCGCTTACATCCATATATGCCTAGTCGCCCCCTGAGATCGGCGGAAGAGGCCCTTCTCCAGGAGCCGTCCGTGAGAGAAATTAGGAGGGTGGCTACTCGGAGGAGGGCTTTCTCAGCGGTGGCGCCTAAGTTATGGAATGCGCTCCCCAGAGAGGTCTGCCTGGCGCCGAAAAACAAATAACGATGGCGCCAGGCAGAGTCCTTTTTATTTAAGCAACATTTTAAATGTTAATACCACTGAATTTTATCTGGCCAGGGCGGCTTATTTTATAATGTGTGTTTTAAATTATTATGATTATTTTATATGTATATTTTAACTTATTGGTTTTATTTATTGTTGTAAGTCGCCCCGAGGCTTTGGCGAATGGGGCGGCATAAAAATGTTTTAATAAATAAATAAATAAATAAATGTGATATGGGTCTGTTACACCATTTTAGGGAGGGACTTAAATCTTTGTATTAAGAGTGTCCCAGGTCCAATTCCTGGCAGCAACTCCAGAAAAATTCCTACCTGAAACCCTGGCTAGATGGAACAGGTATAAGGCATCATGCTAGGTTCTAGTATCATCTCATCATCATCTGATTCTGATCTGCTGTATATTTTCATGTCCATTTAAAGGTAAGGAAGGGTGCTGGGAGCTGTACTGCAACACTTCTGGGATACCATATTGGAGAACATGACATTCAATGCCTGGCTAATTGCTATAACGAGGCATTGCCATTGCTCAGTAGTAGTAAAAGTTCTTTTCTTGCAGAAGGATCCATGTTTCAAAGGCAGCTTCTTGGGTGATTCACTGGAACTAAAATGCCTTTGCCCCTGAGTAGGGGTTGAGGGATGAGGGACTCAAAGCTCTTGTATTGTATGGATGCATTGGGATATGGGGCTGCTACATCAGCACCATGCAAGCATGTACCCAGTGAGTAGCTGGTAGGAGCCAGTCCGGCTTGTACTGGACATGGTACACTAGCTGAAATATGCTTTCCTGGAAACTACATCTGGTATTTTTATGTGCTTTGTGTAAAAAAGAAAAGCCAGCATATTTTACCATGAAGCTCTTTCTTCCAATGACTAAGCCTTAAGAGAATAATTTCAAACCTTCTGGGGACTGGGGGAACACTTCACAAAATCCAGGAATCTACTGCATGATTTCTAGTTGATGAGCTTGTGGAAGGTGGCATGGCCATGTGGTGAACCTCAGAAGGCCAGCCTGGAATTCCAGGAAGCCTGGGTTTGGCCCCAAGCTCATGCCTGTAATATAGGATTATAACCAAAGCTGGGGACAGGGATCCAAATGCACTAAAAGGCACAGAAATTCTCATGCTGACTTTTTTCTTCAATGTCAAAAACTGATTCAGAAATGGGTTGAACAGATTAAAGAAAGGGAAACAAAACAACTGTAGAAACTGGCTGATTTCATCAATTTCTGCCTTAAAATTCTGGCATACATGCTAACAATCTTGAAGGCTGATTGTTCCTCCAACCCTCTGAGTTAAGTGTTCCTCCGCTTTCACACCAGAGCAACCCTTTAATGTTTAATTTTGGTGAATAAAAGTGCTGTCAGTACTTCTCTTATAGCATACTTCTCTCTTAATAAACAAATATAAACACCTTCTCCAGGCCCTTTTAATAATACTGACATCATGCAGTTTGTGCTACCTAGCTATAGACATGCTATCATTTTAATTTTTTTTAATTGTTAAAACAGAGTCCTGCACATGGAGGCAACTCCTAAATTTTAAATTGTGCACATCTGTCAGCTTTCAACAACAATGAATCTTAAGTAGATTTGCAAGTTATTTATGGGTATCAAAGTGATGTCCCCATTGTAGATGGAAAGTCATGGGGTGCCTTCCTTGTTTTCGGAGTCCCCTCTTGCCGTGCTGTAAATCTAACTTCTGCCCATCCCATTGTTAGAAGAAAAGCAGCCGTATTGTCTTGATTGCTATTAAATTAAAGCCGAAAGAGCTAGAAACAAATGGGGAAGGCCATCTTACCAGCAGGGGTGCTGCCACTTTTTCTTTGGCCTTTTGAAGGTCACAAAGTCATTGCGGGGATCTGACCTCCGATAACCTCCTTTGCTGGAAGAGCATGCAGTTTCTCTCTGGAAGAACTTAATTAAACACAATTGAATTTCCTTGCTAACATTTATAGCTGAAAAGCTTGTCCTTTGATTGCTTGCTGTTTGCTGGTTAGGAGAAAACCAAGATGCAGCTTTTGTTCGCAGAAGAAAAGTTAGCATATGTTAGTTCAGGATTTGTGGTTTTCCTTAGCTGTATTCCCACTTCATTTTGATTTTCCTGTTGCAGTTCTCTTGCACCACAAGGAGAGGAAAATAGTGCAGAGTAAAATGGGAACATAAAAAGAAAGGTTTAGGCTTATAACCAGAAAATGAAGGTGCATTTCAGATATTTGGAAATAGTGTGTGGCTTGATTTTATTGTGCTGAAACAATTACTTAAAAGCTGGGACCATGTGTTTGGGGGCAACATTTCTCTAATATGTGGTGTTATGCTAATCCCCCCCAAACCTTTTTCCCCCCAAAAATGCAGGCAAATAACAAACCTATTTATAAATGGAAAAGAGCAAGGGGTTTCGAAATGGTCCTTTTGCATGCATGAATCCCATGGGGCCAATCCCCATCTGTGCAGAGTGCACATTTAAATGATTTACAGTGCAATCCTCTACTCAAAAGTAAGTCTCATTGTTTTCAGTGTGCAAAGGACTGTAGCCTTAATCACGCTTATTTGTAGTAACACATTCCTGGATGTTTCACCAGCCAAAAACAAGCACAATAGAGCCACGGTAAACTCTGTGTACACTTATCAAGCTGTTAAGTCTGGTGGACCACTGCAGGTCTAGACAAATTTCTCAGATTCACCATCTCCAGCATCCCCTTTCTCTCCAAAATATTGAGAACTTTGCTTATTCTAGTAAATTGCCTTCACAACAGAGTGAAGCAAACTCTTGCACAACTGTGCCAGCCAGATCCCATAGGTATAGCTATTCCCAGCAGGAAGAGCATCATGATGTAGCAGATTGCCTGTAGCTGTTCAGGATGAGTAACCTATCAGAAGAAAGGGGTGGCAATCCTATGAAAACACTCACATAACTAACACAGGGAACCAAATCCAGATTTTTAGGACCAAAGCACTCAAATCTTTCAGTTCCCCCCGCATTCCATTATTTTAAAGCATAAGTTCTGTTTGTCCCAACTTGAGACAAACTAAGAACTTTGTAATTTTTTTTGGAGAATTCTTATTCAAACTGAGCTGTCCCTTACAGGAATGTCAAAGAAAACTGCAACAGATTCAGATGAGTTTGGATTTCTGTGAATCCAAGCTTTAGATTCTGTAATAGGGTAGCTTTTTCTAAGTCAAGCAGGTTCCATGGACTTTCAGACTAGTTTAATATTATTGGCATGTGCAAGATTGTGTGCATGAGAGAACACTTGAATAAATGTGCATCTCCAAATTGTTCATTAGTGTACATGCGCATTTGCAAACTGCTACAAAACTCTCATGCAAAAGATCTGATTCTGTCAATGAGCAGGCAACAGAATGAAAGATGTCTGACAATCTGCAAAACATTGATGGAACAGATTCAAAAAATGCACCCATCTCCAAATGTACAATGGATTCAAATAACTTTGAATGTCTACAAATCCAGTGCATGGGTTCTGTGGAGGACCAGCTGTTTTCAAGCTGTACAGATTTCAGAGACATCTGGACCTTTTAAAAAATTTACCCTAACTTTTTGCAAAGTTAGTCATAAAAATACAAAAAATAAAGTCATTCTCACCAACTGAAAATATACATTTTTTCCCATAATGTTTATTTACTTAATTTCTATACTGCTCAATAGCATGAGCTCTCTGGGTGGTTTACAAGAACACATAAAATGCAATGCACAAACAGCATTAAAGGATCATTAAAAGGTTACCATTCATAATTTAAAACCAAATTAAAACTCTTTTAAAAGTTACAATAGCCTATATGACTTTGTGCAAGTGCATTCATTCAACATCTGATTCCAGGATTTAACAAAGTCTATATGGTTATTTGCAAGTCATTAATTCAATGAGTCTTACTCTCATTTAGCTGTGTATTGGGTTGCAGTGCACAAAGTGCTGAAGCCTATGCAGATATGCTCAGAATTGGGGTGCAGGGCTACTCCCATGGAAATTGCAGTTTTACAGCACTATCTTCCGCATATTCAACTATAAGTCCAACTGAGTAAGGTGGTATTCAATTAAATCCTCGCTCTCAAAGGTTGCTCTGGAGCACTCAGATCCACCAGAGTGGTTTTTGGGGTACACAGCACAGTATAATATCAGAAATTGGAGGAAGTCTCCCACTGTGCAAGCAGAAGTCTGCTCATGTGCCGTTGAATTTCATGTCTTTTCCTCCATAAATTTGTCTGATTCCTTTTAAAGCTATACAAATCAATGAGCATCACTATGTTTTGTGCGTGTGGATTCCATAGTTTAATTATGTGCTTTGTGAAGAAGTCCTTCTTTTCCTTTGTCCTGAATCTCCCACCAATCATGGGATGACCCCACTGAGAAGAATGCCTCCCTATCACACCATGCCCAATTTTGTACATTCCTGCCACCTTTCCCCTTACTCACCTTTCTTCTCAGCTAAGCGATCTCCACTGTCATAACCTTTCCTCACTGTGGAGTTCCTCCAGGCCATGAATGATCAAAGATGCCACAGCCTCTTGCGTATTGTTGCTGACAGAGATTACTTAAAATAGGACAGACCCCTTAAGAGAGAAGTTTTCAGTCAGCATGGAACTGAGGTCAACCAACCAAAATCAAGCACTGCTTTTATTTAAACGTGAGTCTTTCTGTGATTCTTGCGGAAACACACAGTAGACCCTGTTGAGCTTCCTGCTCTGCTCTAGGCTTTCCATGGTGCAGATATATCCTTGCCCTCTTCCTGAGGAACTTGATGTAATCTGCCCCCTGCTCTGGTTCTGACCCACAGCAGAGCCTGCAGCCCAAGTCATAGCACAGAAACCAGGGCCTGAAAAACTATGCAGCTGGGAGGGTGACAATGGTGCAGTGGATGGGAGGAATCTGTCTGGCCTGATCCAAAGAGGCTTTTCATATCTTTATGGTGGTGCATTCAGTTTGGTTTCTGTAACTTCATCCCTGCCCTGTTTACCTTACCTGGGACGGTGTAGATGGTTAATAGGGAAGGTAGAGAGGGCAAAGACCAGTGGCAGAGGGGTAAATTTTGCCAATACATATGCTTACTGGAGCAGTCTTCATAGCCACACCCCAAGGAATGCAGAAAACTATGCCGATCCAAATCAATAAACCAGATCTAGCAGTCTTGCTCTCTATCAAAAGTGATATTTTTGGTAAATCTGCATTGCCCAACTGAAGCCGAACTATGCGAACTCTTCAGATTAGGACAGTGAGATCTGGGAACTGAGGATGTAGAGGCAGTGGAGGCATAAGAGTTTAAGACTGCTATCTCCAGGAGTTCAAGCAGACTCGGAAGCAGCAGGGCTTGGGATTGCTGAAAGGGGACATGGGTGAGGAGGCAGAAGAGCCCGACCTGATCCTTGATCCCATGACAGGGCATTGGGAGAGAAGAACTAGCCAACTAGAGAGCCTACATAGATTCAGGACTCTCCACAGGGCCCCAGGATTAGTGAAAAGGAAGGTTCTTGGAAATAGTCTCTAGTTTGGGTTGAATGAACTGCTCTGTGCATGGTCAGACCCTCTTCCCTTGTTGGTTAATAGGTTGGTGATGTACATTGGAAATAAAATCCCTTTGCCAATGAACTGTCTGTTGATTGAGAGAGAGAAGGAGCGTACGCAGCTCCTGACACATGCACATCCAGGCAAAAAAGAGCATATTGTAAAAATCGCTCAGGGGTAGCCGGAACCCAGCCCCAGACTGATGGTCCTGCCCTGCCTTTGGGAAGGGGGCTCGGATGGATGACGCCTTGCCCCATCTGAACCCCTTCTTCTGCCGTGCACGAATATGCCTCAAACAGCTCTTAAAAGCGCACGTCCATGCTTTGTCTTACAGGACTTGGTGCACATCTGAAGCGAGCATTATCCACTCCTTCAACAAATGCACACAGCTGACCCCAAGCGAGATCATGTTACCAGCTCATTAGGGACAATTAGCATGCTGATAACTGTAAAACAAGCCTCCCTCATTTCATTCCTCACCCATTTTGTACATTTACTTTACTAGGTTGTTTCATTTAGGGTGGACTCAAGCAGGCAGACTTTTCTGTTGGCCTTCTTGATGACACAAAAACATTAACCCTCTAGTACACCACCTGTTGGCACTCCATTCTTAACTCAAAGGTTGCCTCTTTTTTGCTTCCTTCCTTCTTTCTTCTTTTTTATTTTATTTTTTTGAATAACCAGAGTTGTTTAGCTATTTTTTCATTAGCTTGGTTCTTTATTAACACACACAGACTGGAACCCCATTCCCTTTAAAACAAAACCCCCAGAAATGTACCCTTTTTGCCATTAATACCATACTTGTGTCTGTCATTCTTTGTATTCAGATGGACACAAAGCTCTTTGTATTCTTTTTAGGCCTGTGCACCTTTAGATTTCTGCCTCCCTCACTGTGCTTTTCCCAAACGTACTTGATTAGGTGACAATATGTAATTACTGGCAAACTAGTTAAATTGCTTTATAAGTGTCCAAAATTCCCTCATTTCATTGCTTTCATTTGTCAAGCCCTATTGTATGGCTATAGTCCCATATAAACACAAATGATTGTTAACGAATGCCTAATGCTATATTCATTAGAAAATTGGGTTAATGGTTAGCAATGAATATCCAAAGCCCTTGGTAGCTTCAAGTATGTTTTTCCCCTTTGCAGATTACAATACCTTATTTTCGTTATGGTGATTTACCTGTCTCCTATCCTCAGTCAGCCTGACTTAAAAAGTGGTAAATTCAGCTTTTGTTCTGATTCTGCAATTGCTTTCCTAGTGCAGGTGTTCAAGAAGAAGAGGAAGACGCGCATTCATATTACAGTGTACAAGAGGGTGCCGTGCATGATTGCAGAGAAAGTGTGTGGTTAATATTTGCAGTCATTATTTTTAGGAAATATTTTTATATAAGGACTCAGAAAGCAGTACAAACACTGGGCAATACTTTAAAGAAATGGAGCTGGGAGATAGTCTTCTGCATTAGGTTTTCATTCTTTTAAATTAAATCCCATATTATTCAACTATAAATTTAAGAGAATGCTCTCTGGTGTCACCTGTTGGTGACAGGGGATAATGAAGGCAATTTCTGCTAAATGTGTATGTTCTTTACATGGGTATCCACTGGTACAGGCAGAAGCATAATGTAAACTAGTGTACAGTGTCATGAGTGAATATCATACAAGTGTTTAAGGGTGACTTTGCACAATGCAAAGAGGCAGACCCACAATGAGCGAAGGACAATGGAAAGATCAGCCAAATAAAACCAAGGAGAAAATATACGCATAGAGATGACATCTATGATAGCTAGTTTTGCTTTGTTACATGTGCACACAGAAACAAAATCATATGAGAGTCACACAAAACTGTTTGGAAAGATGTCTTGGGTTAAATGGAGAAAAAGAGGTTTATAGACTTGAAACAGTTTATATGTAACTCCCACCTTTCACTTTTTGCATAAAGTGAATAATCCACAAATTGTTTGCTCCCAAATTCTTTGTTGTCTTTCTTGTTTAGATGTGTTTCTGTAATTTACAATACAATTGAAAAAAACTAGAAAGTAGCATAACCAGTGTAAATGATATGGAGTTAGCAATGAGTATATTTCTGGATGACACTTAATGATTTGCGAACGTAACATAAAAAATTGATTGCTCCAAAATGGCCTTCTAAAGCAGATCTTCAGGGTGCCCTCAGGGGCTGCTGGAAAGGTTGACTCACCCCTCCTCCTGTTTTGCTGATGGAAGCAGTTCCAACACTGGGAAGGCTGCACTGGATTTCACTCTCAGTTGCCCAGGAAGGGAGCCAGTGGATGCTGGAGAATCTGTATTTCCCTCCTTAGTAGAACACCAAGAATGAGGGGGAAATAATTCATTTTTTCTGTTCACATATTAATGCAAAATTACTACATTTCACAGTTTTGAACCATGATGCAAACTGAAAATCGTTTGTAATTCACACTCCAATTTTTAAAGTGTACAAAATATGTATGTTGGGGAAAATAACATTCACAAATTCATTATGAGGAAAAATTTAACTGATTAGGTATGATACTGGATTTTTAGTCTGGTGATTTTCTTGCATAAGAGAAAAAGGAGAGGGTCAGACTATGTGGATAAATAGCATATCTTCTGTGCTCTTGTATTCTCTGGGCTTTGCTTTCTCACATGGACAGTTATGTTACCTGCCTCAGACTACAGGGGTGGAAGAGATGATAATACTAATGCTTTATCTTTCCTGAGTACCTCTCCCTACTTTTCATCTCCTTTGCGCAAGCTGCAACCTAATGGGGCAGAACAGTTCATCATTATATTGCCAAGTGCAAATGTGTTATTTCAGATGCTTGGGGGGAGCATGTGTTCCTTGATTAACCTCCCCAGTCACTGAGGTCATCTGATGAGAAGATCCTGGTGGTTCTGCAGAGACAAGTGGAATCGACTCAAAGCAGAGACTTCAGTGTGGTGGGCCTATTCTGCAGAAATCCCTGCTTTGGGAAGTCAGGCAGGCACAACCATTGTGTAGTTCCAGGCATTGGTTGCAGACTTCTTTACTTCAGCAAGCCATCCTTGATTAACCAGCTATGATTTTTTAATTGGCCTTTGGTTTTCCCCAGTGCTCAACATGTTCTTTCATTCTTTGTATACTTGAATATGGCAGTTTAGTATCTTTTATTGTTTACTACCCTGGAATCTAAGTTGAGGTGGAACAAATGAATGTAACTAACAAAGAGCAGCCATGCTCATGGCCAGCAAACTGTTTCAACAGGCTGCAAATTTTCATGAACAATGAAATCCTCCATCTCTTGTATATTTACTAAAGGCACAAATCCTGATTAATAATAATATAAAGGAACATTTTGAGCTCTGTTAGCAGTATGACTATTTTTGTTATGAGGTGTCCAAATGCAAAATGATGTTCTTCTCTTTCGTGATGATTTGGCAATTTAGAGCACAACTAAGCCAGTACTGATGGCTTGAGGGAGTCGGTAGGGCGTGCTGGTACCCTGTACTGATGCAGAGGGGTGCTACCTGTTGGAGCAGCCCAGCTCTGCCACAGCATCACCCAGCGCCGCACCTGGGTGGCTCAACAGCTGCTGCTGCAGCAGCAGGCAGGATGCCCTCAAACAGATGTTCTGTGGGCAGTTGCTTCCCACTGAATCTAAGACTTCCCCATTTTCCAAAGAAGGCCCAACTTGAGTCTCTCAGCTACACCATCCTGTAGCTGGAGTGGAGAATTTCTACCCCTTTGATGCCACAAGGGGTGGATGTTGGAAATCAAACAGCCTTCATGCTAAGAAGCCTGTCAAACTGCACCCTACCCTGTGCTCCCTTTTTATGACCTGGCCTTCATGAACAAGCAGGACTGGGGAGATACGCTGCATTGCTGGCCCCACTTGGGCTTCCCTTCACTTGACTGAAACCTGAAGCAGCTCCCGGGGATGAACCCTCTTCTTTGCTTCAGATTCGGAAGTGGGTGAGAGTGAGGGCCAAACCCTGATTTTTGCCAATTCAGGAAATGCTGTATAGCAAAATCTTGGCCTGACTATTACCAAAACCTAAACACAAAAATGTTGCAGGTATTTTCTTGTCCCTTTCATCCATCCACCATAAAATAGTTTGCTAGTGAGTGTAAAACTATGTTACTGAGCAGGTGGGAAAGCAAAGTATTTGGAATGGGGAGCCCTACCAATCAACAATTGGTTTATTGCCTGGGAAATCAAAATGCATAGTTGGTATAATGAAATACAACAGAATACGACAGGAGAAGATTATGTTACAGGATTAAGGGAGGTTACTTCATATTATACAATTCAAGGAAAATTGTCCCTGGGGAATGCAATACAAGGCAAAAGTAGGGCATAATTTCTCTGCCAGGTATATGGGCATGAAAGCCACTTATATAACAGGAAGATACTATGAAGAGCTTCCTTTCCTCAAATCAGTCTCATGGAAATCATCTTCATTTCAGCCAGGCAGTCAAGGTAAGGCAGTGGCCTTCTTATGGGGAAGTTGCAGAGTTTGTGACTTTTTAGCTTAGAAGAAAGAAGAAGCTGACATTCATGAAGAAGAAAGATAAGGGAGGATTAGACATGAGGGAGGTTTATCAAATCATGCCTGATATGAAGAAAATGGATTTTTCCCTTTCATATACTAGAACTTGTGCTGATTTGAGGGAGATTCAGGATAGATAAAGGGAAGATGTTCTTCATTCCACATATAGCAAAACTATGGGATTCACTGTTGTGAAATGCATGATGGCCACTACCATGAAAGGTATCAAAAGAGGATTCAAAAAGTCATGGATGACTATGATTAATGATGGTTGTACATCAGCTCCAAAGTCAGATGCAGTATGCTTCTAAATACAAATTGCTGGAGAGCAGAAGGGAGAAGGTGCTATTGCATCCATGCCCTCCTTGTGGGAATCTATGAAGCACAAGTTGGGAGCAGAATGCTGGACCAGAGGGGTCTTCGGTCTGATCTGGCAGGTGCTTCTTCTAACTCGGCTAATTTCTTTGCGGAGTTAGAAGAAAAACAAACAGCAAGCACTGCTCAGATATTTTGGGCTACAGCTGTGACATCTTCATAGCATCCTCAAAGTACTTAAAGGGCCTCTCTGTTTCCTGTAATTGTTGAGCAAGATTTGAGCATAGGCAAAGCAATTGTATGCTTTATTTTCTTGATATAATCTTGATGGAAAGGATTCCTTTACTCCAGGTGGCCCTTTACACTTCATGAGACTCTTCCTAACATAAAGGCCACATAATAGGTGGATTAAGCTTTGAGTTAGGTTATTTAATTTAATATATTTAAATCAAGGGATTTATATGCAGACCTTTATATTATTGAACCCAGGGTGTTTTGCAATGTGATCTAAACCAAAACTGTAATAAAATGTACAAGGAACCAATTAGAAGTAAATATAATCAGCACAATGCACAATTAAAACAGCCAGATGAACAACATCAGTCCTGAAAGTTTTAAATATAGCATCTTCTCAATGCTATTTAAAAATGCAAAGCATTAAGATATCTTGATCTGATGCATAGCAGATAATTAAGTGGGATCTTGGGAAGCCTCTTCCATCATCAGGTTTGCACACTATTTGGAACCCAGCACAGGCAGGATCCTCAGTTTTGAAGGGTCTGGATGGGGTGCAACAGGCTTTCTGCTGCAGAAGTTCAGTGCTGAGGGACAGACCTCAAGGACAGGCCACCAGGAATGGAATAGAAGAGGCAGATCCAATAAGCAGGCCCCTACAGTCCTCTGCACACAGTGTGGAACACATGTGTGCATTTGTGGGTACACCTGTGCATGGGGACAATGGAAGAAATCCACCTTAAGAAACATCTTTTGCATCTCTCCATCACCCTTTTACTCAGATCTGCAGGTAAGAGTTGCCCTATGCATGTTTCACTTGGGAACTGAAAACTTTTAATGAAAGAGTGTGATGTTCTTGCTAATGGCCCCCATTTTATCAAACACTGTTCTCAGCAATCCTTATGAATCCTCATAATTATGCCTTTGCTAGGCATTAACGTCGTTCCCTTCCTTCTAAGCCTTCTTAGCTTCCTTGTGCTAGCATCATCTGAGTTACATTGACATTATTTTATTGTTGTTACCTACCTCCAAATCATCTCTGTCTTACGATGATCCTATGAATGGATGTCCTCCAAACACACTGTCCTTGACAGCCCTGCTCAGCTCATGGAAACACAAGGTCGTGGCTTCCTTTATGGAGTCCATCCATCTCATACTCGCTCTTCCTCTTCTCCTGCCTTTGACTTTCCCTAGCATGGTGATCTTTTCCAATGAGACTTGCTGTGGTTTTATATTGTCTCTATGCTATTTTATTTTATTTGTATTTATTGAATATAATTTATTATTGAAATGCCATGGGCAGTTTTTCGGGGGGGAACTACCAAAACTTTGTTATAGCTACATTATATTTATTCATATCTTTAAGGATCTTATTATTCATCTTTTGTGGATGGTAGCTTTGATGATAGGATATGATTGATTAACTAAATTGTCAATTACTTCTGGAAAATTATTTTAAAGCACACACAAAGAATCTAGCTTTGTAATTTAATATGACGTCCTAAACACCATTGTGCACATTGTATATAAGACTTTCTGAAGCCAATCAGATTTGGTCATATTAGTTTTATTGCACACAAAATTAATCTGATTCTTAGACTGTGATCTAATGTACACTGCTGAAGAGCCTGGGTGTATGACATGCATTATTTCTCTGGCAGCCAGTAGATGTCACTCATTTGTAGTTCCACTGACTTGAGTCTCACCTGCAAAATTAGCTGACCAATTCTGAAATTGGTTGCACTTGTGTAAGAGATTGTTGAAGAGACGTTTAATGGACCACCAATGTGCAAAGTGCAACGATCACAGGAAACCATTTTAAGAACCCCCAGGTTCATTCTTTTCAGCCTGACTTGAATTTATATGCCTAGCAAGCTCCCAGCTGAACTGCACAGCCATATTTACTCTAACCTGGCAGAAGGTTCTAGGTTCAGTCTTTGTCTCTCTGGTTTAAGTAAAAGGTGATGGGCAGAAGGAGGAGTCTGTCAATTTCTCTTTCTCCTATGTATGCATTTTAGAATGTGAAATTCTTCCCATGCTGTCTATGTAGAAGTGCACAAATGTTGACAAGCCTCACTAAATCTTCATGCATCTGTACTGGCCAAATTCAGTGGGTACAGCAATTCCTAGTGGAGACAGACCATACAGAACCTGTGTTCCACAAAGCTGTTATAGATGAGGAACGTGTCAGAAAAAAGTGGTGGCCCCACCACAAAGAGGGATTCAGATCCAGACTCTGGAGAGCTAAGCTCTCTGCCTGGGTGGACAAAATGGTTAGTTTTGGCTTCTCCACATCTGCATTTTTAAAATTCCAGGTTTTTTTCCATCTCATTAGTGAAGACATTTCTAAATTTGTGCTAAGTTCTTATATATAAAAAGGACACAAATAAAACTGGTACTGTTCCTTACTCGAAGTTGCCAGGCAGAGTCGATTATATTGGATTAGATGCACAAATGGTCTGGCTGCGTATAAATCAACCTCCTACACTGCTTATGAAAGGCAGTGGCAGTTCCCTTCCATGAGAGTCAATGACCATGTAAACAGACTGTGACCCGGTGACCCAAATGGGAGCACAGCCGTTATTTCATTAGAATAGCAAGCTGTAACAAGTCACAACCTGGCTCACCTTGCTAAAACTAAGCAGGCCTGCAGCTGTTTACAGGTGTCAGGGTCTGCATGGGAGACCTCTGGTGGTGTGGGCAAATTTTGGAGTGCAGGTGCTCATCAAGACAGTATCCATAGGTATGCCCAAAGAGCACCCAAAACTCAGGACAGGTGGGGGCTGCAGGGGCAATTCATCTCCAACATAGGCTGACTGCCCTGGAGCACCAAGATTAATTCCTGTAAAGCCCCAAATAAAAGCTGCAGTGAGTTAGGAGCCCAGCTGACGGAGGATTTGCCAGCCTTCTTTGCACAAACTTCAGGTACTTCTTGTGATCCATCCCAACTAGTTATAGGATTTTTCATCCGTTAGGGGCAGATCTTTTGTAAAGCTAAAGAGTCTTACTCTCCCATCTAAGACCAAGCCTGCAAAGAGGGTTACATTTCTCTGACCTGCTTGGAGGTTACTGAAAACCACAATAATAAAACTCAGCTAGGATGTATAGTGCAGGTCAGGAAAGGAAGCACCAAGTCCAAGAGGTCACCAGCATGGCTAACAAGTGGTGTCAAGGAAGCTATTAGTGAACAGATGGCTTCTTTCAGAACCTGGAAGTCTTGCCCAAATGCGGAGAACACATTTGCACAAAGAGATTGTAAGCAGATGATAAGGAATGCAGAACACTCTTTTGAGGACCTTTCACAGATAATATCAAAGCCAACAGTAAAGAATTCTTTGGATACTTCAGAGGCAGGATCCTGGCCAGGGAGAAATTGGTTTGTGGGTTGTCAATAGGGTAGAAGGGGAATTTGGAGATTGAAGAAAAGCGAAGTGAGGACTTTTACCTAGCTTAATGGTCAGGGATCATATAATGTCTATACTATTCCATTTGCACCAGCTGCCAAAGTGTTTCTAAGGCTACTTTCCAAAGCTGTTTCTGACCTTTAAAGCCTTAAATGGTTGGAGACTCGATTACCTGCAAGGCTACCTTCCCCCATGCTATCCTGCCCTCTCTTTAAGATCAGCGAGAGAGGCCCTTCTCACTTGCCCACTTTGGATTGCAGTGAGATTGGTGAGTACCCGAGAAAGGGCCTTTTCTGCAGTGGCCACACACCTCTGGAATACGTTGCCACTGGCATCGACCAGGTTTCACCACTTCAGGCTTTTAGGAAAGCTTTGAAAGCCAACTGTTTAGTGTGGCCTTTCTCTGTTTCCTGGACTGCTCTGTAGTTGCAATTCTGCTGTAGGGTTTAGTCATGCTTTATCATGTTTATTGTTCTATGAATATTGCTATATAACAGTATTTTTAAAGTACTGCGGTAATATGAATCATATACCATTTTAGGAGGTTTTTGCCCTGAAAAGAGGCCTAGAAATGTTTTGAACAAATGAGGGGATGATCCTTTGACCCCTAGTCATTGGAGGCCATAGGATAATCCAGGTTTTCAACTTCAAGGTCAGACAAGGTTCTCTTTGTGCCTCTGAATTCCAAATCTTTATGAACTTTTGGCATTAGTCTGCTGTAAGAAGCCTCATTTCACTTTGGGCATCATCATCATTGCATTTATATCCTTGCTTTTTCCTCTTGTGAGGAAACCAAGATGGTTTAGATAGTCCTCCATGGCCAAAAGTTTCCCCAGTCCAGCACTCAGATCACATTACCACACTTTCCTGAATCTGTCTGAATCAGCCCAGGTAGGCTTGTGGTTCAGGATACGGCCAAATCAAAATGCGCCCCTGGTTTTTTCATCACAGGGCAGTGGGTGACACATGCAACAGTTCCTCAAGCTTGGCAGATCTAAGTCACAGTCTAGGAAAATCTGTGTAAGGGGGCAAGAGGGAGGGAGGGAGCGGGAGAGAGAACTGTGCCAAGGTACTTGGCTTATCCAGCACCCTCTCACTCTGTGACATATTACTTGGAACATTTCTGTTAAATTTATACTCCCTCTCAAAAGGAAAGCCTGATATCCTGCAACATTAGCACAAATACTTTTCAAGACAGATTACAGTATTTTCGATACATTACTCATCAGTGAGCAGAATTAGCCAATGAAAAGGAGCAGGTGTTCAAACATGCAGAGAAAGTAGTGCTAACACAGCATCTAATTCTCTTTATTTGAACATTTTAAAGTCCTTGATTGAAGAAATGCAAACAATAAACTGCATAACAATAGGAAGTGTTTAATAAAAACATATGGGGCATTACTGCTTTTTCATATTTATTTTTTCAGATCAAGATTCTTTTTTGTTGCATTTCTAAGGTGCTTGATTTTACTCAGTATTGATGATTACTGTGCTAGAGGTGTCTGTCCTCAGACGTGCAAGGACCCAACGCAGCGTCTTTCATCCAGGATTGTATCCCTGATGCCCCTTAGGAACCTCTTCTCTTATTTAGGACTCTATGGAAATGTGGCAAGTTATTGAGGAGTGTGGGTGTTTGCTGATAAGTAGTTTTTCTATAAATCCGATAAAAGCTCATTTAAACTTTCTTACCTTTGTCTTTTGTATGGCAGTTTATAATATTTGCTTAAGACAGCCTTCCCCAATTTATACTCTCCAGAAGTGCTGAACTACTGTTTCAAATATCTTCAGCCAGTGTGGAAAGTGGCCATGCTGGCTGGCTATGATGGGATTTGTAGTCCAATGCATCTAATGGGCACCAGATTGGGGAAGGCTGGGGAAGGAAACTAGGGAAAGTTGATGGGAGAAGAAGAAAGGGGAGGCCAAATAGGAGATGGGCTGACTCCATAAAGGAATCCACTGCCTTGAATTTACAAGAATTGAACAAGGCTGTCATGGATAAGGTTTTTGGAGAGCTTTCAAATATAGGGTTGCCATGAGTCAGAGGAGACTTGACTGCGCATAACACAAGTCCTCCTAAGTCTTATTAGGGCTTTCTTCGTGTGCACCCCATGTGCATGGGGACAGGGTGAGTGGGGCTGTGTTGCTGACCCTGCCCTTGACATCACTTGTTCCATTGGCCACCCTTCCTTGATCTCGTACTGAACATCCCTGCAGCCACAAAGTCTGCCTACTAGTATATAGTTCTGCGTACCTAGGTGCACCATGCGTACAATATGTCTGAGCATTTGCATCATGTTCTGCTTGTGTGGAGCACAAATCTGCACATGTGTACATTGAGGGAGCTGAGCCAGCAGCATTTGCAGGGTTGGAGGTGGTGTCTAGCAGGGTCACTTGTCTAGTGTACTTGTACAGAAGGAGCTATAGAGAGAAGAAATTCTAGAGTAACTGGAGGGACTGGTTTCAAAGGAGAACATAGATACAGTCATGGACCTGTCAAGAAGGGAAGGAGGGACTCCTGGCCAGGAACTACTATAGGATATAACTCTTGTGGAACCAAGAGAAAACAGTGATTTCATCGCAATCCTGGTAATGGGCTTTTCATAGAGGTCTCTGTGAGAACAGAATCTGGACTAGCTAGGCCTTTGAACTGATCCAGTGGGAGTCATGCTTGTTCTGGGAAGCTATATGAGTTTTTCTGAAGGTCAAAAAGGGAGAGAGGTACTGGTCACCTCACATAATCAAGGACTCGCCATTAAACCTTTGCTGAAAATTAAAAGGTTAAAGGTAAAGGTTTCCCCTTGATGTGAAGTCCAGTCATGCCTGACTCTAGGGGGCGGTGCTTATCTCCATTTCCTGGCCGAGGGAGCCAGCGTTTGTCCACAGACAGTCTCCATGGTCATGTGGCCAGCATGCCTAAACACCGAAGTCCACGGAACGCTGTTACCTGCCCACCGAAGTGGTACCTTTTTATCTACTTGCATTTGCATGCTTTCGAACTGCAAGGTTGGCAGGAGCTGGGACGGAGCAACGGGAACTCACCCCATTGTGCAGACTCGAACCAGCAACCTTTCGATCAACCAGCCCAGCAGCACAGCGGTTTACCCATTGCGCCACCTGCATCCCTTTGCTGAAAATTGCCTGTCCCCAAATCATTGAAGACATTTTTATTTTATCCCTCCACCTAAATTGCTGGAGGGAAAAAAACTGATCAGAAAACTTCAGCCTCTCTGAACTGGACATCAGCTATAGAAACATAGAAACAGAGCAAGTCAGAAGGGGCATCCCAGGCCATCTAGCTATGCTGGACTCTCCACAATGGATTCAAATCTCTGATTACTGCCCATGGTTTCCACAGTGGACTGGATTCTGTGAACTTGCAGACTGGTTTTACAGAAATATAGTCATAGAAATATATGAAAATAAAAAAGCACTAACCAAAATGTGATTTTTTCCCTCTCTAGGGTAGCGCATCAAAGAGTGGATGTTGCAGTGAAAGGTGTCTGATAATTTGCAAACTGCAACAGGTTGAACAAAATGTGTATATCCCCACTGAAAATGGCAGGAAAACAGAATTTGGCAGTACGTTAGGTGAAACCTCCTAAGCTATCCAATGATGGAATAGACTGCCTTGAGAGCTGGGAAACTTTCCTCAATGGGTGGATGAGCAGAGGTAGGACAGCCACCTGTCAGGGATGCTGTAGATGCAAGATTCCTGTTTGGAATAAGGATGTTGGACTAGATGATCTCCCAAGAACCATTCCAACTCTACAGTTCTATGACTGCATGATTCTCTGTAAAATTATGAATATGGCTAAGGGCAGCTAATAGCCATATTATTCTCCACAAATCAACAATTCGAACAAGCAGAAGATTAATGAAATTTTGCTGATGTTACCAAAATGACTCTTAGGTACTAAGCATAATGAAGTCAATGGGAGCTGAGAAACTGTTCAGAAGATACTGAATTTTCCCTCTGAAAGGCAGCTTCAGCTCAGTTGCAGTTATCATTTTAGTCCAATAAAAGTGTTATTGTTGAAGCCTGTATTTTAAGAGGGGATTCAGAGGATAGCTTTTGTGCGCTGACAAAAATACAACTTTGGGGTATCTTGCACATGAACTTGACATGTTTAACTTCTTGGCCTTTTTTGAAATTATACATTGACATGAAGTTTTACTTTTCTCTGGTTAATGAAATTATCAGAAGGGAATAACCCCATGTAAATAATAAATCCCATAATTCTTCTTTGGCCATTGTGTTCCTTTTGCTATTCATAGTGTTGAGGACCATAGATACTAGATACACTTACGTAAGACTTAACGAACAGTAATTATCTTTTGGCTAAAGAGAAAGCCCAAACAAATGCTAAACTGCATTATCGTTTGGCTTCTGACATGAGCTGATAATCAGATTTTCTTGCTTAAATCCATGGTGCTTGAACAATGCTACTCACTGTCTGTCCTTCCAGATATTACCCTTAATTAGAAAGAACAGAAACACAAATCTGAATTATTTCAAAATCTGGTTTCCATGGTCAGTGGTTTGATGGGCTTAACTTTATTACAAATAAACCTGGTTTTATAGGCTAATGAAATCTGAAATGCGAGAGAAGCAAGTGTACCAGTATGGTGTTTACATACTGAACAAGCTGGTCTGGGCAAAATATTTTGCAATAAATAATGCCGTACCTGATGTAGGATGACTTAACCCAAGCCTTACATAAACAGAAGAATAAAAGAATAATCAGAAACTGCAAAACAAGGCCATCGTACTCTAAGTTCCACTTTGAAAGTAATAGCATGATATAAAAAAGGCTACTGTGTAGTGGAAAGTCTTTATGTTTATTTTAAGGCACTGCCAGAATGTATAAATAACTTACACATCTCCATGGTGCTTCTATGATATTTTTTTTCATTCCATTTTTGTGCATGTCTGATTTAAAATATGTATTTTTTAATATTTCTCAATTGCCCAGGCACACTGTTTCTACTTTGCAAACTACAAGCTCTGAAGTAAGGTGGAAAAAAAAAAAAACAATTAGAAATGCTAGCAGGCCTAATGTTTTTAGATGAAAGCACACTCCTAAAATTTTATCCCCAAATGCTTATTTGTGTATGTGTGCATGTTGTTTAATTGGCTATTATCCATGGCAGAGGCACACAGTTTGTGTGTGTGGTGGTGGGGACATCCTGAAAAAAGTTTTGAGAAAACTGTGCTCAATTAATATTGAATGGAGTAATAATGTTAGTGCTGGATGGTGGAAAAATGGGCTAAGATAGGAGCCTGGAAGGCAAAGGCAGCAGAGCCACTGTTTCCTTCAAAATAATGTAAATAAGCATGATTAAAACTAGATCATGTTGCACAACAAATTCTCCACCCAATTTTCTGGTGACAAAATACTCAGAATATTATTGAAGAGGCCACTGAAATTCTCTTAAGTGTTCAGGAGAATCTGAAAAAGAAGACTGTAAGAACATTATTGTCTAAGAAATCTTGACCCAGCAAGATTTCTTCTTCCGGGCCAAACAGTACCTTTTACTGTGGAATTAGCATGCATTTTATGATAGGACCTATTTGGAAAAAGAAATGGAAAATTCCAGAATGGATGTACCAGCCATGCATCTTTTCCAGAGTCTTTGAAGTACGTTCCTCTAAAGATTCCCAGATTTAGGAGCTTTAAACTTCGGCAAGGATCAAAGAGCAAGTCAGAATCACAGGAAATTTCACAGAAAATGATCATGGTCCATGCTGGCCATGGGCAGCCGTCCAATTTTGTGGTACAGAGTGTGAGTTCGCAACTTACATATCTACTCTGTAGCACTTATCTCTGTTTACCACCTGGCCAGGTCCGGATTGTGGGTTAATCTATGGTGGCTGATGTGTTTTATGGCAATGCTGCCTTTGGACCTTGGCCTCTGCTTCCATCCAGCACAGTCCTTCTCTGATTTTAACTACAAGATATTCACCAGTATTTTTGATAAACAATTGAGGGTTACTAATAGATTTGCCATAGGTTACATACTTTTAATTCCAGATTTGACTGTGTACCTTCCTGTGTGCCAGTGAGCACCAAATTACCCCAAACAAGCTGCTCCCAGCTCTTTTCAATGTAACCTGGTTGAAATTAATCACCCTTCCATGTACACCAATCTAGAATCAAAATGAGGATTCTTTCATGACAGCACAAGCAATCCTGCTTAACCGTAGCAATTTCATTCTGATGCAGGTACACATTTTGAGACAGAATAATGCATAGATTTATTAATCTGTACACCCATGTACATTTAGACACACATAATTAAAAAAACTGGAATTGATTTCTGAGGTGACAGTAATGGTTTTGCTGTGGAGAGGTCTCACAAGTGTGCTCAGCTTAATACACTTCCTTTTGTCTCCATTTTTAAAATATATTATGCATTCATAAGTGCCTTTTCATTTTTACTGCAGTGGTTTCATGTCATTGAAGCGCAGTTTGGCTTCTGCCCTACTCTCCTGACTTCCTTTAAAGACAGCTAAATGGAAGCTTCCTAAACAACAAAAGGTTCCATCTTTGAGTAGGCTCTTGGCGTGTCACATGGAGGAGTTTCCATAGCAGCCTGGGGAAGACGTTTCCCCTTCTCTTCTATTTATCCCCACCACATTTGCAGTGGGGCTTCCAGAAGGAGGTGAGTGATAACACAAGTAGGAGACATCAGTGTGTACTAGTGCACTTTTTGGGGGGAGGAAGTTATAATATGGATACACTTTGTATTGGAATATGGGTTAATATTTTCTGATGTACATGTTCTTTTAAATTATCCACATATTTTCTGAAAGTTATAGCATGGTCATTGCAGACGCATTTTCCATGCTCTTGTGACAGCTAAAACACTGGAGAGATAAAGACTCACCTCCTATGGCACAATAGATGGAGGACCTGATGATGCTTCCAGTGTTTGAATGAATGAATGATATGCACAGAGGCCGTTCCCAAATGCCTGCCTCTTCTGAAGCATATGAATAATTGATACATTTGCATTTATGCAGTTATGTGAATAGCTGTCTTTTCTTTTGTTATATAGATTTTGCTTGGCTCATTTTGGTGAGATTTACAATAAAAATAAATCAAAAAGAAGTAGAGCACAGTACTGAAGTTCCACCTGGCTTCCACTGGAATTGCCCACAATGTACTGGAACAATGTTGGTATAGTATCCAGTGCAGTACTAGTAGTAACATTAATTAGATTATACTAGCAGACGTGACCTGTAGCGGAGTAGTAACAGCATGCTCTGGTACTATGGGTTTTCTTGGCCAATCCATGGTGCAAGCAAATTGCTAGAGGCAACTTTATTTGGTAGCATCCATTGGACAGCACCTCAGAGTCCCTCTGAAGCATTGAATGCAATTCCATTGATGGTCATTTGATGATCATTGACATGGTTTGCCTGATTACTGGTGTCCACCACGGCTTAAATACGCCACAGTGGGTCCTGGTGTGGATATTGAAGCCATGGGAGCTGTTTGTCACCAGGCAGCAGGGCTTGTTGCTCTGTGTAACATACCAACCAAAATTCATGGGCTGCAGTAGCCTTCTGGGGTGGCTTCTGGGTTCTGTTACCCATAGAAGCAAACCACCCTGCCAGGGTTTGTCCATCATGATAAGCCCACTATGGCTCAAGTATTCACAAAGGTGGCCAGCACATATCAAACCCACTATGCTATTATAACTGGCAAACATGTAAGCAAACCCAGGCAATAAGGGTGTTGATATCAGTAAAAGATGTGCTTGTTGAAGTTTTCTAAGATCCATCTTGAAGTTTGCTCTGCCTCATTTCTGTATCAGATTGCATGCATTCTTCTTCCTTTTCGGACAAACATTTGTGCCTATTTTTGAATACAGTTTCCCAAAGGTGTACATCAATTGTGCATGTTGCAAAACAACTGCATTTTTCCCATTGATGACAGCATGTTTGCATAGCTATTTCACATGACTGCATGTTTTCATGCACATTTCTTTTTCAAATGTACACATGCTGATGAACACTTCATATTGTTGTTGTTCCAAAAACTGCACAGCCAACTTGAGAATGTGCGGACTTCAGTGGTAGATTGTGAATTCAGATTCATTTCTGGGCAATTCCGGATAAATGCTAGTCCAATATTAATTGAACCAATTTCTTACAACTCCCAGTCATTGGAGCAGTGATCAGTGGTGTCAGCAGCAGTAGGCTTTGGTAACAGCCAATGAAATCTCCTGCCCATGTCAGTTGATGCATCTGGAAACAACCACAGTTTCTCCCACTCTGTCTTGCCTCAGCTGTCTTGTCTGCCCCTACAAAATCTGTGCACATGCGTATTTTAATATTCCTGAAGTTCTGCTTATTAAAGTATGCAAGTGAGGGGGTAGAGCACAGGCCCAGGAGAGAAAATGAAGGAGAAATCATGACTGATTTGTCTCCTGCCTCATTAAGGAATTTAGGAGGATACAATCCCATGTATTCTTAAACTAACAAAAAGTTCCACAACTCCTGTGAAGGTTGTAAGACTTTTTTATGCATAAGATTGCAGGTTGTTGCCACTTTGCAGTCCTGGGAAAACTCTTTTGGAGCACAAATACACATAGATTTAAAAAACATGTGCCATTTTTTCCTTAAAAAATAGGTCAAATTAACTTCATCTCTTCACTTGAACTTACATTTATAATTGATAATTATATTCTAAATAACAATTGCCAAATGATTGTGGAAGCTGGCACAGTCTTGACAAGCGCCAAAGTGGAAAGGACAGGTGCGTGGAGTGTGCACAGGCCCAAAGTAAACACTAGTTCAGAGAGGAAATCTAAAGCAGTCATCTTTCGTGCTGAGAAATTTATTTCTCTTAAATATTTACAATGGGAAACGGATAGCACATGATGCCACTTGGCTTTATTTCCTGACAAAAGGGGGTAGCCTGTGGTAACAAGCAGATGCTTGAGTTGTCCATGTGGCGTGAGGTGTACCATCAGTGAGGAAGATCAATATTTACTGTTCTGGTGGTGTAGAAGTCTGCCTGGTGGAACAAGAGGATGATGTATAGCGTGTAAGGATGTGGTTTCGCTTCCGCTGTAAGCAGGGGTGGGCAGCCTTTTCTGGGCAGAGGACTTCATTCCATGGTGGGGCGGTGAGCAGGGTGGGTGGGACTCCGCCAAAGCTGCAGTGGCACCCTTTCGTCTCTCTGTCTCCCTCCCTTTCATTCAGCCGTTGCCTATGTAGAGAAAAAGCCCTACGGCTCCCAGCTGGCTGGGTGGGGCACCCTGGGAATGGTAGGATTATTTTCCTGTTTGGACATGTCTAATACTCTCTTTGATTCATTCCTCTCTCACACACACACAGAATCACCTTCCAGACCTCCCCCTCATTATGCAAACACATCATTTTACCTACACAGGGACGTCCCTCTTGCATGCGTGTATACACACATGCACATGCGCTCACGCACGTGCACATCCTCCTCCCATTCGCCCAGGCATGTTCCTGAACACAGTCCCCTGCTTGCAGCTGGCAGGGATGGGGGGGGGGGTTAAACCTTCCATCCCTGCACACTGCACTTCCAGCACACCTCCCCCTCCCCCACTTTTCACAGCACCATTTGATGTGTGTGGGGGGTGATGATGTGTTTTCCCACAATGAACTTTTAAAATCTCAAATTCTTTCCATCCTGTTTACTGAGATATTTGCAACTTCAGGTGATTTCTGACCAAGTGGAGCACCAAAGAAATTCTCATGCATTAGCACTGACAATTTTAATAATAAATACGGCTATTCCTGGTGCAAGGAAGGCTGTATCATGGTAGCCAATCATATAGCTGCTAAAGGTAAGGGGACCATAGTGGCCACAAATCCATTTGGGGACAGGAACTGGTCAGGTTCCCTGGGCTCAGCCCCTGGACTCCAGTCGGCTTTGCAGTGGCCTGGAGTCCAGGTTCCTGGTGAGTCTTCTTAGTGTTCACGGAGTGCTTGCCAGGAATCGAGTCCCATCTTTGGCACAAGCAGCGGCCCTCTCCCACACCTATTCCAGCTGTGAAGAAGCCTGGTCTTCAGGAAAGGCAGCTGGAGAGACTGCCTGGAGTGCCTGTCATCTACGCCCTGCAGCTGCTCTTGTGGATTTCTCAGACATCCTTACTTCTCCATCAACACAGGGAGGTTACAGGTGGGGAAGGAAGGGCTGAAGCACCTGAAAACTGTTCCTGTCCTAATATTTCAGGCAATAAGTCTGATAATGTCCAAATTCACCTATTTTTAGACTTGGCTTTTAGCATACTGTGCAGTCAGCTCACTTCTTTCAAAATGGTCAATGAATACTTTGATGGAGTTGTCTGTAATTTTTCATGCTCTCTGCCCCCCGAATGCCAGCCCCAGAAGTGTCGGGAATCCTCGGAGAAAGAACCCTCACTCTTTCTTCCAAGAAATCTAACACAATTCATCCTTTCAAAATTTGATCCTCTATTACTTGCTGAAAAATAAGTTTCTCCATGTTCAATCAAATTGAAAAAGGCCCTAACTGCTTTGTATGAAATCCAAACTGCATTCAGAATTCTTTTTGAAATGTTCATTGCAGCATCTTCCATCTGTGCCTGCTGTCCGTGCCATCACACGTCATTTGAATAAATGGGAATCTGTCCTAAACCCAAATATGTTAATGAATTGTACATTTCCTTGCAATGCAAACAAACATCTTCCAGTCAAGTTGCAATAAATGTATATATTTTAAAATTTATGGCAGGGCTTCCCCTGCTTGTAAAATAGGATGGATTTAAATATTTTGCATAGGACCATTCAAACTCTCTTCCCTCCGAACGCCACTTGCCTTTCTTTCCTGCGATTTTTCTCTCTTGTGGTCTTCAGTTGAACTGAAAATACCTATTGGAGGCAGGGGAGAGGCTGTCTCCTTCATAGGATTTTATCTGATGCTGCTTTTACTGTGTCATTTGTCATCTGCATTTATTATTGCTACTCTTGTAGTACACCACGTTGTGAGAACTTGCCCTAAAAGGCAGGTTAGAAACATTTATAATAAAGGTCTGTCTGTCTCTTAGTTGTGCGCCACAGTGCCAAGGGCTGTGCCACTGAAAATGGAATATTCACTTGCATACTATTGGTACTCTAGGGATGTGCACCTTGGGATTATTTTGCTCTTTAAATGAACAAATTAATTTTCATTAATTTACAAGCGTCCTTGTTGAAGCATGCTGTAACATTTTCAGCCACTAGGTGCAGACTTCCCTAGCCACTGCACAGCTTAGCCGTCCATAGAGTTTGAAGCTACAGAGAGGTTTGTAGATCAAGGGACATGACTTTATGCCCCTCCCTGCTGTGGGGCAGCCCCTCCCCTTGGGGAATGGAATGGGCTGACCATGGCAGGGGTCATGCCTAGGGGCAAGAGTGGCTGTGCCTTCACTCACACAGCTGTGCTGGGAGCTTTCGCTCTATCAAATAAAGTGTTATTCTCATCTTTGCAAAGCTGGGTCCATTCATTTGTGCTCAAGAAATCAACGTAGACCTCCCCAAGTCTGACCATTTGGGAATGCTCTGACAGTCATTTCTGGGCCCATTTTTGTCCTCAAAGTATCAGAAGAAGCATGACCCTTGTGGTGTATTGCATGGAGAAATCATGGCTAGCACCACAGCCCTACTTTCTGGTAATGGAAGCTGCCATGTTTCCTCTGCACACACACTGGAATGTGAAGGCTGTTTTCATGAAGGCTGTTTTCTCAATGCATTGTGGGTGAGGAAGCCTCAGATATGGGTGGGGGTATTACTGGAGAGGAGATCCCAGAGTGGCAAAACCTAGTTGTAAAAAAGTAAAATACATTGTTTTAATGAAGAGAATCTGTTGCAGCTGACTCAGAGATTACAGGTTCCTTAACCTGCATCATCCATAGGATAATTTTTTGTTTTTAATTATGACTTTCTGTTTTTAATATTTGCATATTTTTGTATGATTTCTTAAATTGTGCCCTGCTTTGGTGGCCTGGCAGAAAGACAGTATACAAAGAAACACACAAACAACTGTAAACGCCCGACCCCCAAAAGTCATAAAAGTTTCTCCAGCTGACCCCTGAATGTGGATTCTCAGGCTGCGAAATTAGGAAGGCAGTTTCTCATCAGCCTTATAATTCTTAATACTTTTTAAAAAGCTCACCCATTGTACAATTCTTGTTTGATCACTGCACAAAGGCTGATTTACGGTCTGTACACACAGAGAAGGCACGGCCACTGTTTCTCGTAATCCTTTTGTTTCCTCATGGTCTAGTTCTTAGGAAATGATGCAAAATGCAATGGGCAGGCTTGAATCTCAGGAATGAAATTCTGGAGGCATCGTATCTATGTGGGGAGGGAAGGAGGGTGGTTATCAAAGTCCTCACTCTGCTGTACTCCTATAAACGCTCTGTCTTTTGTCCTTGCAACTTTCTAAAGAATAAAACCAAAGCACAAAGCAGAGGAGGCACCAAGGAGGGAATGCAACAGTATTTCCTTAATCCATGTGGATCAAAAACATGAACGTTTTGATTCTGTAAGGACTCTTCCTCAGCATGCTGGATTAATCACATGGATTAATAAAACACTGTTGCATTCACTCCCTGGTGCCTCCCACACTTTGTCTTTCTCTCTCTCTTTTATTGTGTTTCTTTCGAGCTGTACTGGAACAAAAGAAGGAGCATTTCTATGAGTATTGTAGCCACTGGAACTGATAGAATTCCCCTCCTGGATGGTGTCCTTCCTGAATTTTTCGGCATTTTTAAATCTTAGATGGAAATGATGATGATTTGAGTATGTCTTACAGACTGAAGATATTGTGTCTGATGCCTCAAAATGTGTATGTGTGGAATTCTAAGCTTAATCATTCATT
This sequence comes from Varanus komodoensis, assembly GCF_004798865.1. Classification (NCBI taxonomy): domain Eukaryota; kingdom Metazoa; phylum Chordata; class Lepidosauria; order Squamata; family Varanidae; genus Varanus; species Varanus komodoensis. The sequence goes on from NW_025335922.1 coordinate 6,291,293, forward strand.
TGGACTCTTCAGACAATAGCCGGGTTTGCATGATTAACAAAGGAAAGGAGCCGGGGGATTTCTTTTCCCCATCCTCATGCATGCTGCTTTGACTAATTAGCCTTCTGGCACGTGGGTTGCTGGGTTGCCTGAACCCAAAGACGGGTGTGCTGGGGTGGCTTCCAAATCACCCCAGCATCCTAAAGCAAACCATGGGCTCTGGGGTCATTTTGAAGCATCCACAGCTATCCACCTTGCTGGGTTCAGACAACCTGCCTACACAGGTAAATGTGCAAATTGCACATTTCGGCAAATTCAGCAAATGTGCAAAGTTCTCATCTCTGGTAATTCAGCAAATTGCACATTGTGCAACCTGCCCATATAAGGTTGGGGAAAAAAGAAGCCAGCACTGTATCTTTTTCCTAGGGATAGTGCAAACCCTGCTGACGTTAAGAGAGTCTCACAACCGCTGTTTTGCAGTGGTTTTTTCCAAGTGTTCTCTTTTCTTCCCCTGCATTTGTGGAAGATACTTCCTTTATAAACTTATTGTAATGCAATCTACATTTGGAATGACAGGGTTGGCCATGCCAACCCCCAGTTATTTGACAGGGTTTGATTTTGGGGTTCTATTTCTTGTATACGTGAGAATAGCACATGCATCAAAATCCTCCACTACTTCTTGCATTAATTCCCTGGGAAAATCCAGTGTGTAGCAGCAAGTACCACTGAACTGAGATTCGTCCAGGTAACTTGTCCATCATGTTCAGGAGTTACGAATCTCTTCCAGCTCGAGGAAGAAGCTCTTTGGGACCACATCTTAGTGGCAGGGGAGGGAAAAAGGGCAGGGCCAAAGGCAAAAGAGGTGTTCATGCTTTTAGCTTGAAGCACATACTGCCAATAGGTGAGTCTTATGGGCCTGGGTGTGTTCTGGCCCTTGATCAGCTTATGCAGGCTCAGCCAATCACACAGGATTCTGCTTCTTCCAGTTCACTGACCAGGCCTACTTGTCCTGGGACTTCTAGCTTGCCTCCTACAGAGACAGAACACAACGCATTAAAAGTTAGCTCACTGACAGTTCCCCAGCTGCTTGCTTGCTTGCTTGCTTTATTTATTTATTTGTGCTTGTCATGCATCTGGAATTTCCACCTTCTGGTCCATTCTCATGAATGTTTAGTTAGAAGAAAGTACCACTGCATTCAAGGAGGGTCTCATGAGAGTCTCAGGCAAGGGACGGAGGGATTGCAGTTCCAGACACCAAATATTTTAGGCTGTCCTCTGAGTGCCTCCTCTCAGAGAGGTTTGGAGGATGGCAGCAAGGGAGAGGGGCCTTCCGGTTAGGTAAAGCTCTCCCAGTGGAGCCCACGGGGAACCGGCACCACCCCCTCTTCAGTGCCAAGTGAAAACATTCTGCTTTCTCCAGGCATTTGGTAGGATAGGATTCAATGCATCATTTGGTTGTCACTGACATTTTAATTGTTTGATGGGGCAGTGAATATTTTAGAGATGTGTTACATCGTGTTTTCATTCTGCTGCAAGTCATCTTGAATACGTTTTGAAAAGGTGTCTAAGAAATGTTGAAAAACAGTAATAAGAACAGAAACGCTTTAGGGAAGAAAACAGATAGATAAACCTGATTATTTGGCCCCATTTCAGTTGAGCTTGTGTTCAGGATATGCGTCTGAGATTGCTTGGGTCATCTTAGTGGATGGTTCATGCCAGAATCTGTATAGGGGTGCACGGACCTGCTCCTTCTTTTGGACCTCTCAGTGGCTTTTGACGCTGTTGGGCTTTGTATGCCCCTGGGCTGTCTGGAAGGAGTGCTGTTTTGCTGTGGTTTCAGTCATTTCCATCCTCCCATGTCATGAAAATGATGCTGGGAGATTGTGGCTTGATTACATGGCCATCATCTTGTTGTGACCCACATGGATCTGCCTTGTCCCCAGGGACAGGCCATTTGGAGCTTTGGAACGAGCTGATGACACTCGGCTCTTTTGTTCTTTGCCAGCCGACATCAAGGATGCCGCTGAAACCTTTGGATATTGCTTGGGTTTGATAATGACTGGGGCTGAACAGGCTGAGCTGTGTAGATGAGACGGCTGTGGTGTTGGCCAGTGGAAGAGCTGGCTCAGGGATCTGAAGGGATCAGCTCATCGTCTGAGAGTGCTCCTTGATCCCATGTTGTCCCTGGCTGTGCCTGCATGTTTACACTGCCACCTTTTCTGAATGAGTCTGGCTTTTTCTGAATAACATTATCAGTTATCATCAATAAGTGATGTCATCAGTTATTGATCATCATGATGTTGCTGGCTGGGATCTATGGGAGCTGCATCCCAACACATCTGGAGGCATCAGGTTGCGAAAAGCTGCTTTCAAGCCCTGAAGGCTAGCTAAGGGACCACCTGTCTTGCTATAAACTTCCTAGAGTAGGAGAGGCCATTTTGAGGCTCCTGATCCACAGAGGCCTGATGGCTGGGCATGTGTCCAAAGGGCCTTCTATGCTCCCAAACTATGGAATGGCTTCCATCAGGAACTGCCCTTGGCTTCAATTCCTTCGGCCTTTATGAAAATAATAAAGATGCATCCTTTCCATTTCACTTGTCAAAGTGCATAGTTTTAATGTTACAGATTTTTTACAAACCAGTGTTACAGTTCTCATTTGTTTTGAAATGTTATTTTAAGTTGTAAGAAGCCACGATGAGTTCTTAGTGGATAGGGTGCTACCACATTGTTAAGAATAAATATATGAATAAAGCAAATGGAGTAACTAAGTTATTCTCATGCCTTAAATTCATCCCTAGAGACAATGGATTGATATAAAATTTGGCGCTGATTATTTGACCTGATGGTCCATAAAACTCTCCCCTGCCCCTGGCCCGCAACTCTCTGTTACTAGCCAGCAAAAGTGTATTTCCCAGCATCACTTTACTTGGTTTTTATGTAGACATGTGATACATATCATTTATTGAAATGCAGCATGTGACGCCTTGTCTACCTCAGACTGACTACACTGAGTTGCGATTTCCTCCCTTACATGCAAATGAGGGCCAACCTGCGAGCCCTTGGCAGAGTGCCAGCATGGCCTGTAGATTCCCTTCAGCCCCTCTCCCCCGACGTCCCCATTAATCCAGTGGGCTTGGGCATTTTACTGAGAAAGACGGCGTCACACTTTGTACCGAGAGCAATGTCTAAACTCATACTGACTTCGACAGAGATAGAACATGTCTTCTTGATCTCCCTTATTAAGTAAAATCAGTTAAAAACAAGGTTTTTAACTAGCTTTCTGAAAAAGGCTCAATCAAACTTCACATTTTTCACAAAAATGAAAAGGAGTATTTTTCATCTCATGCTTTCTACAGGTCTTTTTTCCTCTTAACTCATTTATTTGATGAACATTTTGACAACTAAATATCATCACCTATCGAAAAGATAGATTCCATTGACATTTAGCAGACGATTTGCTTGACACATGTTTTATACAATAATTTGCCATCTAAAATCCCCACATTTTCTTATTCTCCAAACACACACTGAGGGTGCAGCCCTATGAATGTTTCAGTGGAAGAATGTCCTGCAACTCCTAGCCTCTCCCAACCAGCAGGCTCCCTTCGTGCAGGTGGGCAAATCCCCCCTCCAGTTTACCGCCTATCCATTAAATTTGGGCACAGTGCTTTTTGTGTGTTTTTGTTTTTAATAACTGCCAGGGAACCCCACTAATCACAGCAGCGAGATTCTGAAAAGGTCAGGGTGGGGTGGGAGGAGTTGATATCTTCACTTTCTGGAGTAGCTGGAGTGCTGGGAAGAGTTGGAGAGGTGGAGGGCACTGAGAACACGCCATTCAATTTTGCTAAGGTTTTGTCCCCACCCCTTTCACCCTTTTCGGCGCCCTTTCTCTTGCCACTCCCTCCCCTTTATTGATGCTTTTCAGTTGATGTCTAGGCAACTGGTCCTTGGCAACTGTGCACAAATGTGCAGTCTCCCCTCGCCCACCCTCTGAAACTGATGAAAAAACTGACCAAGCAAGGCAACGCGTGATGGATAGCCATAATGGCACACTTGTGTGCCTGTGAAAGACTGACTAAATATAGCAATGATTAAAAAACACTGTGACACCGAGTGCAGATTTTCTGAGGAGCTGAAAAATAAAAGATAAAGAGTCAAAGAACAATCGATGGTCCTTTCAACATGCTGTTTAGGCATTGCTGGAAAAACAGTCACTGGAAAGTGCAAAAGAGGTGAGTGGTAGGATGCTCTCTTGTTCTTGCCAGATGGCTCTGTAGCCAATCCCAAAAACCCACAATAAAATCAACCTGCCTGGTTCAGACAACCCAAGAATCCATCATGGGCAAGAACAAACCTGAAACAAGCCATGCGTACTCGGGATGGCTTGTTTGTGAAAAATAAACCACCCTGCAGAAACTGTTCCAGGTTTGGATAACACCACACCATAGCTGGTTACTCCTGGTGGGCTGTTGGCTCAAGTGAAGCAGGTCATAGTGCGCTCTCGCAGCAATGCAGAATTCATAGTGGCTGCATGTTCAACTAGGAATATCTTTTTTGGCAAGAGGAATGTCTTCTCAAATGTTTCGAATAAAAGACACAGTAAAGGCAAATGCAGAAACATCCTTTTACATTCATGTTTGTTTGCTCTCTTTTATAACAATAACCTACCATGTTTGTTTGTTCTCTTTTATAACAACAATCATAAGGTATATCCTACCTTACCAACAGATCCCAAATGGGTTGTTAAGAACGCACCAACAGCTTCACACTTTCTCAAAAGCAATCACCTGGGAGACATGAATAGATGTTCAGAATTGGACCTTATAGTCTGCTGGGAAAGATAAAGGGGGTTAAGATTGGATGCAAAGGCTCTGGTACCATGGCATGGAATTGAACCCGTACCATGCACTGTTGCAGCAACTTTGGAAAGCAGAACTTGGTTGGCTCCTGTACAGCTATACTATGTAAGGCTTGGCAAGGGTCAAGGGATCTTTCATTCCCCTAATATGAAAGGAAATTAAAGATACTGTCAAGCCTTATCCAGGCCCAGGCCAGCATGCTCTTTGGATGAAGGTTTAGAGTCTACAGTGTCCAGCAACCCTGTAGAACCCCTGATATCGCTAGTACCTTCAAGGAAACTGCTTGGTATCCTCCAGTACTGATAGACTCTGATGTCTCCTCCTCCTGAGGGCCTTGTGTCCCTTGCAGTGCCTCAGAGGAAGGCGGACGATCCACCTAGCCTTAGAGTGCACCTGCACCAGAAGGTGGATCCACAGGACACTATGGGCATCCCCATAGGACTGTGCTCTTGAAGGCCATAAATATGACTTGAAAGAAGCATTGCACAAATGTGTGGAGTATAAATCCAGTTCCACACCTATCTCTAAGTTTGCTTGTTTGCAATATTTCATTCTCCCCGTTCACATGATTATTGCCTTTCAAAGCAGTTCATAATGGCAAGACTCACAAGGAAAGAGAAAAGGAAGAGATGGAAGATCAGATTTTCAAGGGCAGAACAAGATGGCATTTGAAAGCATATCCGGCCGGGCTGCACTTCCCTTGCCAATATTATTCCCTGACTAGTAATTGATTGATCTTTGTTCCTTTGGCCAATGACCAGAGACCTCTTTCCCCTTCCTTCTGCATTCACAGGGCCACCTGCAGCTGGAGCTGAGTGCTCTTCCTGGCACTCTTCGTGAGTGCTTCCTTACTGCAGCTCCTCCTCCAGTGACCAACAGATGGGCCAGATTGGTCTCCCCCTTGGCTTGACATTCCTGGGAAGCAGAGGGCACAGTCTTCCAGTGGCCTTCAGCTTGTGGCTGATGGCAGAAGCCAGAGTGTGAACCCCTTCTGTTCTCCAGTCCCAGGGCAACTGACACCGAAGAATGCTCCTCTATATTGCCCCTGCTTTTGATTTATGAATGGGCAGGCAAAATTTACCTGCTGCTGCTGTTGCTCCAGTAGCTACCAGCTGGTGGTTCCTGTTTCTCTCCTGCAAAGCCATCTGGAATGAAGCTACATGAAGGTGCGTTGCTGTTGTGACGAGGTTTTCTGGCTCAGAATTGCCAGTCACTGGGGAGTAGCAGTGCGACAGGGTCTCACTTCAGGACTTCACAGAGCTTCTGCTTGGTGTCTGTAGGACACACAGCACTGAATTAGAGGAAGCTTTGGTCTGATCCAGCAGGGCCCTTCTTGTATTTGTATACCTGTCTACCCAGAGAAGCTAAACTGGGAAAACGATAAACTGCAAACCCAGAAATTACTGGTTTGTGACCTTTGTAGTATTAGTCTTTTTAAAAAAAAATAAATCTGATAGCACTATATATGGCAGGTTGTTTTGTTTTTAATCAAACAATTTTAATAAAATAAAATTTAATACAAATAACATTTTATTATTTTAAGATTGTTGTTTTCTCTAAATAGCCCTAAAACACAGTGCACTTTGCTGGTGCTCTGGGACACTTGACCAAGAGTAAAAACGGCTGCAAAAGAATGCTGTTCAGAAAATGCAGACTTTTGTTAATGTACAGGCATTTCATCCATTGCTCATTAATGCACATAGGCCTGGCAATGGAATGAACATTTTTTCTGGAGTGGGGTCGAAAAACTAATTATTCACCATATGGTGGTCAGCTCAGCAACAATTGCTGAAGCCATGGAAGCAAAAGGAAGTTGGCTGGTTGATTTCTTTGAGCAGTTTGCACAGCGATGGCTCTCTTGACACATGCCATTCATCCGGCTTCTGGATAACAGATGGACTAAGGCTGGGAATTGTAGAAAACTCATGCCAGGGATCTGGTGGCTGCCCCTGCCTTTTTATCCTTCAGAATGACTTTGGGTCACATGGCTTGTGAAAAATAACAAGCAGGGGATTGTACTCCCAGGATTTCCTTGCTTCTTTCATAAAGCAGGGCGTAATTTTGACTGCCTTTTTCGCATTTTGTTTATTAAAGGGATCAGGGGGTTTAGATGAAAGAGATTACTTGGTTTGGAGTTGGGGTGTCAGGATTGAATGTGTGTGCAGGGTTGTGCTATGCCAGTGACATTCAGCTCATTGTTAGGGGGAAAATGCTGGCAGTTTGATAAGGGATAAGAAAATAGAGGGGTTTTAAATTAAAATTTAAATTACTGACTATTTGTTCTCTTCCCGTTTGTAAATCGCACATAGGCAAGTTAAGATAAGAGCTGCTTTAGATTCAGCATACTCAGAGCTGACGTGGGTGGTGTATTCCTCCTGCCCTCCCATCCCCCCCCCTCAGAGCTCAGGAAGGGAAGGCAACAAGAATAGGACCCCAAGACCCACACTTGCAAGTTGTATGCTTTCTGGATTTAACATTGTTCTGAGCACTGCCAAGTACGAGGGAAAGAAAGTGGCCAGGCAAATATTCTTCTAGGCATCTCCTTAAAAGTGAAGCAAATTAATTCAAGCTGTTCCTGGGAAGCAAATTAAGTTTTTATTAAGCATAGATGACAGAGTTGGGCCATCTCTTGGGCAGGAGGAGTAGAGCCCTCCCAGCACCGTGCCCCCTGCTGACCCCCCCGCCCCCCCACCCCGGCACTGTGGGATCACTCAGCCGCTAGCACTTTCACAAGCAGTTGTGTGTGGCCACAGTCTTTCCAGGTCACCTCGTTGTTCTCGTTGATTGTGTTCTGTGCATGCGTGGTGTGCCCACTTGGAAGGGGGAGAAGGCAACCTGCATGCGCAGGAGGGGCCTTGGGGAGAAGGGCTTTGCCTGACTGCCAAAAGTGGGAGCCGTGGGGTGCCAGAGCCAGGGTTGGTGGGCCAGAGTGGTTTAGGGTGCAGTCTGATGTTCCCCCTTTCACGGCATGCAAGCTCCTGAGCTCAGGGGCTGCCATCCTTTACATGGATCAATGTATGGCAATGGCCTCCACCACTGCCACACCGCGTTCCGTGTAGTTTGCCCAGACAGCTGTTTCCGGCCATCAGATAAAGCAGGGGGAAGGGGGAGGCAAGGAGGCTGGGCACCCGTAGAAACAGGCTTCAGCCCTCAGCCCCTTCCCTGCCACCCCTCCATTCTTTCCCTATGTGAAAGCTGAACCAGTCATGTGTTAGGTTTTTCCTCCTCTTTTGGCACCTTCAATGGGGTAGCTATCTATTTCTAACCAAGGATCCATGCCTCATATTCTCTGGGCCTCTTCTGGGCAAACTCTTATAGCCAATACTATCTTGCTATAATTTTGTGTTTGTGTTGGGGGTGGGGTGGCTTGTTTTTGACCATGATTTTGCTATGATTCAGTTCATTGGAGTCCTTCCCTCTGGAAGAGGCAACTGCATGGCCTAATTATTACAGATTATTAAATTAATTTGGTAATTGGACAGCATAATGAAAGTGACTCCCCACTAGGAAAAAGCAAGGATTATTTGCATTGTCTTAAAGTTCATCCTTGGAACAATTCATTGCCATTTCAAAGGGTGCCAGTGGATTGAAAGAAGAGAGAGAGAATCATCACTTAGAGTCATGCATTATGTTTCCATCATCCGTCAGCTTTCAACACTTATTTTGACAATGGTTGTTTTTGACAGAGCATTTGTAAGATGCTCTTCCTCACCCTGGGTCTGAGATATGATGAATGGACCATACAGGTGACCTTCACCCAAGGCTGCATGTTAATATTCAGAATGGCCCTTTTGTTTGCTTTGAACAATGCCTGTCATTTTTTAAAGCTTGGTTTGCCAATATGACCCTCTGTTAGAATGCTGGACCATTCCAGATTGGTCACCAGGAAGCACCAAGCGCCTTTGACTGAAATGACATGGAAGATGTATGGTCGAAGTGCTGTGCGCAGCACCACTGCTGTGACGCGAAGAAAACCACTTTGACCCAAATAGAAGTGTACTCAAACAATGTCGCACCAACCAAAGACAACATATTGGGAAGAAAAATGCTTGTGAACAGTTTGCACTGGAAGATGTATTGGCCAGATGGCCATAGGGCAATCTTTGAACTATTGAAATCTTTAGAAATATTGTTTAGTACTTGAACAATACTTACAAACCTAATTAATCAAGCATAGATGCGCTTGCTGATCCTTTACATAGCGTATTATGACTCCAAGAATAACAGGTTCACAATTATTTTGAAAGGATTTACTTAGTTGTAGTTACTTAGCCAAACTACACTTCTTAGGACCAGCTGAGGCTGAATCTCCATTCATAGAGAATAAGTAGATAAGGGGAGATTAACAAGTTCCATGTCTTGAGAATGTTAGTTTAAAATTGTTTATAACTTTAAAAAAGATTATATATATTTTTGCTCCAGCAGTGTTTCTTGTTTAATGATATTTGCCCCTTGTTTAATGATATTAAAGTTCATCATTATTAACTGCCAGCAAACAATTTCCAATCCAATCCACTTCTATCTAACAAGTGTTACGAATGCTTCTAAAACATATTCTGCAGTTTATATCTATTTTTAGTGGTCATGTAAAATAATGTATGTGGTCATATGAATAAATATTGGGTTGGATGCAGATGAGTGAAATGAATTGGACTTAAGTTAGTCATAGGTAACCTGTAAAATTGATTTTCAGTGAGTCTACTCTGTCTAGAGCCATACCCATTACAAAAAAATAAACTTCCAGTGTAACAGTTCAACTTTCACTTTGATATTATCTAGTGTTTCCAAAACATTTTGTTTTCTATATAGCCTGTACTATGCAGTACTATGCAGCTTGCACTAAGCTTATACTGATATTTTCTTGTTTTCTTCCCTATAAATGCACATAGAATCAAAGTGAGAATCAAACTGAGTGTGTTTAGTTTACTATAGCTACAATGTGGATTTTTTGGGGAAAGTGTTTTTGTTCTTTTGAGCATCTAGTGTAATTTTTTATTAGTTTAATTTCACTTAGGGACTACTTTTCACTTCAAGATTGCTTTCTGTGGGGAGAGGAAATGCATAAATTAAATAATAATACATCATAATTTAGATTTAATAGTTATGCAATAATTAAATGTAAAAATATAATAATTTAATTTAAAAGAATTTAGATTAAAATGCTACATAACTTCATGGAAGTTATTTATTGGATTTATAGCCTGGATTTATAGCCTGCTTTTTTCAATGAATTCAAATAAGCTCACATCATTCTCCTGCTGCTGCTCTCAATCTTATCCCCACAACAACAACCTTGTAAGGTAGGTGGGACTGAGAGTCTGTGGCTGGTCCAAAGTCACCCAGTTGGTTCCATGACTGAGCGGGGACTGGAACTCAGGTCGCCTGAGTCCCAGGCTTGCACTCTTAGCCACTGCACCACACTGGCTTTCAAATTAGCATTGTGTAGCCTTCCAGGTCAAAAAGACCCATTACATTGTTCTTTTTTTCCATTTTCCTATGAAATGTATCACTTAAAACTAGATTCCAGCAAATGAATGCATATGTGGATTAATTAATTAATAACACAAGGCAGTCTATTATATTAAACTCCATGCTTTCACAGGGAAATGTGCACTTTGGATTTCTACATTCGATTAATCAGGCTTTGCCTGCAAGACACCCATTTTCTTCTTGGACTGGATGATGTAAGCCTGGAAAACCTCAATAACATTTCCATTTTTCAAAAAATGCTTTTGCCAGCCTTTGGTTTGATAACTGTGGCAACCCATTTTTTTTAGATGTACTTGTGATTTTCCATGTACATTTACAGCTAGAACTACATATTTAGGAGAGGGTTTTTTGAAGACCATATGCAATAAGAACAATTTAACACTGGGGTGGGGCAGCGTGTAAATCTCTGGATGTTTTTGACTCCAATAGCCAGAACAGTCTGTGCTGGCAGGGGAATCTGGAAGTTGAATTTCAAGACATCTGGAGAGCTGCCTTCTACTCATGCCTGGTGGCATTCTGTCTAAATTTTGCTTTCTTTGAATTATGTTCTTAATCCAACTGGAAAAGAGGATCGATGCAGCCAAGGTGAAGGACTTATGAATCTCATGCCGCAGCCAAGTGAAAATATTGTCATATTTTCATGCACCTATCAATTTCACAGAATCTCCATATCTTATAAGGAAAAGGAAGACAACGCCAAATACTCTAAACTTTTATGAACTCGATTGTTACACACTCACTCTGGTGTAAATGTAAAACATCTTGGATTAGAGCAACATCAGAGCAATGCTACCTCACCCCTCATGCCGGAATCCTAGCCTACTTGCACAAAACTAAAAAAGAAAGAAAGAAAAGAAGAAATGTAGCTGCTACAACACTTAAAATAATGCCTCTTTCTTTGACCCTTAGCTCTGTAAACACATTATTTTCTTCAAGGTGTTTTTAGCAAACAGTTTTGTACCTTAGGACCCTACAAACCCTTGTTTAGTGCTGTTTTGAAAAATGTGCGCAAATATGGTTAGATCAATGGGAGAAAAATGCATACATTTGTGAGAGCTGGAGCAGTGCAGTGGTTAGACTCTTGGACTGGGGACCAGGGAGGCTGAGATTCTAGTCCCCATTGAATCTCACTGGGTCACTTTGGGCCAGTCAATCACTGTTAGCTGAATCGCCCATACAAGGTTGTGTTGCGAGGATACCATGGAGAGAAGGAGAATCTTTAAAACTTCCTTAGCTCCCTTGCAAGAGGAAGAAGGAAGGGTATAAATTTAATATAATAATAATAACTTAAAAGATACAATACAATTGATGTGCAGCTATGGAAAATATGCATGGAAAAACATGCTTAATTTCATCTGGAAAAAAAAAACAGAAACAAAAACCAAAGCACACAATAAGAATGAGCTTCAGGACAGAATTCTGAGAACTTCCGCAAGCTTGAATTTTGTTCATTTGCACCTCCCTATACACTGAAACTCTTGTAATGCTTTAGATTTTTCTGCAAATGTTTCTAGACCCCCCCGCTCCGCCCCCAGAAAAGCAATGCCTCTTGTGCTTACTCAAGCTTATCCTCCACGTTTGCGAGAGTTTCTTCCACACCAACGTGGAAGGAGGTGACAGCACTGAGGCTTCCTACGAACACCTCACTGGAGGAAGTGGCTTCCTCAGCGGTCTTCCAACAGTAAGCTGAATAGCCTCAGTTACCATGGTGCTTCAGACATTCTCCATGCTTCACCATATTCTGTGGAAAAATGCTTGGGGCAAACACCCTCTTTCTTGGAAATTTGGCATGACCGTCTCCTTTACTGCTGGCCTGTCCATCCGCCGATCTCCGCACAAAGAGGTTAATAAATGTTTACTTCACCCCTCCCCTTGTGCTCACTCCCCCCAATGTTTCCATATGGCTTGTTCACAGGCTTGTGCTTGTTTGTGTATGAATGTGCACTCGCATTGACTGGTGTGAGGGAATTGTTCTGCTCATGCTGGCCATCTTCACATCAATGCCGGCCCACAACAAGGGAAAGTGCCTCAGATGTAGTGGTTTCCACAGGACTATTGTTGGCCTTTTGTTAAGCATTTTTGAACCTAATAAATAATGTCAAAAGTCTCTATCCTAGCCAGAAATGTTCCTTTTGAAATCCTTCTAGTAGTATTTTTGTTCTGTGATGGCTTCCAGTGTTGCAAAGAATTTCCACTTTACAACCGTAATTTGATGTATCGCGTGCCGTGTTGTAATATGATTTCCCCCCCTTTCCTTAAAAAAAGAAACATGGAGAAATTTTGGTACTAAATTCTAATCTCTGGGGTTTTTTTAACCTTTTAAATATTTTTAAGTATAAAGATTCCTTCAGAGAATAGATGTTTCAAGTGGAGTTAAATAGCATAATCAAGAGTGAAGTAAAGAGAGTGATTTTTGTTTTCCCATCCTTACTGAGAGGGAGGTAGGGGTGCAGATTTTAAACTTTAGATATATAGGCAACCTTGATGGGTAATCATTGTGAGAGAAATTCTGCCTAGATAAGGGATTGCTAATTTTTTTCAAGTCACTTCAAGTTTTCTACTACATTTGGTTGTAATGAACTTAAATTCTCTTTAAGCCTTCCAAAAGAGTAATCCTGTGTTCTCTAAACATGTTTAGGCCCCTGTGTCTGAAGGGCTGTAAGATACGACAGATCTCTCCCTTCAAGTCCAGAGACAAAGCTCCATTGCCAATCTTAGAAAGCAAAGACGCAGGTCAGGTGGGAGTGGGACAGTGGGCAGAGAAGGAAGAGGTTACTGGATCCCTCCCCCAGCAGAGGGAGCAAGTTGGATGGGCTCAGGGGCTTGTCCAATGAAAAATACTTGAATGGAGGACGGAGAGCCAAATTCAGTCTGCATCAGTCCTGCTGTCCAGAGCCTGGCAGTGCATTGAACATATGGAGGCCTCCAAGTTCAGCAGCCTCCATCCTTTGGACATGCAGTCCACAGGATGGCGTTGTTAAGGAAATCAGGTTAATAATCATTTTTTGGCCCTGGAGTCCAGCAAGCAGGATTCCTGTTCCCTGGACAATGGCTTATGGGTTAACATTCTGCATAGTAAGTGGACACAAGGCACTGCCATTCACCATGTCAGTTTATTTTCCATGTGGCCACTACTGTAAGGATAGAAGAAGTTGTATTATCCTGAGCCAGACCTCTGGTCCATATAGATTAGTGCTGACTATACAAATCTGCAACAGCTCTGTGTCAGAGAATGCTTTTCCTAAGCCTTTCTTGGAGATTTCAGGGACCAAACATTGGATTTCAGTGGAGGTCATTATGGTCGTTAAAGGAGCTATCCACAGCGCTGAACCCTAACCCAAAATAACTCATTTAAAGCTCAGACTAAAGCTCAGAGTGGATACACTGCCCACTGCTTGGGAGTCCCATCCTCCCATCAGTTCTTTTGTGGGGACACTGCCATTGAATTATGGCCTTGCTTTGTCAGTGGGCTCTTGGGTGCAAGACAGAGACTTCAAAGTCACTGACAACATGACCCTTTCAAGTGGAGAAGCCAGGAAATGATTTTCCATAATTGAACCATGGTACCTCCCCATAAATACATATGGAAAATGTGTGGTGTCTGCTTATGGATTGCCAGAAAAAGAGGATACCAATTTGATTAACATTCCCATATGCCAATTGCTTATATACGTACTTCATAAATCACATGAATGAACCTTTAGTCATAGTGATTATAACTTGATCAGAAATACAGTGTGTTTTATCATAATGTGGAAGACTGGGACAAGGTACTGTGGAGCCTTTGCTCAGCCTGCTGTCCGCGTGCTGCTGAAGGGCAGCTTCAAGGCCCAGCACTTCCTTCCGGTGGACCAGAGCTCGGCAGCTATCCAGACAGAGGGCACCTCCAAAGCAGAGGACAGCCCTCCTTCAGACAGAGCTCTGTCCTATGCAATATTTGATCCATGGCCACCCTAAAATTGGAAGAAAGAGAAGATATCGCCAGCATGGCACAATGCTTCGTGTTAGACCGGGCACCCAGGAGATAGAGGTTCTAGTCTCCACTCAGCCATGCAGCTCACTGTGAGACTTTGGGCCAGTCACTGCCTCTCAGCCTAAGCTGTTTCAAAGGCTTGTTCCAAGGAAAGGATGCAGATTCTCCCCTGTGGCCAAGGTCTCCTTTTCTCCATTTCTTCTATGAGAAATGCAGCAGAAGGAGCCATAACTCACGTTGCTCTTTAAATGAATGGTGGGGAATCAAAAAGCTAATCCATGGAGCACATGCACCCGTATTTTCCTTCTCCACACAGTGCACCCTTCTTCATGCCTTATCTGAACCTTCTTGCAGTTTCAGAACAAAGCCTGCTGAACTCATGGAAAGGCTGTTCTTGGAGCAATACGAAGCCTCCTTGAGCATGTCGCTAGGGCAGTAGTGGGGTGTGTGTGCTTATTTGGCAGTCCAGGGACCGGTTCTATCCCTGGATCTTCTGTGGGTGTCATCGCTTCCATTTACTGCTGAAATTGCCCCCACCATGCATGCCTCCAAATCTGGGAGCAAGCAGCAGAAGGCAGTGACTTTCCTTTAGCTCAAGTCATGTGGGAAACACAGTTCCGCTTCTTTTGGGAATGCCATTTGGCTTCCCAACAATGCATCTTGCTTTAAATTAAACTACTTGTGCCTTACTCTGAAGCTGCTGATGTTGTGGTAACAAATTCAGCAGCAAAAGTGAGGGGACTGCAGGGACTGCAAAAGCAGGTTGGAGGGGCTGATCTTGCCCAGCTCTGAACTAGAATCGTGTTCAACTTGTTCAACAGGAAGTGGCTGCTTTTTTTTGGGGGGGGGGAGTTCTGTATTGGCCAGAGGTGTCTCATCCCCTGAGCTCAACCTGTCCTGCCCTGGTCCTCTAGCTTGCAAAGTTCTCTACTAGCTCTGTCTGTAAGTGATGGCACCATACAAAGCCATCTTGCTTTTAGACATAATTTGTTTCCCTTGGTGTATTCACATTTTCCAATAACAGGGCAACCTGCGAATATTATGGGCATGATAAGGCACTTTTATATCCCACTGATTTCAGCTGGGAAAGATTAAAGCACGTGCTTCACTCACCCTCTGAAACCAGTAGGACTTAGCTATGCTTAACATGAACTGGGTGGTGCTCCGCTCTGTGCAAGTCCAGTGTTATGGCGCACTTGATATTTCATGGCTAAGCTACTTTCCAAGCCACAGGTACACTTGCAGAAGATCGGCGTGTATCTGTTTTCAGCTGAAGATAGGAAATGAATGCATTTTATAGCCATATGAGAAAAAAGAGAGCCCTCTAATGTGCTGTGGCAACAGGCCACTCTTCGTGTTATCAGCAAAAACACACACAAGCTAAAACAAACATGAAGTTCCTGAATGCGGCAGATAATATAGCACCAGGGCAGACATTATCCATGATTTGTAAGCATCTTAGGCCTTGGCATTGAAATTAATTCACCTCACCCTAATGCTATAATTATGGTTGGACCATTGGACTTTTTATATGCTTGTTTTCTATATGTGCTTCATAGTTTTTCAAAAATGAGCCTGTTCTGCATGGAAGGTAGAAAAGAAGCATGGTAATAATTGTACTTTTAGAAGGTGTGAGTCATGAGGAAACAGATTGGATAGTCACTGCAAAATGCGGGGCAAAAGATAGCAAAAGATCAGGAAGCTAGGATAGCAGATGAATCTGTTCAAAGGAGAAAGGTTCATTACCTTCAAAAATCCCCTTATGTTTCGTCTCACTGACTCTTCACCGTTCTTCGAAGGTGCCAACAAGGATGAGGACACACGTTTACCAGCAGGTGATGTTTACTTGTACTTCCAAAAGGCCTTTGGCACAGCTCCTCATTGATCTCCTCGGCAACCTTGTCAGTCAAGGAGTGGCAGTCCGTGTGGTGTAGTGGCTGGAGGGTTGGACTGGGACTGGGGAGAGTCAGGTTCTCATCCCCGCTCGGCCATGAAGCTGGGTGGCTTTGGCCAGTCACTGACCTTTCTCACAGAGCTGATGTGAGAATAAAATGGAAAGGAAGACGAGCTGCCGAGGGTTCCTCACAGGAGGAAACGTGACGGGATAGAAAGGAAGTGTAATCACAATGGAATAAGAGATGTCACGGAATGTACTGGGAATTTGTAGAAGAACCGAAAGTAGAAAGTTAGAACAAATGGGCAGTTCTTGCAATAGAGGGATGTAAATTGTGGGGTCCCACAAGGGTCTGCATTGCAGCTGGTGCTTTTCAATGCATTGGGGGGGGGGGAACAAGGTTGCTGATGGAATCACATCATTTAGGGAAAGGTCCTATGGTCCCGCAGAGAGAGTCCTAGGACCATAGGACTGCTTGCAGTGCCCTTCCCAAAGCCACAGGCCTCAGGAGAGATTCCCTGAGTCTGGATTTCCCTTCCCTGCTGCCTGGCAGCTGCCACAGAAAGAACCACATGGGCAGCTTGTTGCAGTCACCAATGCGGGCTTGGATGAACCGAGAAGAGGGAGGCGAGGGCAGAAGAGAGGGCAGGATACACGAAGCCCCATGGCTCCCCAACTTGGGACCAGCCCCCACTGGCACAAGTGCTATAGAAGGGCTCAGGGGCCCATCAAGAGGGAAAGGGCAATAACCAGGGGATGGAGAGCCGGAAATCAGCACTGCTGTGCCTGCCACCACACTGGCAAGAGCACTGAATATGCGCACGCTGCGGCAGCTGGAGGTTTCCTTCTCAGGGTGGTTGAAATAAAAGGGTGAAGAGCTTCATAAGTATCCCTCCACAGTAGTAAAGAGCTCACACTGGAAGCTAGTATAAAGGGATGCACTTTGGAGCCAAAAAATTTAAGAAATCCAGTAACTGGTGAAGAAAAGGATCGTGAACGTGATTGAAAGCAATATAGCATGATGAAAAGGGTGAGCCACTGTGTAACTACTGTGAAAAAGACAAGTTTCATGTTGGGAATTATTAGAAAGAAATTAAAAATGAAAGTGCTGATATCATAATTTCTTTGTACAAATCCATGGTGCAAACGGATTTGGAATACCATGTACCATTCTAGTCACTGGATCTCAAAGTCGCCCAGTGAGCTCTATGGCTGAGCAGGGACTAGATCCCAGATCTCCTGAGTCCTGGCCCAGCACTCTTAACCACTACAATGCATTAGTGTTGTGAGAAGTGTTGCGTTATGGGAAGATAAAAACAAATGGGGGTTCTCTGAAAAACTTACTGACAGTTTATCAGATGGCTGGGAAAGGAACTTGGAAAAACCTCCTCTAGCTTTATTAACATTGCACTGCTTTACAAACTTCACAAATAATTAGAAATAAATTCATAGTTAAGAGTCAGAGAGTCCACGTAGCAAATGTTCATTTTATAAATACATTTGATACATGTGTGGTGGTCTTCAGAGATAGGAGGCTATACATACTTCCCTGGCTGCACATTTGTATACATCACCATGCACATCTTTAGAAAGTAGCGGGAATGCCAAGGCTACCTTGGGTCAAATGCTGTAGAAAGAATTGCTCTCTTTCCTGCTGGTGATCACCTGATTTCCCATACAAGGAATGGTTGGTATTCTACAAGGTAGAGGTCACCATTAAGTGCCATCACATCTAAACCCAAATGCCTCATCAGTCTATTTAGCATGTGTGTGTGTGGGGAGGGGGAGGTGGGAGTAGTAGCAGTTGTCTTAATTTATTCCTGGAGACTAAATCAGTATGGTGTGCTGATTTTCGTCTTCCCACACTAGCCTTTGGTTAAAGATGCCTCCTTTTTGGAGGATTTTGTGTGTGACTCCAACAATGTTCTGTTCACATTTTCTTGGATGGGGCCAACAATTGCTTGTTGACCCATTTTAACCCCTTTTGAGCGTCATCTTCAAAGTGTAACTGTCCTTGACAATGAAAAAGACCTTCCTATTGTCTGGCCCTTCCAGGCAATCTTTAGCATTGAGTCAAATGGCTTTCAGATGGAGGAGATGGCTGCAGGAAGGAGACAAAGTGGGCTGTTGTTTTGGAGTGACTTCGGTTGAGTTTCCCTTTCTGCCACCCCCTCGCCTTTTGGAAAGGCACATTTCTATAGAAGATGACAGACATTTTGACAGGTGCAATATGCTTTGAACTGTTGCATCAGATCATTCTTTTGTCTTGCCTTTTCCCAGCAGAGTGGTACATCTCCTTAGGATGCTGATATACATATTGCCTGCCTTTTATTTAGTGTGGTAAAGCCTTCCGTCCCTCCCCTGCTCCTTGTTTCTCACTTTCTGCATTTTCCAAAGGTCGTTTACATAGCATGTAGCTAACCCAGATGGGGAGACAGAAAGCAGTGCTGCCGTCCTCTTCTCTAGCCCTTTCACTGCAATTACTTCTCAGAACAATTCCAATTCTAATAACGAAAAGATTGCGAGCATTCAGGGAGATACTTCTCCATAATGACAATTTACTGATCTTGTGTCAAGGATTGCTAGATTCCTCTTGCTGTAGATTCTCTTCTTATTTTACAGAAAATATATTTTAACCTTTTAGATCTGAGCCATGGGGACAAGGTTTGCAAATGTTCCCAACAGACTTGTAGCAGCAATCATTCTTTACAGCCAAGGAATATTCCAAATCCTTCTTGCTTGCACTTTTCTCAAAGACACCCTAACATCAAGTTGGGATGAAATTCAGTGGAATCTGTCCCTCTAGCATTCACAGGCTTCCTCTTGCATTTGGCCCAGTCTTAGAAAATGAGCCCAGCCAAGCGAGAGTCTGTGAACACTCGCAGAATGAAGACCGTGCCAATGGCAACCTTCTTCTGCATCATGTGCAGCGGCACAAACACAGGCTGTTGGTGTGATGCTGGTTGTGCAGCAGTTGCGTGGGTGCTATTCCTGGTGAGCCCTGCTTGAATGTGGTGTTGCGTGGAGGAAAGCAGAGGAGGGACTTAATGACGTTCTCAGGAATGGAACTCATTCATAACCTAGGGACTGCCTGTAAGTAACTGACCAACTTGAGAGGACTTGGTCAGAAGCATCACGCGCCTACTGGAAAAGAGAAAATATAATGGAGCATTAACTCCCTTCAAGTTCACTGAATATTCTTGGGGTCAAACACTGATAATGGATTCTGTAATATGAGAACTTCTGGCTCACCTCAGAAAATTAAAACACACACAGAGAGAAATCTGTGTGCAAGCAAAGATATATTTCATTCAAAACCAAAGTTCTCTTCGTGTCTTTGGTTACACTGGTCTACAAGTTTTGGAAAATTATCAACCTCCGAGATAAAATGTGCTAATTCTTACCTATTTTGATTAGATGAATTAGAAAACAGGTGATAAAAGTGCTGGTTGGCTAAAGTTTTCAAGATATTTCACAGTAAAGATTAATACACTGGCGAGTATATTTGTCCACAAGGGAGGGAGGTGTCTGATGATCATGATGCCTCATAACTTCTTGACAAAGTATGGTAGAACAATGACAATGGTACCACATCCCCCTTGTAATTTTGAATTGTTTTGATGCAATTTTGAGCTGAAGCTGGATCTTGGAAACTGGAACCAATTAATACTCAGGACTTAGTTTTCCTTTATTAGTGACCCAATTCTGGTAAAATTTAGCTACTTTCATTTCTGAGGCTTTCTCCTTGTAAAGGTAAAGGTTTCCCCTTGACATTAAGTCCAGTCATGCCTGACTCTAGGGGGCGGTACTCATCTCCGTTTCCTGGCCGAGGGAGCCAGCGTTTGTCCGCAGACAGTCTCCGTGGTCATGTGGCCGGCATGACTAAACACCAAAGTGCACGGAATGCCATTACCTGCCCACTGAAGTGGTACCTTTCTATCTACTTGCATTTGCATGCTTTCGAACTGCAAGGTTGGCAGGAGCTGGGACTGAGCAACGGGAACTCACCCCGTTGTGCAGATTCAAACCAGCGACCTTTCGATCAACCAGCCCAGCAGCACAGCGGTTTAAACCACTGCGCCACCTGCAGTCCCTATTTTCTCCTTGTAGACCAGTGTTATTTACTGGACTATACAAACTGTGTATAGATACTGAATTTTAAAATATGTTCTTCCTTCTCCATGCCACTTCATCCTGACAGCTGGAAACAGCTGGGTGTGCGGGATGTCCGCAGTGCAGATTGCGACCACTGTGCCCTGCGCCATGCACTGGACACATGTAAGCCTCCAAGTTCAGAGGCTCGTGTACGTTTTGGCTTGTGCCCTAATGCATATCAAACAAGAGATCTCAAAATAAAACTCAGAGTTTCCCAACTTATAAAAAACGACTCTGTGTTTGTCTGTTCTGTTTTTATGGTGATGGTGCTCGCCAACAGTCTGCTCACTTCGTGTTCATTTCAGAACCCTCCAAGGACCCATCTTTTAGCATAGCTGTTTTTATGTCTTATTAGATAAAATTCATGCAATGGCAAAAGAAGCCACAAAAAGTCCTCTGTGCCACTTAAAACCACACTTACACCCTTGCCATGGGATTAAGTGGGTCTCAGCCTGATGTTGAATGCTTTTGACAGGGCTCCTCTCCTTAAAGGTTTTTTTTTAAATCACTAATACTGTTCACTAATTTTCCATGTATTGTTCCTATGGGTGATATACTAGGAAATTAGAGTGGCGGGGGGAGAGAGAAAGAGGGAGAGGGAGAGAGGAGATAAATAATAGGGCTGTCATTAGTGTTTAAATAGCCACCTTCTTGAGTGAGAGATTGCAGTGTTGGCAGCTATGTGAAGGTCAAAACCTAAATGGAATTCATTGCTTCAAAGGGACTGATCTTCTGTAGCCCATCTTTATGGGCACAAGTCTCTGAAAGGGTGCTAAGTATGAAATTAGACTATTATTCAGGACCATTTGCAATGTTACATTTCCCTACTGGCATTTCGAAAATGGGTGCAGCAAAGACACACCAGCTACTGTGCCCTGGAGTTGTGCAATAGTGAGAAACAAGCTATTGGCACCCACAGCTGGAAGAAAGAAGCAAGGCACCATTGTGGAATCAACTAGGAGGCACAACTTTGTTAGGTTTAACATGAGAGATGTACGCTGCCTTCTTGTTGTGCTGGATATTCCCCAGAAGGGAATTCACAGTTTGGAAAAAGAGCTGAATCGCATTCCTTTGGTGATGGGGCCATTCCTTTGATGAGGCCATTCCTTTGGTGATGGGGACAGCTTTTCTCAATCGACAACCTGGCTTGCAAGCACCCCCGGCCGCCACTTGCACTATGGAACTTTGACCTCTGCTGGGCCGTGACATTTGCTGCCTTTGGAAGTGGAGTTGTGTGTGGGGTGGGCATGTATACCATTATAACTACAGATTTTGTGAGTGCCTATTTTTCAAGCTGTATTTGTGTTTGGAAGCAGGACTAGCAGCATCCACTTTAAGGGATGTAAACCTGACAACAGACGCTGATGTCCAGGCATGCTGTTAAGAGGTTTGTGTGGGTCTTCTTATCCCCAGTGCCACCTTATAAGAACAGGAGAAAAGCTGCACTGGATCAGAGCTCTCCTCTGTCTATCCACCATTCCATTCCCGCAGTGGCCCACCAGCTGCCCTGAGGTTCCCTCAAGTGAATGAGTACAAAAACTGTTTCTACTCCTGGGGAGTACAAGCTATCACCACCAAAACGTAATAATAACTGCACTCTTTTAAAATCTACAAATTTTAATGTAGTGTTCCCAAGGATCAACACTATCCAGACCAAACATGGACTTGGACACAGTCCGTGGTCAAAGTCTGTACAATTCCAAGCTTGTAGCATGAATCATAGACCACTCACCCTGAAAATCTGAGTTCAGCACCTTGTGCACTTTTGGAAAATGTGTGCACATACACTCCAATCAACAGTAGAAGCATGCATTCATTTATAAATGTGCAGAATTGATGCATGCATATGAGGAAATGTGCATGAAAACATGTATGAATTTTCATGTGAAAAGAAGAAAATCAGTTTTTTGATCTGGCACCAAATCAAGTGGAAATGAGCAGGAAAATCATTCTGGAATTGGAATCTGGAGAATCCAGACCCTGCGGTCAGCCTGTGGGGCCTTCCTCTGAGTGCCAACCCCATGAGAAGCTTGAAGAGGTATAACTAGGGGGAGGGCTTTGACAGTGGTGGCCCTCCATCTTTGGAACAACCTCCCTGTTAGTTTGCTTGGTGCCAAATTTGTGATCTTTTCAGTGCCAGGTCAAGACAGCCCTCTGTGCAGAGGCCTTTAAAGATCTCCTGTGTTATCCAGGGGCATATGCGGATTATCCTGGTGATTCTTCTTGCTGGATCTTTTATTGCACTTTTACTGTATTTTAAAGCCATTTTAATTGTAAACCATCCCAAGAGCTTCAACTACAGGGAGATATAGAAATGAAATTAATAGTAATAATAATTCTGGTTAGCTTGAGTTGTGCTGATTTGCACATCCCTGCCCTCCAGGTAGTGGAAGATTGCAACTCCCACAATTATTTACCATTCACTAGGTTGACAGAGGCTGATGGGATTTGTAGTCCAACAATGACTGGAGGGCTGCAGGTTCCCCACCCTGGCTTAACAAGTCCCGCTTCCTGTTTCCCACACCAGGCAACCAGGAACAACAGGAGGAGTCGATGCCACAGCAGACTATTTGAACCCCAGGCATTTCTAGGCATCTGGAGGGACTGAGGCAAAAGGACTGTGAGTAAGAGGACTGTTTCAAGAGGATCTGCCAGGAGCCAGTTTGCTGGCAGGCCACCAAATGTCTGCATTCAGCAACTGATGCCTTCCTCTGAATTCCATTTCCGAGGGAGGCTTGGTTGGAGGCAGCAAAGCAGAGGACACCCTGCTTTGGCAGACACCCAGGGATGGAGCAGCCTCCTCGCTGAGGCCTGCCTGGCACAAACCTTACTGTCCTTTCAGCACCGAGTTCAAACTGCTCTCTATACTGAGCCATTTCCCAGCTGTCGGTAGCATATGGATGGTTATGTCAGCAGTTTTAACAGTCCTAGCTGTAGTAACCTGTCTGCATTGTTTCAGCTGTTTTTAAATCTCTGTAGCAACATTTTATGATTTTTACTGTATTTTATACATTGCTGTAAATCACCAAGAATGCTCTGGCTATTGGGCAGTATGGAAAAATGTAAAGTAAAGTAAATAAACAAACAGTCCCTTTGGATTATAGCAGCCCCTGACCTCATGACTTGGGTCCATAGCAAAGAGCTTCCAGCCAGGGAACAGGATGCCAAGAGGACCCAGGAATGGGGTAGCTGCCCCTGACAATCACAGCAGGGCCCTGCAGGGAGCGAGTACAAGCAGTGTGTGTGAGAGAGGTGCCAAGATCAAACTGCAAAAAGAAACCCCAACTAGGAAGGAATGGATATAATCATGCACAGAGCACTTTGCGGAAATGTGTTGGTCTGAGCGTGCTCTCCACCCATGAAAACACAGAAAGAGTCAAAATCATATGTATGTGTGTACAAAGCCTCTGGAGAGCATCAAGTCCTTATAATGTAAAGTCTATTCACACAGAGAATATGATTGCAAATTGCTGATCTATCAGTAGGAAGCCGATCAGATCATGAATAATGAGTGTGCAATTTCATGTGGGGTGTGCAATAAAGGTATTTTGTAATTGACGTAGGACACATGCATGAGAACAGCATACCCTGGACTCTCACTGCAGAAGGATCAAGAGTGGAGTGAAGGATTAAATGCAGAGTGAACATGCCCTGCTTTGTTGTTTGGGAGAGTGAGGAAAGGTCTTGGGTTAGTCCTTCCTGGTTCCACCCCTTTACTTGAAGGACCCCATATCCTTGTGATGTCTCCACTGACAGAAGGACAGCAGTGGAGGGGAAAATGCAAGCTCTTCCTTTGGAACCAGGCAAAAGAGCATGCCTTGCCTTTATTCCAGCCCACTGGGAGTGCCAACATAAAAACAGGGCTGTTCAAAACATCAGAAGAGAACTTTCTGGACAAAGCCACCCTGATGAAGGCAAATCCTTGTATGATTTTTTTTAGAAAAGCCACATCAGGGGCATGCTTAATATTCATGGTCAAAATAACAAAACAGGGGGTTTTCCTCTCCCTGAATTTTGGAGGTGGCAGCTTTCGAATTGCCTCAAACCCACCTCCCTTCTCAATATGGATGCAACAACATGTTTCTTCATGTAATTTATGACCACAGGATCATTTTAATGCCTCGCTGTATTGCATTCATGTGAAACATTGCTCCTCAGATTCAGCATCCAAAGGCAATTTATCATCCCCATTGGCAGGCGTCCTGCCTCAGCCTGCACCTGCTTTCCCGAAAGAAAGCAATGCATTGGATATGCATTCAAGTAATGGAATAGGTGATCGAGAGGGTGAGTGTACAATGGTGAGCCATTCATGTTAAGAGAATAACTTTTTTCTGCCTTGCATGTGACACACACATTATTCCTTTTGAGATTTATGACAGCCACAAAACATGATCATTGTTCATATAATCAAACATTTCAGCAACCGAGCTGCAAATCTTAGTATCAATAGATGGTGGTGTAGAAAGGAAGGCTGCAAGACAAGACAGCCTGCTCACACAGGCTCCTTTTCCTTCCACAACCAGGGTGGCTCCTCCCTGCTTGCAGTGAATGGATCATCTGATGCATTCACCATCAATGGAGACCACATATCAACCCATTGACGATTAGATGCATCGCCTGCCTTTCTTCTTACAAAGCACTCAGAGCAGCTTACATCAATCTCCTCCTTCCGCTGTCAGTCTTATTCCCACAACACACCTGTGAGGTAGGTTGGGTTGAGAGTCTGTAACTGGCCCAAAGTTACCCAGTGAGTTGCATGGCTGAGCAGGGACCCAGCTTGCCTGAGTCCCAGTTCTGGTCTCTTAACCACTACACCTCAGTAGCTTTAATAAAGGCAGGTTATATTCTGTATGTGTAGCTGTCCCTGGTTACCACAGGAAATTGATAAGAAACCCACAAGGCAAAATATGTAACTTTCCCAAACTGTCCCTGACAATTCCAAATGGCTTTAGTCTTTGGCCTCATTTACCTTCCAGTCAAAGAGCAGTAAGACGCTTTCTTCTTTCTTGGGTGGGTGGGCTCTGAGGGATGGTGGAGGACAGGAGAGCCTGGAGGAATGCTGTCCATGGGGTTGTAATGGGTGGGGCAT
This sequence comes from Varanus komodoensis, assembly GCF_004798865.1. Classification (NCBI taxonomy): domain Eukaryota; kingdom Metazoa; phylum Chordata; class Lepidosauria; order Squamata; family Varanidae; genus Varanus; species Varanus komodoensis. Next base: position 6,316,732 of record NW_025335922.1, read on the forward strand.
GACTTGCAACTAAAGGACAACAACAAAGACTCTTTCAAGACCAAAAGAAGGTACAAAAGACCTCGGTCATTTGGAGCAGAGACACAGCAGGGCTGGCAGGCTAGGACTGGGCTCTCCTTATCCCTGAGACTCCACTGTTGAATCCCAATAAATGAACTTCAATTCATTTTTATTTTGAGCAATTGACTACAAAACTAAAACCAGTCTTAGTCAGCTTGTAATTTCAAGCTCTGTTCAGTAGCAACAAAAGCAGAACAAATACCCAGAGCTTTGTGTATCTGGTTGCTTGGACAAGTTGCATTGCTTAGCAGATTCAAAGATATTAAATTTCTATTCAGATGATTAAAAAGAGCTTCATGTTTTACCGCATGACTAAATCTGTTGATGGCGCATTAAATATTACTTTACTTTTTAAGAAAATAATGTTTCCCTCCTCTCTTCTCTTCTTCCCCCTCTTTATTTTCTTTTGCAACAGATTTTTTTTTGAGGACTTGCAATCACTTGTGTCTTTCTTTGCACCTGATTCAAATGCTTTTTATAAAGCATACGTTTGTTTTTCAAGGGTATAATCTGGAAAGGTTACAGAGAGCATCAAGTTACGCAGCTTGTATCTGGCTATTCTTCTATTTGATTGAAACAATGAACCTTCCATCCCAAGGACATAAAAATCAGCCTTCTTTCTGCTAAGACCTCGTGCAAACCAGCTGTATTCTAGCTGTATTGTGCTGGTTTAGGCTTCAGGGAGAATCTCATTCTAGAAAAGTTAATGACTGGTTTACTTTAGTGGTAACAAGTGAAAAGGCAGTCTCCCCAGGATGGACTATTTCTAAACAACCCCACAACAACCCTTGAATAAGCACAAGAAATAAGTCAATATTTCACTGAGCCAACCCAAATTTGGATTGCTTGCCATCTATACACTTGAGAGTCTCTCTGAAAGTTCTTCCACTCCTTTCCTACCCACATGTTTAATTGCAGGTTCTTTGGCACAACAAAGGTGAGGGAAGGGAGTGAGTTCTCTTTCCCTTGTCCTCCAGTGCTTGATGTGCTACTACAAAGGGTGCAAGGTGGAGATAGCCTGTGGAAAATGTAGTTTTCCCAGGGTCTACTGGCATTTTTCTCAGTCACTTCTGGATAAGTAGGAAGAATTTTATGGTGGGCGAGCAAATATCCTCTGGCTCTCATTTGAGGTGAACATTGAAATCCCAGATCTTGTCTGTTGGAACCCAGAAACACAAATTTCAGGGATGTCTCTGTTGGTAATTGTGGCTACTTGTCTGGGTCAGCAGGAAGTTCTTCCCTCTGACCTGAACTGAAAACTCACAGCTGGTCTTGAAGCTGAGGGATAGGAAATGGGAATTCAGCTTAAGTCCATCAAACCCTAACTAGGAAAGAAAGAAGCACAAAACAACCAACCAGCATGGAAGATTCTGAACAGAAATGGGTTAGTTTGGACTTCCACTTGGGCACGAAGGATGCTTGCATGTCAGACTTACTCATTGGTCTGGGCATGCTTTTCTGCTCCTGCTGATAGGTGACTCTTGTTCCTTGACTTATCCTTGCCTTGTCTCTCCCACTCCTTGCTATCTGGATAGGATCTGAATCTGCAACTACTCTGCCAAATATATGAACAAAGTCAACAACCAGTCGTCTTCATATGACTTCAGGCTCTGCTCTATGGTTGAGTAGACTGGATCTGAGTTAGGGGTGAAGATTGGCATAGGGCAATTCTAGGGTGAAATCTGACATTAGATTGGACATATGGTGGAAGTGGGATGGACACACGTTTGTTACCCTCAGATCATAGTGCATGTGTGTTCGTCCTACTTCTCTACACTTAAAAGGGAATAATTGTATTTACCCATAGAAACTTGTCCTGCTCAGTTGTGATAGTTCAGTCAGCACAAGCAATTCTATGGCCCCAGGCTGCATTAAGAACATTATCATTTGGAATTTCAGAAATGAAGAGTTAGGGTTTCTACATACCATGGTATTCCAGACAGAATTCTGTGCTCAAGGGTCCTTTTCCCATTAGGAGAGTTTCACATGTGATATGGTATGTTTGAATGTAACATTAGTATTATACCAATATAATTTGTGTGAGTGTGTATCCTACTTGCGTCCATCAGACAACATTGGTAAAAAAAAATTAGACAACACCACAGAACAACAATGGTTAAAAAATGCCATAGCTTGTCACATTGTCTGAACCCAGCCATGTGTGGCCAGGATGTGACCGTGTATGAAAGCAGACATGGAATCACCCTTGTTTCTCAATATATGTGAAGACCACAGAAACTCCAGATTGACAGTGTATCAATTCCATCAATGCTCTACAGCGGCTTCCCTCAACTTGGTACCCTGTTGATGTTTAGGGTTTCACTTGCCATTAGTCTAGCTAGCATAGTTCATGATCAGGAATACTGGGAGCTGAAGTTCAAAACTTCCAGAGGGCAGCAGATAGGAATGCTGCTTTCCAAACTATGTCAACCGATACATATATGCAGGGGATCATTCTTCATGTTAATTTCTTTTTGTTTGATTTTGCATTCCTAATATGCTATAGAGATCTTAACTTTAACAGTGAAGTTCTGGCTGCAGTTTCTTCTTTAAAGCAAAATTAAAAGCAGTAGAAATGTTGTCAAAATTACTGTGTATCAGTGATCTTTTAGTGAAGAGGACATTTGGCTTTTGCATTAAAAATAAAAAGTAATTACTTGATGAAGTGAACCAACTGCTATTAAAATAAATATTGATTTTAGTTAAGTCTTTTATGAAATACTAAAGTTTCAGAGTGGGGTGTTTTGTTTTGTTTTAGATTCTCAGGTTTCCAGTAACTCATTCAGTTTAAAGTGCATGGAACATTAATCTTTCATCAGGGTTACATAAAGTAGTTGGCTAATTTGCATTGGGAGATTTTGTCAACATGACATGTTTAAATGTTCACAATAAATGTCGTGAATTTTACATCTATGTCTGTGTATGCAATGGAGGAGAACCTCTCCTGGTTGCCCTGTAGAAGGAAGAAAGAAGTAAAAATATACTGACCAAATTAAAGCTCTGACTATGACATTACTGATCCAGCAGCCAAAGGATATAAACAAGGTCTCTCTTATTTATTAAATTTGTTTATTTATTAAATTTCTATCCTGCCCATTAGCCAAATGGCTCTCTGGGTGGGTTGAAAAACCCGAAGATTTCATACAGACAAAGAGATTTCAATGCAAGCTGGATTGTACCATTGTCAGGGCTGGCCCTCCGGTGAGCAGGATGCAGCCCTGCCTCAGGTGGCAGAGGGGGGGTGTGGCCAGTGCCCGGCCTTTGCCAGTAGGGTGCACCATGGCCTCTTCTAGCTATTTGCATGAGGCTTCGGCGAAAGGGGCGGCATAGAAGTTCCCTAAATAAAAAATAAAATAAATAAATATTATGCTGGAGAGCTGCCCAGCCCTTCTCCACATTTTTTGCAGTGCAAGAGTGGTGCTCACGGAGGTCCCTGGAAGGGCTGCCTGCTCAGCGGCACTGGTGGGCGCTTGGGAGAGGCCTGCTTCCTCACGCTCCTGCTGGGGCAACGTTCCGGTGGGAGAGCAGCTCTGTGGCAGTGCCAGCCTCAGCACACAACCGAAGAGAGGCAGGGTAAGCCAGAGGCCTCTCAGAGGGTGGCCGGGCTCTTCAGACGGCCTGGCCCTGCAGGAGCTCTTCTTCAGGCTCGGTTTTTTAGGAAGGGCATCCTAGAAGATTGCCCTGGAGGGGCTATGTAATGCAACGGCAAGGGTGGGGGTGACAACATGGTGCAATGGGGCAGCTTGAGCTGCAGGCGATGCTTCTTTAGTGACAACAGGAAAGAATGGGAGAGCACAGCTCTGCATATTCAGGTTTGTGCCAAGGCCTGGTCAGTGAGGTAGGGATAGGGATGGGGGAGAAATCTGGCTGGTGTGAACTTTACCTTTCCCAGGTAATGTGCAACGCAGAAGACAGTTATTTGCCTTTTTTTCCATTGTTGCACTGCAACGATGAACTGCAAGGGAAGATACAAGAAAGATAGGCAGACAGACAGACAGATCCGCAAATGGGTATACTACTAGAAATACTGGAAGCAAAAATGCATTATATTATATTCTTTATTTCATTTCTATACTGCCTCATGGCTGAAGTGCTCTGGGCAATTTACAATTAATATTAGGGGAAATATAATCATATTATATTGCAGAAATGCATATATTAGGAAAATGCATACAAAAATGTGTACATCAGGGGAACTGTGTGCCAAAAATAGGTAGGAACATTAGGGCACAAACCAATGTGAAAATGGGGTGAAATGAATTTAAGATTGGAAACATAAGATAATGAGCAAAATTGAAATTGACTGCTAACGCTTGGTCTCATATAATTTACTCTAATTCTATCCCTCTTACTTTTTATTCCAGACAAGGCTCCCCGCTTCCCAGTTCCACAGACGTTTCTAATTAAGGCTACAATTCTTTGCATACTTAATTAGCGATTGCATCCAACTACTGAACTCAACAGGACGTCTGACTAAACATGATTAGGATCATACAACATATCAATCAACATCTTTGTGGATCAAAATCCTCAGCTGGAGCTCTGTGGAAAAAAGGAGGTATGGGATTGTGTAATTAAATGCTGTCTTCCATTTTAGGAAAATGCCAGGAAGAATGGCTGTTTCCAGGAGTGACACTTGGCATGACTTTTGTACTTCCCGTGTCTCTCATTCAAAAACAGAAAACCTACCCTGGGATAAACATTCGTGTTCCCTAATTGTCGTAACAGGAACATGGGCAGTGGCTTTATACCAAGGAAGACCATCGAGTCCTCTAGCTCAGCATGATCTCCACTGGTGTGTTGGACCTCTTTCAGTCTGGGAGCCGATTTCAATTTTGGGGACATTCTTCTAGCTACCTTCTACTGGTGGATGGGGCCTAAGGCAAAAGGAATGGGACCAAAGGCAAAGAGAAATGGCCAAATGACTCCACAGACCAGCATAGTTTAGCCTAAAGCTAACTAAGTGTTCAGACAGTCAGGTGAACACTTTAGAATGGGAAAGAACCTGAGCAAGAGGCAGGAAACCAGAACCCATTGTCCATTTGTGGGAAAAGGGTTGTGGGCAGGGACATGACCTTCTGGGAAAACTTGAATTGCAATGCTATCCCCCCCCCCCCTCCCCAGTAATGGCTTGGAAACATGAGTTCATCCCCTCTTCCTGTGCAGATGAATCAGCAACTATTTTAATAGATGAAAAATGTGCTTCATTTGCATCTGAGGTACATTGTGTAGATATGGAGGTAGGAGTAAGGGCATCAACTGCTGGACCTGCTGTGATAAAAGATTCTTTCCTCTCCTGATTCAGTTTGCCTGGGCTTGGTATAGTGCCCTCTGGCAATAGACTTGCCACCAAAGAAAGAGCCCCTGGGAATGGCCATGAATGAAAGGATTCTATGCATGTTGGTATTTGTTAAGATGTATGGCAATAACTACTGATGCTCAAGTACTTCATTCAGTCTGCATTGCAAAGAAAAACCAGTGTGGTCTGTACCACCTAGATTAAGATACATTCGGAATTGTTATTAGTAGTATTATTAAATTCATTTTTATACCAAAATGAATAGTCAAGGCTCACTGGGTAGTTAAAAAAAATAAAATTAGACAAAAGTTAAAAAGACATACAGACAAAAATTAATTTAAAAGGACAAAACCATAATTACAATTGCAATTGCTATTATTCAGCACAGTAGTGGTACAAAATAAACTGGGGTATAGTTAAAAAGGTGAAAAGTTAGATTTTTAAAATGCTGGGAAAATAAGAAGGTCTTCACCTGGCACCAAAAAGAATACAGAGTAGGTGCCACAACGAAAAAGGCCTTTTTCCTGGGACCCGCCTGCCTCACTTCCTTTGGAAGGGATTCCTAGAGAAGGACCGCTGCAGATGACCTCTGGATATAGGATTCTGCATTTTTACAAATTTTGCAGTGCAGTTGTTAACATCAGAAATGTACCAAAACCATTTAAAATGAATTATAAAATAAAATTGAATACACACACACACACACACACACACACAAATATATTTTTAAAAATCTGGGAGTCCCAGTGCTGAGGTCCTGTATTTTAATTTCTCCTGAACATAGACTTGCCTGAAGGTCAGAGTAGACATATACAGATCGTTAGCAGTGTATTGATCACTTTTCATTACTGCGTTTCAGTTCTTTTCCTGCTCCAACCAATGTAGTTCTTCTGTGTGGTGTGGGTCAGAGCTTTACTCCAAACACAAGAGAGCTTTCCCTGCATCTTTCCTGACATTCAGCTGCTGCTGCTGAAGATGTTAAAAGTATGAATAATTGTCCTAATCAGGGAGAAGAAAGAAGCTAATCCAGGCTGACCTACAATTTGTTTAGGATCATTTGGAGCAACCAAGAGATTAAAATGTATAAAGAGGTATTTTGGGGGATGTGTGTCAGAGATTAGAAGTGCAAAAGGGGGAAAGATGTGGTTTTCCTCTTCTGCTGTCTGCTCCCCCCTTATCTCACCCCTTCTCCAGCCTCCTATCCTGGACCACACACTGATAGTGGATCTTCCTTCAGCAATTGTTAAAAAATGCTTCGTGCTTCTTTTTCTTTTTCTTCATCGTCTTCTTCCAAAAGCTTAGGAACAGCAGGTTTGATTGGCACTAGTCATGGCTGATAGAGAGATGAAGCCGCCTCAGTAAAATGAAGGAGGCTGTCATGTCAAAGCAGCCCTACTCAAAGGATGACTCCTGTTTTCTGTGGGGTTTTTGTCTCTCTCTAAATTATTCAAATCTGGGTGGCATCTAAGGATAACTGGCATTTTGACACAGCTTAACGGATTGTTTCTCCAGCACTACTGAATAGAAGCTGCCATCCTTTAAAAAAAGTATAAAGAGATAGATCTTCCTTAATCTGATACATATACAAGCTCAAGGCAGCTAGATGTCAGGGTCTTTAAATATTTGAGGTGACCATTTCCATCCATTTCATCATGGACTGATGGACTTTTTTTCATCTGCCTGTGATAACGCTGTTTCAGAAGGTTTTCTGAGCATTGTTGTTAGGGTGTAGGTCATAGGAACTTGAAACATACCTAAAAAAGTTCAATTCTAGTTGGAACAAGATACTTAGTAAAAAGGGTCACAGTATAGCCATGTTGCAGTGATCTGTCTTGGAACTCTCTCCACACGACTCCATGCTCTTGGGCCAGTCCCCTCACAAAGACATCTTCAAGTGGGTTTCTCACCGTGGTCAGTTTCTGAGATGCAGCCCTTGGAATTGGCAGGCACAGAAAAGCTTCTCTGCAAGATCAATAATTTCACCACGAATGAAATGGAGTCCCATGGCTTCTTCTCAGCTTGGTAATCAGGTGTGTGGGGGATGCTGTGCACATGAAAAGTTCAGGGCCCATACCCATGGGGCACCAAGGTGCATATACTAATGTATATGCATGTATGCGCACTTTGAAAAATATGGCAATGGTTTATTTAAATTTCACAGAAGGCAAAGCCAGCCAACTGGCTTCTCTTCCAGACCAGACCAAATACAATAAATGTTTGCATTATTTTGCACCACATTCACAGATTCTCCTAAACCAGTAGCTCTTCAGTTGCAATTCATTTGAAATGGGTGTGAGCAGGCATGAAAAAATGCAGAACAAGGATGCCCTAAGATGTTTTTTTTCATGAGCCCTTTCAAAATGCATAGAGAGAGCTTTGGCTATTGGATGATATAGAAGTTCTTCCTCCTCCTCCTCCTCATTCTTTCATGCAATTATGTTTAGGAAAAAATGGAATCAATGGAAGTGTTTTTATTCTTAATTGTTATACAAGTGGGATGGAAGGGCAGATGCATGTGGAGTTCCACTTGAAAATTGTCTCTATCTGTGACTCTAGTCTCTCTCAGCAGTGCCTTGCCCTAAAGTAGTGAGCTCAGTCATGAGGGTGGCGTACTCACCGGCAATATGAGGCATCCCTTTAACTCAATTTTACTCAAGAAAATGAACCAGGGCCATAAAGCCAGACAGAACTGAGGCCCTGCAACCCTTCCTGAAAGGGTGGTGAGCAGCTGGGCAGAGAACATTGCCGCTTGGGTCTGTTAAAGCAACAGCCTCCAGAGACGGGATCCTGGTCTGGTGAACTTCTGGACAGCTCCTCTTCTGCACTAGACCTTCTGACTGCTGACATTGCTGGACAGCTCCTCTACTAGGCTTGGAAAACAGGCCTGGTAGGTATCCTACACGATATGGTCATGTACCAAAGAGCATGTCCCAGAAACCTCCCACTGGAGTTCTGTGGCCCAAGTGCTACCAGTTCTTTGGCAAATGAATTCAGGTGGAAATCATTTTTTGAACGTTCTCTGATCCTTATTGGTACAGAGAAATGTTCTGAGTTTGCTGGAAATGTATACATCAGTGAAGATGAAATGTGTATACCTTTAATGAAGTTGAGAAGTATTATTTTCCTAGTTGCTGAAATGTTCCATGGAAATTGGGAAGTAGGTAAATTCTGTGTTCACAATGTGAGTCTTTTGCTTTTCACACCTTTTTCTCTAACAGGATTGCGGCAGTTGGATGTTTTCTATTTTTGAAACAAAAACATTCCAAAAGCAGCACCTGCTTTTGACAAAGTGAACAACAATGACTAATAAGCAAAGGTGCTCCATATTTAGTAGGATTCATTGGTGGTGGGGGAAGAAACAACAAGGCTGCGAGAAAGTAACATGGAAGTTGGAGTTGGGCAATGTGGCTGAAAACGTGCTCTTTTAAATGGGATTGTGCAGTCCAGCTGCAGCTACACTGCAGGTCATCTGCCTGCCTGTCTGGCTATCTAGTTTACCTGGGGAACCAAATTAGGATCCCAGGAGAATTAGATTTGCCCCGCAGGCTTTGGAGTCTCCACCTTGGTTGATGCCATTTATGATAACAGGACGATCTTCTTCCACACACTGGAGTTAACATTCATGGATCACTGGGAAGAACTTTCAAGCATGGGACTCCTTTAGCTTAGAATACTCTAGTTTTCTCTGACATCTGACATCACAGTCATGATGTTACTCCTCCATTGCTCACCAACCCAGAAAACGGAAATGAGGTATTTGTGAAGCTTACATTACAGGCTTGTGGCCCAAGGGCAGCGTGAAGCCTAATTGCATGTGGCAGTGATAGCGAGTGAGAGAGGATGAGTGGGGTGGGGTGAGAGGAAGTGGCAGAGAAAATGAACCTGCAGAGTTGCAAGCCCAAGCCACTTTTGCCTCTGGCCTCACATCTTTTGCCTCTGGTTTCATCCTCTTCTTTCTATCTTTGCCCGCTGCCACTTTGCCCATGCCTCTAGCCAGCATGTCGCTCCCAAGAGAGTACTCCTAGAAGAAAGTGTTCTTGAAGAGACAAGTTCCTCCCGACATGCCATCTTAGATAGACAGAATTCTGAGGCTGCTAAATAGACTGTATCGTTTCAGACTCCTGGGAGGGAGAAATATTTTAATGCTTTTTTTTTTAAAGCCCTGTAAGTAGAAACGTTAGCACAGTAGAAACATTCTAGTTCAGTAAGAAACGTTCTGAGGTTCTAGTTTTCTGCTTGCAGGAAATGGTTGTTTTTCTTATGCAATGGAGCTATAATGGTATCCCAACTGGCTGTTTCAGTGGTCTCTGCTATTTGCCCTCTACCATTTCATGCTGCATGTGTGGCTTGGAATTTCCTCTTATCTGAATGGCCAAGGATCCAAATATTTTGGACACTACCAAAGACTTAAGGAAGCCATCCTATATTGTCTTCCTCCTAAGAAAAACATAAGAGATGACTTGATGGTCCTTTTTCATTTTTGAATCTGATTATCTTCTAGTGTTCACTCAGGGACTTTCACCCAGCAGTTCAGAAAGTGCGGGGGAAGGAGGCAAGAATCCTGAAAATGATCTGAAAACTGAAAGGGTTAGAGCTGGTGTAGAATACACACAAATACTGTGGATGTCAGTTTTGTTTTCCTTCCTGCACACCTCAGACACTCTAAAAAATCAGAGCTACTGTGCTCAGTGAGAGTTTAGGTATGGAGGCAATATCACTGTCTATGTGCACGTGCATTTTATAAATGAGGTAATGTCCACCTTGTTGTGCCATGGCACAGTGGTCCAAAATGCAACCTGTGCCTCTTAAGCAATTGTGTGTGTATTCAAACTGTGTCTGTGCATTGAGCAATGAGATGTAATCAGATAGAGCCATCTAGCTGTTTGGCTTTCGTGTGCTGGTTTTCCTGAAGCCTTTGCAACTCCAGTGGGTCCAAAGCATTCTCTTCATTTGTCACCCCAGCGCACCTTTTGTCTGAATAATTTCCCACTGGCATTGTCCAGAGCTTGGAGTCGATAGCTGACTAGCCTCTTTGCTGTACCATTATTTTCTGGCATGCTTGATACATCTGCAAGAAATCCAGCAGGATTTGAAAGTGGACTGGGGAAGGATGAGTGACAGAACTGACTGATAAGGCCTGGTCTCCACAGAGACAAAGGCCTTTCTATTTCTGTTCAGAGGAGACCTTCTGCACTGAATTCATTCGATGAAGTTTGGGCCAGCTGTCTAGGGTAGCTCAGGATGGCAAGAAAGGGAAGCTCATAAGAAGATTTCCCTTTGTCTTTCCTCCCAAGAGCCTATAGCAGAAGGAGAACATGTTTATCTTTGGTAAACCAAAAGCACTGAAGGGAAGAAAAATCAGGTTTAATTTGTGCCATAGCTCAGCATGGCTTAATATCACATGTGTTGGCAGTGCCAGATCTTAAACAGATGAAATTTTCCCTGAGCAATGCAAGTGTTCACCCCTGAGTAACTACAGGAAGTTTTCGTATACTATAGATCATTAGAAAGTAAAACTGGGCTCAAATTCTCCTTGCACAAATGTCACTGCTTCTTTTGGGCAGCTAACCCCATTTTGATGGTCTTGGTGTGTTGCAGCATGGAGCAAATTTCAGTGCAAAGTCTGTGTGTGTAAACTTATCCTCAGCAATGGTGGCCATTTAGGCAACATGAAAAAAGAAGAAAAGCATCACCAAAAGAAAGGACAAAAGAGGGTGTGTGTGGGTGTTTTCATATGTTAATTTCCAGGTCTATATTTAGAGATACATCAGTAACTTAAAATGAAATACAATGAATAAGATCATGGGGTGGGTCATGCTTGTTACACTAAAGGAACATCTAGTCCAGCATTTTCTTCCTATAAAGTCCACGTAAATGGCTTGGAAAAATCAGTGGCATGCCATGGCATTGACGATGCTACCAAAGTCAGGAGCAAAGAGGTGGTTGAGCATGCCAGCCATAGCACATGCATCACAGTTTATAAAACGTGCTTTCTGCACACTTAGAAAATACAATGCTCGGTGGAGGTTTGGCGTTGCTACTGCTGAGGGGAAAGGAGGGAACTTCCCCACTTGCATCTGCAGCCTGCTTCTCACATCTCCAGGTGACTTCCAGGTGATGTGAGGCTGCTCCCACAGGGAAGGGCCCAGAATTTGGGTCTGGCTGGCTTTCTGCTTTTTGTGGTCAATGCAACTTTTCAGTGATTGATCCACTGACTAGTTCTGAGGGTTACCCAACCAGACTTACTGAGAAGCATCTGTTGGAAGCCAAATCCCAATGAAATGGGGGAGTTCACTTCCTAGACAGGCCTTTTTCTCCCCATGTGTGGGGAGAAGGGAGAGAGACACACACATACAAAAGAAGACTCTTCTATGGGCTACTTCAGGCTTTCTTATTATCGGTCCTCTCTTGCAGCCAACTTCTTGACAAAATGCCCCGTATCTTTAGCCAGGAGAAGTTGGTGGAATACAAAAGGGGTTTTGAAGCAGTAAATCTAAATTCAGACTTCTGATTTCTTTCCTTTATCCCCACCTCCTCCTTTGCTCCTCTGGTGTCTGTCGACGGTTGAGCAGAAATAAGCCATTGGCCACAACACACATCCCATGAATTACCCCGACATGTAACCTTAGAAGGCAGGCACACTTTATTCTTTTCATCAAGCTGGCTCTCCCATTCATTCTTTATTTACGTGGCGTGAGCCTGTGCTGCAGCTACACATAAGCACACACACACACAGGGAGGCCATTAAAGAAATTAAACAAGATGTGGATGACTAATACCGTACTCTTGGAATCTGCAATTTGATTAGGCTGAGTTTAATATACAAAAGCACTGCCGGAGCAGGAGGGGAGTCGAAGTGCTCTTTAATAACCTTTCGCAATTAAATTATGGTGATGAATTTCACTATTCTGTCATCTAAAAGAGGTCTTATTATTATCTGATTGACTATGAAAGACAGTCAGTATTTGACCAGACTTCTTGAATATAGTCACTGTGAGGCACAGTAGTTGTATGTGGTTATTTGTTTTTATGAGCCTGTCCTTCTCCTTCCTTTAGTCCCCTTCTGCCTCCACCCTAGTGAATATCTTTCAATCTGAATTAATTTCATGATTACAAATAAAGGCCTGCATGGTTTTTCAACTGTATTTTATACTGTTGCTTTTGTGATGATTGCCAATATACTAGAACTCATTAGTTGGCAGCCTTTTTTCTTTCATTTTGTCTCTTTATGTAATGATTGTATGTATTCCCCCTTTTGTTGTGAAGAGAAATTTGATGCCCCCTAAGAGGCAAGAACAATTATTGGTCTAAGCTGTTGCTGTCCCTTTTAACTTTAGTTAGGTAAAATACCTCAGTCTCTTTCTAAGCCCCTCTAAATGGTTTCTGGCCAAGTTACTTAAAGGACCTTCTACACTTGTATGAACCTGCATAGTGGTGGCCCCATATTTATGGAACTCCTTCCCCCAAGATATATGATTAGGAATTTCCCCCAAACAGGCTCTCAATATTTTAAGCAGGCCGTCTTTTTAAGAAATTCACTTTACTTTTAATTAAGAGAGTAGGCTGGTGTTACTGTTGCTTAATGTTTTAAAATTGCTGTTTTAGAGCCTCTGATGGGCTTTTGGACTTGAAATACATTATATATTTTTCTATTTTATTATTTTAAATACTAATCTTGATATTTGTTTTATAATTATTTTACCCTATTTGAATGCTATCTTAGATCTAATCCAGCCTCCTGCCTATCAAGAAATCCACTGTTACACCATCCCAGAAAGTTGGCCATCTAGCTTCTGATGAAAATCTTCTAACAAAGGACAAAGTCCAACATAGAAACAGAGCAAGTCAGAAGGGGTCTCCCAGGTCATCTAGTCTGACCCAACCAGCTCCACTCGTGACATGTCCACCGTGTGCATGTCTAGCCTATCTTTGAGCACCCTCACTGATGGGCCCTCAACATCTTCCAAGAAAGTTCTCAGTGTTCTTCCTAATGTCTAGCTGAACTCAACTTTCTTGACATTTGAACCTGTTAGTTCAGGCGTACCCTCTGAAGCAGTAGAGAACAACAATGCCCCATCCGCATGACAGTGCTGTCTTCTGTAATCATCTCCTTTGAAAGCTAAACATGAGCAACTCTTTCAATGTGTCCTTCCAGGACTTGGACTCCAGCCCTCCCCCCCCCCTCCATATTCTACTATGGTTTTCAAAGTTCCTGGATTGCTGTCTCAAGAGCCAAACTATACATTGCACAAATCATGTTGCATATAGTCTAGGGTTTATCATTTTAGTTCCTCTAGTGTAAGTGTGCATGGCTTTGATTCAGACTGGGGCTGTCATGCTTTGGAAGAGGAGGTATAAATGACCTCCTCTTCCAAATGAAGGCCAGGCATGCTTATTTCAGAATAAATAAATACCTCTCCTCCCTGAAATATGTGATTAGGCTAATATGTTATTTGTTTCTAAGCCAAAAACCACCAAAGGAAAGACTTTAAATAGCAATATTTTAAAAACAACAACATGAGATAGGGTAAGGATTAATTCATCAGTCAGTTTTGCTTTCTTTCACAACTGAATGTTTTAAATCCCAAGCTATTTTTAAATCTCACTTCTAAAGCATTCTGTGAGTTTATTTAAAGTTCTGATCAACCAGCAGCCATCATAAATTTCTCATTGATTTGCAGCAGCCACTTATTGAAATGGTTCAGCCTGGGGAGGTGGCCCACTATGTATCTGTGCAAATAGAAGGAGTCCACCTTAAAAAGGAGCTGTCAGGCCCCCTTCAGCACCACAAATATGGTTGAGTACACAGGGATTCAAGCACAGACTTGCAAAAGTTAATCACTCAAAGCCTTCTGTCTCTATAAACAAATCTGTCAGTTTTGTTTTCTCCCCAAACCCCAAGTTTTTCCATTTATTTCATGATGAAATGTGCACATTTTGGTGAGTTCTTTTGTTTAAAAAATGAACAGAACAAAAAGCTCACATATCCCTATGTGAGGGTTATCTCGAAGGCAGAAGGCACCAGAAATATGAAGCTATGATAGGATTTAGGTAGGGCTTTGTTGGAGCAGAGTATGTTTTGAAGAGGGATTTGAAGAAAGGTTGATAGATTAAAACTGGAATGGGGAAGCTGTTATATCCATGTGGCAAATTTCCTCCCCTGCTGACTAATATAATTTTGTGAAACCTGGATGCAAATTCTCATCCAACTCTTGGCCAGAGCAATTAGCAGGATATTCAGAAAGGTAGGCTTTACTAGCTTAAAATACAAATACCAAGTCAGTGTGAGTGCATGGAAGTTGCGCGAATGGCACCTTGGTGCTTGAAACTTGAGGAGTTTTTGCTAAGCCTTTCTTCAGGCTGTGCTCCCAAATTAATTTGTTTGGATGCCAAGTAGAGGCACAGAGAGAGAGAGAGAGAGAGAGAGAGGGAAAGGGGGATGCAGCTAAGCAGAATGAATGCTTCTCCTATTTTTTGTCCATGTGTGCCTGCTGCTTGTTCAGCCCTTCTTTGTGTCCAGCTCGTGGGCTCATCCTGGACAATGGTTCAATAGCTATGATGAAGCACCGTGTTTAGATCGTAGTGAAAGCATCGACACACCAAATAAGGGCAAACAGTGAATTATGAATGCCAGATTAGTCTTTAGAACTGCTAACGTGAGGCCTTTATATTTACCATGGCATTTCATGCGTCCCTTATCCTGGTTTTTCATCTATTTATACACTAGGCATTTGTGACAAAGCTGCTCATTAAATTAAATTCATGTACTGCAATTGGCAAAGGTAAAAAAGGGCCTTGTCTACATTATTTTATACGAAAACCTCCCTTAATGATGCTCTCCAGGTAGATGCAGGCGTCCTATGCAATGTCAGTTCAAGTTAGAGTTGTTAGGACCTTTGTCCAAGAACTAAGCAAGAGATGAAAGCTGCTACGGAGCCTACCTCTCTTCTTCCTCTGTCCTTCACTAGCATTTACAGATGTGGCATCCCTGTGCCCTCCCAGGCTGAAGCCAGCACAGAAAAGAGGTGGAGGGATTCACAGTTAGGAATGCAAAAATTGTGTTTAACTCCATTTACGTTTTGTAGACTGTTAGGATGCCCCATCTGCTCCACCATCCATGAACTTACAAACGTAGATCTCCTCTGCCCCTGAAAATGGATGTTTAAAAAATAGATCAGAATCCATGGCACTTGTGCTGGATATTTTTTTTAAGGTCAGCGTAAAGTACCATTTCCCCTCCAGAAACTGCTACAGCAAGGAAAACTGTGGAGTTTTGAGAGGTGTGGAACACTTTGGGTTTTTAAAAATGGCATATAGATTGTTGTGTTTTTATGCAGCTTCCTTAGTTTTGCATGTCCAAACTTGCTTAAAGTTTTAGAAGCGTTAAAAAAAATCCTTAATTCCACAGAATCTGCAGAATCTGAACATGATTCTCTGTTGTTTATGTGGGGTGGACTCCTAGAAATCTTGGTGTCATTTTGTTCCATTGCAGATTTTTTTTTGACAACCCTACTCACTGAAGGAGGCTGTCTCAAATATTAAACATTATGGGAAAGAAAGACAGAAGAGGTGTGGAGCTGCTGTTTTCAGTGGCTCTTGTGTCCTCTGTATCCTCTGGTTCTGGAGCAAGGCAAAGTGGACCGGTAACGCATGTACGGCGGACTATCTCCAAATAAGGAGCTCATGACAAAGACCTTTCTGAGATGGGACACCACTGCCAGTCAAAGCATTACGCTCGAGAATAATCGTTACCATTTAATCAATCAATCAATCAATCAATCAATTGATTTCTATGCTGCTCAACAGCTGAAGCTCTCTGGGTGGTTCGCATCAGCACATTAAAAATAACTATAAAATACATCATATTAAAACATATTAAAAATCACAAAAAGTTTACAATACAAAATTCAATAGCAAATTTAAAGCAGATAATAACTTGAAGTTAACCTAGGACATGAGTCAACAAAGTGTATATCCATCTGTATTGTTGCCTTAATTTATTTGGGGCACAAGCCTCGATCAGTTTAAAACAGTAACAACATGAAAGAAAACAGAAATAGCTACTTTCCATAACTTGCAAAACTAATACAACCTAGGCAAATACAATGGAAGATTGCTTATCAGTGCTATGCACAGAATGATATATTCAACAATAAAACTGTTTAAGTACTGATCTAGAAATAAGAGACCTGGTCCAATAAATGCACTATTTTGTTGGTAGATTTCACTTCTTGTCATGTGTGCTATTACTAGTTTTTGTGTGATCTTAGCACTCATAAATCCAAATGTTAATACACAGATGCTTTTCAAACAGATGTGCTGTGGATTTTTATAGATCATTACTGCCAAAGTAATGATTAATCCTATATGGAGGCCTGGTGAGAGAACAATTGTTCTTGCTATACATTTGTTGTGTATAGACAAACCAGCTGAAAGCATTCTTCTTTTTTTGGAGGGTGGGGGAACACCACACTGTGATGGCAGCCAGGTCTAGAATAAGTCTGTTTACTGCCTGAGATACAAACACCACAAGTTAGGGCACATAGTACCCAACCTCATCTGGGGCAGAACTCCTCACATGTGCCCTGCCAGTCAAAACAGAAAAATAATAAAATGAATACTGAACAATTTGCTACCTTTTCACAACACCAAAATTCTGTTACCTGAGGTGGCTGTTTCACTGGTCCTTGTGGAAAGATCAACCCTGATGGAAGTCAGGAGTGCGATATCAGTGTTTGAAGCCTGCCTTTGTGCAACCAGCCACATGAGTCTGGAGAAGTGGTGCTAAAATTTTTGAGGGGTTTCTTTGTATCAGGGCAACACACTTCCTACTCTTGGGGAATGAGGAAGCGGTCACATTTTCATTATTCCACAGGAAACCAAAATCTCCTGATACAGGATTGTATTTCCTAAGAGTGCAGAAAGTGTTTTGGTCTTACATCTGTTTTCAAAACATCTCAGTGCTGAGTGCCATGCCTGATATGTGGAATTACAGCTGATTTTCATGAAAATGTGGCCTCCATAGCACTGCCAGTGTCAGGGAGACCTGTGTCAGCCTGGTGCATCAGAACTGTTTGCACAAGGTTAATGGTTTAACATTAAGTGCACTGTTTGTTTCTTTCACGACCTTCCTTCCATAGCGATGTGTACTTTTCCTGTTGTGCTTTCATTTTTCAAGGGAAATGGGGTAGAGGGATACGGAATGACCTTGGATGGTCATGCAAAGCAGGGATGAAGAAGTGAGAACCAGCCAGGCTCCCTCAATCACTACTTTCAATTGTGCACAAAGGGGGAATGGGTATCAAGATCGGAGTCACTCAGCCAACTCACAGAGCCCATTTATTCCATTAGGACCGACCTGTAGCAATTTCTGCCCTGAGCCTCTGCAGTGGGCAGCTGTAGGTCCTCTTTAAAATACCACACCATGCCCTGGAGTGCCCAGCTCAGCCTCATCCTTCAATTCCCTCAAGATCAGTTTTATGTTCTGTAAATTTTTTTTAAAAAAATGCAGTTTGCAGAAGAGTGATGTCAGAGATCAAGACATTGATGTGGAATCACAGAAGATGCAAAAACAACAAATAAAGCATCATGTGGAATGAGCTTTTTCACGTGCAATGTGTCTTTTTCATTGAACCTGCAAGGCAGTACAGTCAAAATACCGTATTTTTCGCTCTGTAAGATGCACTTTTCCCCCCTCAAAAGTAAGGGGAAATGTCTGTGCGTCTTATAGAGTGAAAGTGTGTATGCCCGATGCCCAGGATGCTGCCGGCCCGCCTGCACCACATGGCACCATGTGGCCGGCACGCACTCGGCGCGCCCTGCTCCACCACCCCCCTCCGGCGCAGGTGAGAGCTGTGCCGCTCAGGGGGAGCGGTGTGGAGGAGGAGGAGCCACGGGCTTTAACCTGTCAGCCGCACAGAGAGATGGACTTGTTCACCCCCTCCGCCCGGGAAGACCTGCCGCTGCCGCACCACCCGGAAGACCACTGCCGGCACACTGCCGGCCCTGCTGCACCACGTGGCACCACCTGGCCGGCACACGCTCGGCACACCCTGCTCCGCCCCCCCCCCGGCGCAGGTGAGAGCTTTGCCGCTCAGGGGGAGCGGTGCAGAGGAGGAGGAGCCGCGGGCTTTAACCTGCTGGCTGCATGGAGAGACGGACTGCTTACCCCCACCGCCTGGGAAGACCTGCTGCCGCCACGCCGCCCGAAAGACCACCGCCGCCACGCTGCCGGCCCGGCTGCACCACACCTGGCCAACAAGCGTTCGGCGCACCCTGCTCCGCCCCCCTCCTCCGGCGCAGGTGAGAGCTGTTAATCACAGGTCGGTGTGTGTTTTCAAATGGCAACCCGTCTTTTAATGAAGCCCATGGGGAAGTGCTGGGGAATGTGCCTGTGATTATCAGGAAGCTTTCCATGGATCCCTCCTTTAAAAACTAGGTGCGTCTTATGGACAGGTGCGTCTTATAGAGCAAAAAATATGGTACATACACTACATATATTGATGGAGGGGAGATGGCAACTGCAGAATCTATAAAGGGAACATCTGAAGCGGCCTTTTGCAACTTTGCAAAAGAAAAGGAGAAACCGGCTTCCCCCTCTCCCAGGCTCCTTCCAAAGTGCTCTCCTGTGTGTAGCTGTCATGGCCACAGCAGCCCCATCAAAGGCTAGCAGGGCCGGCAGTCTGCTGCCTCCAGGGCCGGCTGCCAGCAATGGTCTCTGGAGCAGACAGCGGGGAATGCTGCTGCTTGCACTGAATGGTCAGCTCCCTCACGCAAGGCTCCCTCCTGACCTTCCTTCACTCTTCTTGGAAGCAAAGCACAAAAGCAAATCCTGCCGTTCCAAGACAGTCCCATTTGTGTCGGGGTCACAAAGTGGTTTTGGCTGAACAGTTGCATTCTGCAGAGACATTGATGGCTCATTTGGAGTGAGGGTGGCATGCAAGTTGCTTTCGCTTTTCAGCCTTTGTTGGATTCAGCAGCGCCCAATGAGACATGTCAAGGGTTTTTAATTTTCAGATCAGACACGGCAGGGTGACACCTGTCAGAACTCAGTGTTTAAACTGCAACTCTTTATATTTTCCTGAAAAGTTGTTGACTCTTCAGTCTGCTATTATTTTTTTTAAGCCTGGGCTAATCAGGGCCTGGTCTTCAGCACACTCACCTGAATGAGCTGGTGGAGTGATTTGGCCACTTCCAGGTACATGCAGGGGGACGGTGCCCCTGCTAGTTGCCAACAGGGACTAGCAACACACGGGCTGCCATCACCACTTGCCATGGCAGCACAAAAACGCTGCGGGGGAAATGAAAGCAGTCGTGCTGCATCCATGGAAATGGGGTGCTTGACCCCCAAGAAACCGTTCAAGAATTTCTCCCCCTGTTGGAGAAACTGGCTGTCCCTGCAATTTTTCAGCCCTCGAATCCGGTAGAGAATTTGGGGGTGCCAGTTATGCACAATTCTGCTTTCTGCTCACTTCATCATAAACATGGCACCATCATTTTTTATGTTATTATTTTATTTAAAACTTTTCTATACCATCCCTTACTGAAGTCTCGAGACAGTTTAACAATACCAAATGTGAAATAAAACACAGCATCATCTCTATGCCCTGAGCCTAAACCAAAAAGCACAGTTTCATGTAAAAGAAAAAGAGAATTTATCTATTTTTCAATAATGAAACAAACATTTGGAATCATGTTCCAGCACCACTTGCTGGCTACCCCTTGGCTATAACGGTTTTGTATAAGAAGGAAGAAACATAGAAACAGAGCAAGTCAGAAGGGGATTCCTGGGCCATCTAGGCTGACCCCTGGCTCCAGCCAGCTATGCTCATGTAACACCCAAAGAAGTAATTCTACAGGTGGCAGTGTCAGCCCTGATGGGCTCTGGTATGCAGCACTGGCCCAGATGCTGAAGCCAGGCTTCTGTGCCTCTGTCCTCATCGCCAGCTGCTTTCTGGATGGTCATTTGGGGAGTCCGTGGGCTATGAGGCATTAGTCTCTGGCCCCAACATCCAGCCCTGGGTGTGCCACAGATCAGACAATGCACTGAGTTTTGCCAATTGGCACCATCATCCAAGCCTCTTGTATCTGAGTCTGTGTCCGTTTCACAGCCTCATCTGAGTCTCTTCTGACATACAAGTATTGGAGTCAAGGAAGTGAGGGTCAAATATAAAGTCGTCCTTGATCTCCTCGTAACTACCGTTGTATCTCTTCTCATACTTGGAGAAGATTCAGATTTCAAAGGAAATGAAAAGGAAGTGGCTCTGTGGACAGGAACTCTGAAAGGCCTGCAACTGTACAAGAGAAAGTCTTATTTGTGCTACTGAATTTGATGCCCTACTTTTCATTCTCAGCACGAAATGTGAGACAAGAGTTTGACCTTAAAATGGGAAGCTCACTTGTCCTTGGTGTTGGGCAGGAAAAGAAAATGCCAAGTGGTGGGTAAGCAAATATACATTTGGATGGAAAGTGCAACATTTCTATCCAAGTGCCACTGCAATTTGTACATGATAAATGTATGTGCTCATGCCCAAATTGCACTTGAAAAGAGAAAAATTGGTTGAAAACAAGAAAGGTGCAATAAATATATGAACCTAACTTACATCAGATGAATCTCTCCCTTTTTATTTTCCTAATTTTATTTCCACTCTTAAATTCTCATTTATTTCACTTATTGTGCCACCTTCCAGGGTGTAAATCCTACCCAAGTGGCTTATCATGAACATACAAATAATACAGTCTTTGTAAACAATATCAATATATTTTTAGGTTTGTTTTTTTTTTTAAATCCATCAATATCTTTCCCTCAGGAAAGATCGTAGATGACCCTTAGGTGTGCAGAATTCAGCTGTGACAAGAGCAGTTGACCGGTTTCATATTCATCTTCCCTGGTTTCCCCAGGAATCCTTCCTACAGGGCAGTAGATGGCCCAGGGGGTAGGGTGGATAAAATGAAATAAATAATAAATAATGCCATTTCAATTCAGTTGTGAAGGCAGCAAGCAATTCACTTCTGCAGCATTCCAAACCCTCCTTACCAATCTCAAGCGTGCAGAATGCCCAGGGCAGGAACTCTGCTGGAAATGTCTCTCAAAAGATGCCCATTCCCAAGCTTGCCATCCTGTTTGTGCATGCTCATCTTTTGCAGAATGTGCCCTTTAAAATACACTTTAAAAATAAATGACTGGAGAGCATCTGGCTGGACAAGGATATATTTTGTCAATGCAGGGGCACTGTGCACTTCTGCAAACTGTGAGCAGAAATGTATACTTTCTCCATTCAAAAATGAAAAGAGAAGGTGGTCACAAATGAAAATGGGAATGAAGTGAGCACAGCTTCAAAGTGGGGCTTTGAAAATTGCATGGTGTTTGGAGCAAGAGGGACGGCAGGCTCGGGCAAGCGTTCTCATGGAAGACTGGTTGCATTTCAGGCACCAATTCTGAATCAGAAGATGAGGAATGCATCAGCAAGATTGGGGAGCAAGAGTTAGCTCAAAGCTCTGGGATGCAAAAGGAGGAGGAAGAGGAGGGGATGATTATCTCAAGGCTGGCTGCGTCGCCTAGCTGGGCAAGTCATGGAAATGGTCAAGAAGTGCAGCCAGTGGGAGGCGCTGCTGGGGAGGAGGAATTCTCAGACACAGACCAGGCTCCTCCCCGCGCTGTGCCTGACCCCATGGCCAGGTGTCAGCAGAGGCGAGAGGCCCAGTTGAACAAGCAGTACATGGAGAGGAGGCACGCTCACCCTCAGAGTCCCTCCCAAAAGGTTAGGCTCATAAGGAGTGTTCCTGGAGGTAATCATTAGGTGGGGTTCAACAAACTGCTCTATGCATGCTCAGAGATCTGTTCTGGGTGAATTGTACTTGGAAGCAACAAAGAACATTCTGCAAGGAAAATGGGCTGTGGCTGGGGTTTGTTTGAAGGCGGACCCTTGACTCTCAACACACGGAGCTCAAGGATCCATGGCTGCCTGTAAGATTTAACTCCTGGCACAGGCAGTGTGGAAACAGGGTGCTGAATCTTCCCAGAAAGAGTGTTCCACAAAGCTCCACGTAGGACATGAATTGCTGAGATATCTCCTGGGCATGAACTGGGTCCACATCAGTACTCCAAAGCAACAGGACTCGGACAAAGCTCATTACACGAACTCATCTTCTGTGATGACAATTCACTTCAGTGATGCTGTTGTGAGCATTGTTTACTTTTCCTGCAGTCTATGAAGTTCATCTTTCTCATCTGTCAGCGCAATTGTGCTACATCAATTAATAACTTGAAAAAGGTTGCATTTCACTCCATGCTCAGAGCTTCTTTTACAAACATTCTTCTTTCATAGAATGGATAATGGAAAAGAGGGCAGCTTTTTATGACTTTTGCAATACCATATTTGTTTTCACCTGATGATCACTGCTCTCTATAAAAAATTACAAACCACAAAAAAGCAAAAATTAATCACCTTAACCTCAAAAGTGATCTGAGCCATTTATGCATCTGCCTTTGGTAAATATCCCCTGCTCAACCTTCCCTGCTGGTTTTTGTTTATTCTTTGACAAAACTAAACAGGCCTTGAAAAGGCAAGAGAGAGAAACAGAAGAAAGATACCTTAAAAGAACAGCACAGCCCTTATCTATTTCAGCTCTGAGTGAGAGGACTTCATTGCTGCTAGCTTCATTGTTGTTAGCTATTTTGGAGTAAATACTAAAAAAGAAAACAGCCATTACTAAAGACTTGCATGTGGACATTATCTAACAGAGCATGCTTGCTTGAAAAACACAAGGAGAGATGACTCAACCAAGTTCAAAATCTTGTTTCATTTCATATCCCTTTAGATGACAGCCAAGTGCTGTGTTGCTTGGGTATCCGTGCTATTGTACCACTCAGAACAGGGGAAGCATTGAAACTTTTGACGGCTGGAGAGGGGCATAAAAGGAATTCTGTAGGGCACTACCTAATGCCAAGATTTACAGCAAGGTTTATGGGGCTGATGCAAGATTAAAAGAACTACTTGACGGAACTGTAAAATTGGTAATTCCCTCTTACCCCCAGTATATTTTAAGATTTGTCACGGTGACTATCTGAGGTTTCAGAATGACCAGTGTTACAGGTACTTTGAGGCAGTCAGGTATGTGTGCATGGGGGAAGGCAAAGCTGGCCTAAGACCTTTTGCTGCCTGAGCAAAGAACAAGATGGCATCCTTTCACATTTTATGCTCAGAAGTGAACTGAAGGGGCAGTTGCTCCTACCGCCACACTGTCAAGGGGGCAGTGTTGTCTGCCACACCTGAAGGTAGCGAACTAGGTTAGAGGGAAAGTCCAGAGGCAAAAGACACTCCTCCACCCCACATTCCCAGCATTCCCAGCCTGAGGTAGGGGTAGGCTGGGGTAGGCTGGCCTTGTGGTAACTGATGGCCCTCTGCTCTTTTGATCATTTGAATGAGGCTTCCACGTGCTCAGTTATGTTGATGATATACCCACTATGTGGAATTCCGTACTGTCTTATATTTGAAGGATTGTCAGAGGGCAGTCCTCTGTTAAAGACATCTTTCATTTGAAAGGTGCCTAGTCTGAGCCCAGTTGAAAAATATGAAACTCTAAGAAGGGGGAGCAAGGAGAGGACTTGAAGTTGCCCATTGACAATTAGCAGCTGACCAACAGGCTGGGTGAAGCACCCAGGTCAGCTGGTCACTGTCTTCTCCACTGTGGTTTGATAAGCTGCATTTGTATTTAAATTGCAGACATTATTTCTAGCTGTGCATCTATAAAGATAAATAAGCAAATTGTATGCAAATCTGATTCTTCTGTTGGGTTTTTGTTGGGGGTTTATTACCTCTGTTCTGAGAATGCATAAATGGCCACCTTCCCATTAAAACCCAGCTATGCATGTCCTGGCAAGGTTCTAACCTAACACCAATACACTGGACTACATTGGGAAGGAGGAAGAGGAAAGTGATTCTGATCACAGAATCGTGGCCTGAGGCACTCCATGTATAATCCCAGATGCGCCTAACTGGGCTTTTTAGCACTGTGAAATGCATGTGTGGTGCTGGTCTAGACCTTCCTTCCCCCTCCTATTTCTAATTTGGAAGTGTTTATCATATTCCCAATAATGGTAAAACCAGTGTGGTGCTGAGACCCAGAGTGATACTGTCAAGGGTCTGTTCACATCAGGAGTCAGGCTCCAGCATTTAAGAACCAGCCTTCATAACAGTGGATTAGGATAGTCTTGCCTTGGGGCTTCCATTCTTTTTCCTGACTTTTCTAGCAGTCAGATTACATTACAGCAAATTCCAAAAGAAAGTTCGGTGTCCTACACTCAGGTTGAAAGGGTGAATACCTGAAGGTACAGGAGAAGGACAGCTGGGCATTAGTCATCCAGGCAATCAGAAATTGCAACAGAAGCCAGGAAGTCTAGTGGCCATGCAAAATGGTAGCCTGGTGGCCTCCCCCAATGGCCAGACTCAAGAAGAGCAACGGATCAAGAAGCTTCACATTCGTGGGATATGGCTGTGCAGCTGAATAGCAGAGCTTATGCTTTCCATGAATATGCTTAATGGTGCTTAATTTAGTCCCCAGCATCTCAATGTGGGGATGTCAAATACCCCATCAGAAAACTTAGAAAGCTAACACCAAGCAGTGAGGAACCAGCCTTCCTAAAAATGCTGCCCTTCAAAAGTTTTCAACCAAATTCCAAGAGTTGATGATGGTTGATCATGATGGGAGGGAGAGGAGTATGATGGGGAAGGTTGGTGCAGAACTGCTTGGTGTGTGGGAGGAATTTGTCTCCCTCAAGGCCATCCATAGGAAAGGTGTTAGTGAGCTTGCCAGTGTCCCCTGATGTCCTTTCCAATGTCCCATAAATTTCACCTTTCTCTGTGCTGGAAGAGGCATGAAGTCCTGTGCTTCTACCAGTATGGAAAAAGTGACTTGGTTGTCTCAGAGGAGCAGCTGCTGCCAAGTCTCCAGCTTTGTGGGGCGCATGCCTCCCTCCCTGGGGGCACCACACATGATACAAAAGGACCTGACCAGCTCTGGAAACCATGGCGGCAACTTCAAGCACTGGCTAAGTCCCTGGCTTCAGAGGATGCACAGTACACAGATACACAAAACCTAGGAAGATTGAAGGTGTGTGATAACCCTCACCATTGGTGAGCCCTACCTGCGACAGATTGTTGGAGAACTTCATCTCACCCCAGAGAAATTTGGCCTAATTGCTGCCCCATTTTATCTGCCCATAAATAGGGTGCAGGATTTTGAGAAGTCATGTACGCACAGTGCTGTCTTTTATGTAGTGTGGCATAGGATTTAGATGTTCTGCTCAAAGGACAAACTTTCCTCAGTAAATTCTCCAAAAGACCCACTAATGTTTTGGTCTGCCTATATCAAGCCTTCTCCATTCTGAAGCAGGCTGCAGTCTTGCTCAGGTTTTCATTGCAACACCATGTTGGCCATCAATCTTGTCTTGTTTTCTGCTTGGTGGGCGACATTATTTTAAAGTTTGTTTTGTTTCCTGTGCTCATCAAAGCTGGCCTCTGGTTTGGCTGGAGCTTATTTATTCCCCCACCCGTTTCTTTGCGAGAGGTGCCAATCTGTTCTTCTTAAAAAAAAAATGAATGAAATAAAGGAAGGAAGGAAAAGAAAAGGGAAAAAAAGAACGGCAAACCTTTCATCATCTTTGCTCTCTTCATTCCCAGATTTTAGAGATTGCGGACTATTATGTAACAGATGGTCTGCCAGACCTCCGACTCTTTGCTGTAAGGGCTAGCTTGGTGCAAAAAATAGTGGCAGTAGAGTAAGTATTCAGAAACATAGACGCTCATGAATTTTAACTCTGTTGTGACAAAGGAATTCAAGGGGGTAAGAGCTGATCTATCAGTTGCCGAAGTAATTAAAAGACTTAGATGGCTTTCTAGGATAGAGTATCCCTTCACTGTTACAGGCTGTTTATACTGGATTAGCCTTGTCCATGTCCCATTCATCCATATATGAATTACCATAGAACAAAACAATGAACTTGCCTTAATCCAGAAACTGATACATTCCAACAAGTATCAGTTAGGGATGTTCTTTTAGCTTTTAATGAAAAGTTCAGCTTGCTATCAAGGCAGGGCATGCCAGAGCAATTCAAGTAGCCATTTTAATTTTCAGTTTTAATGCTGTTGCTCAGTTTTCCTAGATACAACTGTTCTGTTTTGTTTTAAAGAAAAGAACCCTGTTGGTTCTAAACTAAAGGGTTTTCGCTTTATTAGTCTGAAAAATTGAGATATGCAAATATTCTTATTTATTTATTTATTATTTTATTTACAACATTTTTACCCCATCCTGCATCATTTGCCATTTGTCAAAATGTACCATATGCAAACCTATGAGTTACACTGAACAATTTCTTCCTCTTAACCTGAGCAATTGTTTTCTGTCTCCTCTAAGCACCTAGTGATATGATAAGTATCCTTCCCCAACCTGGTGCCCTCCAGATTTTTGGGCTACAACTTTCAGAATTTTATTTATTTATTTAGCACACTTATATGCTGCCCCATTCGCCGGAGCCTCGGGGCAGCTTACAAGAATTCCTGACCATTGGCCATAAAGTGCAGAAAGCATCGGAAGGCATAAGACTGAAGACTGTGGTTAGGGATTTATAACAACTTAACAAGATTTGTACATTTTTCCAAGAAAAAGAAAGTGATGATCCATTCTTTTTAGCCCATGGCTTCCATTCATTCATTATATTTATATCCCATCTTTTCCCTTCAAGAATTCAAGCTGGCTTACATAATCCTCTTGATCTTATCTTCACAACAGCCCTGTGAGGTAGGTTAGGCTGAGAGTCAGTGACTAGTCCAAAATCTCCTAGGGAGTTTCATGGCTGAGAGGGAACTAGAGCTGGGATCTCTCAGGTCCCCAGTCCAACACTCAACTGCTATACTACACTAGCTGTCCATATTTTTGAGTCAGGAAGAAAGAGTTAATAGTGCTTATCTCTTAAAGAGATTCTGTAGAAATGGAAGTTAAGTCCTTGTAAACTCAGTTGAGGGGTGCGTAGCCATCATCAGCCCTGCATCAGAATATAAGAACTGATCTGGCCACTTCTGGTTGAATCAGTAGCAGTACCCTGTGAAAATGTCCTAGGAAACTTGAAACCATTACCCTGACCCTAGCACATGGTCCACTGTCATCTGTTTCCTGCTCAGGACGTATTCTTCAGAGGCACTTTGACTCAGGATGACTACAAAGGTAAAGTTTGCAGAGCATTTAAACTACAGAGTCTGTAAGCAGAATTTAAGATTTGCACTGTGTGCTCTGAATGATGCACAATTAAATGGAACAAGCAGTGCATTTCACTGGGAAAATGTTGTTTCATCACATGAGCTGTTTCTTCTTTAAAAATGTCTTCTTCTCTTCTCCAAATGGGAAATTCCTGATTTCTGAACAAGATCTCTACAATTCTCCTTTCCATTTTTGGAAATAATAACTTATCACTGAATAATGGCCAGCTCCAGGTGAACAAGGACTCCTTTATAAAACTTCACTGTGTCTCTGTGCATTAGAAGCTTCCAAGAAGCCAATCTATGGAAAACTTGCTGAAAACAATACAAAAGAAGTTGTTTTACTGTGGTCTATCTGGATGTTTGAGCATTCCGGACAATGGGTGATGGATTTTGGGTTTTGTTCTGGTTAAAAATTCTTTTAACAAAGAGTATGGGAGGAGTCCTCGGCACATCTTTCAGGTACTCAGTAGGCAGTAATGCAGGAGAACCCCAAAGTCCTGGTTAAATTCTCAAGGAACTCTTCAGAAAGCTCAAGCAATTGAAGAGGTTGCAAGAACAGAATGAGATAAAATTTGTTAAAACACAGCCTCCACACCAGCACCTCCCTGAGCCACTTCCTTGTGATAAGGAAAACGCTGAGGCTCTTCCTACTGAGGAATGTCACCCCTTCTCAGAATCTTTGGTGCAGTTTCTTGTAACTCTTCCTGCAGTGAATGGTTGGAAATAAATAGATTAAAAATGGCACAATGCTTGTAGCAATACGCCAGGGAGGAAGAAAGGCAATAGTAGCTGGTGACAATGGTACTGAGAAGGGATGCGTATGGAATGCATTTTGGAGAGGAAATCTACTGCATTCCCTGGGCTAGGCTCCCCGGACTCCAGTACACTTTCCTGTGGCCCTGAGCCCAAGCTCCCTGTAAGCTCATCCAGAGTTCACACGGCACTCACCAGGAACTGAGCCCTGCACCAACAGCACACAAGCAGTGTCCCTCTTCTGTGCCACATGGAGCAACCTTTGCTTGGGCTGCTGCACGTGATGCTGAAGGTTGCCAGTTAAACAGCATTCATTCTGCAATGGTTTGCAGACTTCCTCTCTGCTTGGCTCACTTTCGAAGGGCAGGCCAAGCATGAGATAAGTCTCCAAATGCCAGAGGGATGGATTCACTGAAGCTTTGAGGCAAAAATGATATTTTGTTGATGGAAGGGGCCCACTGAGGTCATCTTGCTCAACAGCTGTCAGAGATCTAGAGCCAAGAGTGATGGAAACAAGTAATATGGTTCTGTATTTAGATGGCTGATGGAATTAGAAGTTCTTCCAGTGTCTAGATTCTGGAATAGATTGAACAACACATGTTGAATGCCTGTTTTATTTTATATTTAGGAGAAAGAAATCATCTGAGGGTTAAAATAATAATGATAACAATCAAAGCAAGCAGAGCCTGCTCTGTGATTCAGATGTTCCAGCTTCAGGATAAACAATGCTGCAAAGGAAAGACCATTTTAATCAGGCATCACATGTGAGAATTACCTGAGGGCAAATAAATTCAAGCATCAGATTCATATCAGATCTGTAGAATAAGAATAGCGTAGTCAGTGGGGAGAATCTGTTAGGGTTGGCCCATTGGGTCAGATAACAATGGAGACGCTCTCTTTGGCGTCCCACTGGTGTGACCCCAGTCCATCTGCTTCGCCTTGACCATATGTTGCAGAACTATCAAAGAGTGCAAACATCTGAGTTTTTATGCATCTGAACTTACTTCAGTTTCCCTGAAATGTCATAGAAATTCTGTTGCTTTGAATTCTTCCTTCAGAAAAGGACATTTTTACTTTGATTTTAAATTGAAGATTAGCATTATAGTACTGATATTATTAGGGATTGTGTGGGATTATTTAATGTATGCATAGAACTGCTAGCCATGCAAGTATGGGCTCACTTGGCCCCTACACTACATCATTACTTTGCTAATTTTTAACTCACATTTTAGGGAAAGAGGAAAAAGATGGAAATAATAGCAATAGTATAAAAGGTCAGGGGAAAAAATGAAATGGTTTCTCAATCAGACGTGTTCAAAAGAAACAGCATGGAGAATATACATATGAGCCCAGCAGATAATTTTTTAAAAATATCTTGAAATTCTCTATTCAAGAACTAACATTTAAAACAATTTATTTTCCTGGGCCTATTGTTGATTGCAGTTTTGCAAGTCATAATGGGGTTACAGAATAGCTTTACAAAAAGCAGTAGATGGGAAATCATTAGCCAAATGTTTGTTCATTTGTTTTTTTTTACTTAATTTCTCTTTTTCTGTGGCACAAAGGCAAAGAGTCAGGAGTGGTTATGAAAGGCCCCCAGAATTCAGTTAAAATTCACCCTTATGCATGTTGGAATACATATTCCAAATCAGGTTTTGAAAGGCACACATAAAGTTTTGTGCATTTCTTCTTTTCTGGCTTAACTGTATATCCTAGGTGAACTGCATATCCCAGGTCTGACTGTATGTAGCTTACTGAAAGCTGGAACATCCCTTTCTGAATCAGGTGGGGGAAACTGTAATTCCATAGTCAACTGATGGAACACCTTGGCAGAAGATCTGATTATGGCCACTGGATTCAGTGATTTTACTAGGAGATTAGATAAAAACATGGAGGTCAAGTTGCCTTGCCATGTTACCTAAGCAAAACCTCCGTCTTCAGGGCACTATACCACTAAATGATACTTCCAAGTGAGTAACCATTGGAGAATGGCTGTTCCTTCCATATCTTGTTGATGAGCTTTGGCCAGCACTAGAAACAGGATGCTGAATGGAATGGATCTGTCATTGGATGCCCAGGGCTCTTTTGAAGACTTTAACTCACTGCTGCACTAAACACTTTGTGTGTCAAAGCTCCAGGCATTATCAGGTAAGGTAAGCGGACCTGGGAAAGACAATTGTCTGAGCACCAATGCAGACCTCATGAAGAGCATCTCAGATAGCCTTCCCGGCAGTCCTTGCTTCTGCTTGGCAAGCTGTTTGCTTCCAGTGATCTCCCACACAAGGAAACCTCTTGCCTTTGCACCATTGAAGGGGATTTCCTGCAAACAACCTTAGGCAGTCCAGCACCTGAAGTCAGAAGTCTGAATTCCACCCTTGACGGGCATCTCAGACTACTGGCTGAGGCAGGCCTAGGAAAGGCACAGTCTGTGCGTCACCACTCAGCACCACTCAAGGAGGAGACCAACCAAGGAAGCCTGCTTCTACCTCTTCTTCTATTCATTTCCCCCCCAAAATTTCAATTTCTCTGCCTCCTGTCTAGGGAGAAATTATCATTTTGGGTGAGCTCTTACCAAACAACAGACAGAACAATTTGCACTGGCCATTAATTCAAATGGTACAGCAATTCCCAGCATGGAGAAGAGCTGCTTTTACCCACCTGCCATATATCTGTTAAAAATGAGGATCCTGCCAAGGGAATAAAAGAGGCAGCAACCCTGATTGACTATAACAATGGCAAAGAATATACAGCACTCATTTCCCCCTGTAAGTTCCTGTTTCTCTCACATTTGATTTTCTCCCATCCCTAATCTCAGGTTCTTCCTTTATGGAGAAAGGTAAGGTAAGGTCTTACATAATTCAGGTAAGGTCTGACTAAAAAGTGACCCACACAAAATTCTCATCCATCCATTGAAATTAGCCAGAATGTTCCTAGTCTCAGGGTCCCTTTGTTGGTTTACACCTACATTTTTCTGTTCCCCTCCATCTCACATAAAAGAATGGATTCTACTGCCCCACTTTTCAGCTACTGCTATCTGGCTGAGTGTTCTCTGGGTACATGGTTCGCCAGGATAACAGCTCTGGAATCCTTCTTCATGAATTAGCTGTCTTTTAAAAACTTGCACAAGCATCCTTTGATATTGTAATTTCAAAGCCTATTTACAGTCCCTGTAATGCATATTCAGCCCACCAAGAAGAAAGCTGGACAGCAGTAAATACTTGCGAGTTCAGCTGTGTTACCTTTTAAACAGCAGGGGAGCGGGGTGGCCGTTATTTTTTGTGGTGAGCTGCAATCGAATGTATCTGAATGCACCGGGTTGGAGGGGAGACATTAGACAACCGGAGCTCTGGATAAGTGAGTTGTCGTGAAATAGGTTTACACGGTGCAGGAAGAAAAGAAGTTCAGGTGCTTTAGTCAGAGGGAAAAGAACATTTTACACATGCTGTAAATTGGGCAAAAGATCAGGACTCAATTGCAATTGCTTAAATTCAAACACAATCCCATTTCAAAATCCACAATTCCCACTTTCCATGGGGCAATGTTAAAATCCTCACTGATATTTTAATTTGTGCAGTTGTGCAATGTAGTTATTTAATTTTAATTTCACATGGTTTAATTTTAAACAATGAAGCAACTGCCCACCACATTCAGTACTGTGACACTATTACTTTTACTGTTATAGTTTAAAAAACACACGGACAAAATATAAAATTTAACCCTATGTGTTTTGTTAATACATCTTACAGAAAGGTAGCAAAGAGTTAAACAACAACTGAATTAAACAATTACGAATGTTTGTGGGAGGGGGAATTAAAATAGAAATATTTAAGGCCAGGAGTAAAATAAAACCTGCCTCATCTGAATTAGGAACCCCCAGGAAAGGGCAGAACAAAGCACTGTTTTCTGATCTCTTCACTGCTTTATTTGAGTGCAAACCTATCATGATTCCCATAAGCCACTAAGCTCGGGGTCTTATGGGAATCCTCTGCAGAGCAGGAGAAGTGAAGGGGGTAATCTCTGCCTCTCCACCCCACATTTTCTCTGGATGGCCCTTTCACCTGTCTAGCTGCAGCATGGGGGGGGGGGTGGGCAGGTGAGGAGGCTGGAGATTGGGCAGAACATGAGTTCTCCAGCTACCTCTCCAGGGTGCTCTCCTACCCTTCCTCCCCGCTCAAGCCCACATCCGTGCCCCTCTCCACAGTTGCTTTCTCAACCTTAGAGAACAGCCAGCTTGGTTCTTCCCATGCCAGCTCTGATGGGGAAGGGGCGGAGGTCAGAGCTTTGCTTCCCAGCTCTGAGGTTGGTCGGTGCTCAGTGAGGGCTCTCCCCCCAACAATGTCTTGGGCCATAGGATCACTCCCCCATTTACTGATATGCTCCTTTATGGTGGAGGAAATCATCCTCCCTGCTCCAGCTGAATTTTCCCTCACCATAAACGCCCACCTCAGGACCAAATACTACCAACTGCCTTCAAATGGAATCCAGAGTACTATTATTTTTAATCTTGTCTCTGTAAGGAGGAATCAGGGCCTGAATATCTCTCTCTCTCTCTCTCTCTCTCCCCTTCTCCTTCTCCTTCTCCTTCTCCTTCTCCTTCTCCTTCTCCTTCTCCTTCCCAACACTAAGGTAGACATTTAAACCATGGCCACCAATTGGATGGCTTTAAGAGGGAATAGGGCAACTCGATGGAGAAGGACCTCTGTAGCTACTCATCCAGATGACTACTTCATTCATGTCCTGCTTGTGGGTTTTCCACAGACATCTGGTTTGGCACTGTGCGACCAGATTGCTGAACTAGATCCTTTGTTCTGATCTAGCATGGTCCTTCTCACATTCTTACGTGTGTGTGTGTGTGTGTGTGTGTGTGTGTGAGAGAGAGAGAGAGAGAGA